>NC_142039.1:62916952-63221952 GCF_982192425.1 Myodes glareolus
ATGCCCATGTGTGCATGGCTTTGGAGCCATTCTCTGAGCCAAGAAATCCTACCAGACTGAATAGCCATTATTGGAAATTTTTGAACACATTTATAATATTCCCACCTACATAAATCTTCTCCATGGTGGAACTAGATTATTACATATTTACCTGTATTTCCCATCTATATTTTCTATTGATTTCAATGAGCAAATATTAATTTCATAATCAAAAAACCTTTTTATAAAAATGACTTAACCATTTTCTATTTGACATAAAACCATAAAAGAGCCATGATTCCAGGGTCTGGAGAGAGAGTTTAGTGGTTAAGAGCACTGACTGTTCTTCCAGATGGCCTGGGTTCAATTCCCAGCACCCACATGGTAGCCCATGACTGTTTGTAGCTCCAGTTGCAGGGAATCCAGTGCCCTCTTCTCCCACGCAGAATCCTGCATGTATGTGAGGCACATGAGCTCACATAGTTACACATACATACACTAAAAATAAAATAAAAAATAAATAAATTATCTTTAGAAGAACCTTGTGTTCCAAAGACCGGCACAGTGGCCCCAAGGGAAAGGGCCCGCACCCGAGCCTGATGGCCCGAGTTTCATCCAGAGCCCGCATGGTGGAAAGAGAGAACTGACTACCACAAACTATCCCTCGAAGTTCACTGGTGCACACAAAATTAGCAAATAAAAATATAGTTTAAGTTGTTTTTTTTAAGACCCCTTGGCTCTAGAAATAACTAACCAGATTCCTTGCTATTCTGTGCCCATCTTTAAGCTCAAGGTCTATTTTGTTGCATCTCCTACAGAAGTGCTTGAGAGATTCGGTTTGCCTTTTTGGGTAGTTTCTCCAAAGCTTGCTGATAAAAAACCTTTCCATTTTACTTTCTGCAAAACAATCCAGTTGCTTCTGAAGCTGAACTGAGATGGAGCTGATAGCAGAGCTTAGAGAAGTTGCTAGGACCTTCAAAACACAGCCCTGAGGCAGTCTCCCAAGCTCAGCCAGCTAGGACAGCCACCTTGCTCACGGGCCTCTTCCCTTCCTGTCGGACCACGTGTGACTCGGTCTGCTCCACAGACACCTGGGACAGAAGAGATTTGGTGGCTCGTCTTCATGACTTGAAATTCATCTTCTTTCAGGAAATTGTCTTAGAAAACAGAAACCCGCAGGAAATGCGGTTTTTGATTGTTTTCTTTTGGAGGGACTTTGAAGCCGTTCCAGAATACACCAGCTGTGTATTCTGTGTGAGTTCGTGCATACATGTGCATGTATATGTCTGTGTGTGTGTGTGTGTGTGTGTGTGTGTGTGTGTGTGTGTGTGTGAAGAGCGTCTTCCTCAATTACTTATATTTTGAGGCAAGGTCTCTCCTGGACCTGTAGCTCACTGATTGCCATCCCACCGTCCTCTCTCATGTCCACCCTCCCAGAGCTGCAATTATAGGCAGGTGCAGCCGCACATGGATGCTGGAGATTCGAACCTGTGTCCTCAAGCTCGCGCAGCAAGCACTTCACCGACTGAGCTAGCATCTCTCCAGCCCCTGGAGCTGTGTCTCGGGACCACCGCCATTATACTTGCCAACCTGTCAGGCAAGAATAAGCAGCACAGCTCAGATTCCCCAGAACCCTCATCAAAACCTGAGCAGGCTTAATGGCGGCCCGTGATCGCAGCACTCACAAAGCCAAAACCAGGGCCTCTGGGACAAAGCAGCCCGCCGCTACACTCGCCAGAACTGGTGAGCTTTGGGTTAAGTGAGAGACCCTGCCTCAATAAACAAAGAGGGAAGCAATCGAGGAGGACACCTAACCTCAACTCCAGTCCTCCACACATGCACACACTAATGCACCCACACACATGTACCCGCACATACTCCAGCTTACATATATATGTAGATATACAACCTATACAAGCACACTAATAAAATAATAATAATAATACAGGATGCCTTTTAAATTATCTCCTCCTTACTGGGGATTAAGCTCAATTGGTAGACTGCTTGCCTAGTTTGTGCAAGATTCTGGGTTCGATTTATCAACACACACACACAATCTCTTTCTCTACTGGGAAGTACTTTTGAAAGCTTAACCGACATAAATGCAATTCAACCCGTGTTTACTGAGGGCTCCAACAGACGCCTGCTAAGCAGGTAGAGGACGTCTGGGGTCCTCCCAACCCTGCCTTTCTGCTGACGTCTGCACGCTAAGCTTTGATGGAAATCACATTCACTCTGGTATTCTTTAGTCCAGCTACAAAAGTTCGGGGTGAACTGGAGGAGATAAACCACTTTATAGCACAAACGAATCTACTGGCACAGAATGAAGGCTAAAACGTTTGTTAGCATTGGTAGGAATAGGAGTTGTTCTTTCTTCTCTTGACATTTCGTAACTGATGAAAATTCTTCACACAATTGCCAAATTAAGGCAAAAAGGAAACTCTCTCGATATTTATGATGCTCTCATCAGATAACCGATATAAAATATATCCCAGAATTAGGCATCTCCTCAGACTTCAGTTTGTTCTTGGGATTTAGAGATAAACAAAGTTGGTCTCAATAAATCTCTCCAACATTGTAAATACACAGTTTCTGGTTCTTTCTCTTCTTGGGGCAAGAGTCCAGGTCCCACCAGCAGTTTAGATATCCTGGACTTTCTCAAAGATGTCATTGCCTCAAACACACTACGGTTTAGCCAAGTACGGAGAGGCAACCAGGAGGTTTTTCCATGCTTCTGTCTCTGCTGAAGATGCTGGCCTCTGGGGAAGCAAGCATCAACCCATTGAGTCAGTAATTGAATCTGAACTGAGAAAAGGTCCCGAGAGAGAAATATTTGCTCTTTTAAAGGTTGAAATTCTAGACCTGGTGTGGTGGTGCATACCTGCCATCCCAGTCCTCAGGAGGCGGAGGCAGGAGAATTTCTGTGAGTTTGAGGCTAGTCTGTCTACATAGAAAGTTTTGGGGACCCTTCCTCCTTTGTTGCTTCTTGTCAAATATCTAGTCACAACAACAAGAAACATCCCTGCTACTCTGACGTGAGCTATCACACGGCTGCCGTAACCATCACTTGAGATTGTTGTGTGTTGGGGCCAGAGGTTTAAAATATAGAACCTCCTATAACCTAGAGGCTGTACAGGCTATTATCTTTTATTTGTGCCAGATGGAACCAAAGATCAGCTCAAGTGATTTGCTCAGAGCCCCATGGAGAGTTAAGTGACAGAGGAGAGATTTGAACCAAGATCTTTCTAATTCCAAAGCCCCTTTGTCTAGAGGAAGACCTAGCAAGGGGTTTATAGTCAGGAGCATATCCTAGGAGCTGTGGTGAGCATGATTTCTTGCCCTGTGATCTACAGCTCCTGTCCCAAAGGACTGTCCTCGGGTGTGTGACACACCGCCCACAGCAATGCTTGTGATCACCTAGGGAGATTTTCCACTGCTCTCACTCCTGCCCAGGCTTCCCCAAGCCCAGGTAAATCCGTATTTGTTGGGGAGAGACGACAGATGGTTCCAGTGTGTAGTCGAGGTTGGAAAGCGTCGCTCTGAAGTGCTGGTTTTTAAAAATGAAGGAGTTGTAAGGAGCTTTTTCATCTTTCTTCCTGCAAACAAGACTGTGTACAATCCTACCAACAGCCCCGAGCTGCTCCTGAGAAGCAGGGCCTTTGCCGCTTCCGTGGTGTGCACAGACCCCACTTTGGTATCTGGCTCCTGAGCGCCTGGAGGCAGCTGAGAACACTCAAGTCACTGGTGAGGGCTTGAAAGCAGCCATGGTGCGGTGGGGATCTCGTCCCTGTGGTACCTTGTAACTCGGCTCATGTGGTTTTGGAAATCATTTTAATATAACTAGAGGAATCATTTGTTGAATTAATGAGAAGTTGAGTGTGACCGTGCGTGGCTGAGGACCATGTAGAAAGTCAAATCAGGCTGAGATCATAAAATATGATCAATCGTTAAATCATGATGGTCTTTTCTAGGTGTTAGTGAGAACAGGATTTTACCCTCTAGCCCAGGCTGGTCTCAGATTCGAAGCAATCCTCCTGCCTCAGCCTCCCAAGTGCTTGGGTTACAAGAAAGAACCACCATGTCCGACTCTGTTGTTGCTGCTGCTGCCCTTGTTTGGGTCCAGGTCTTCCTGTCACCCAAGCTGTTTGCTGTCGCATTTTCTGCCCACAGTTAGTTGAACCCACAGCAGTAGTACCCAGGCGTACAGAAGACTGTTCTGTTTCAACATAACAGAGGGACTGAGACCGAGTTCACTGCTGGAGTGCTTGCCTAGCAAGCCACAGGGATTTACGGTTGGTTCCTAATACTGCCAAGAAAGAAAAGAGAGAGAGGGAGACAGAATAGAGGGATAAATACAAGAAAAGGGGGATGAGAGAAAGGAGAAGACCTAGGGAAGGAAAAATGTTTTGTTAATATAATAAAGAAAACCACCACCTCTGAGGTGGTCCTCTCAGGCCAGTGTGCACAGAGGGTTCTGTCTGCCCACAGTAACCAACCCAACATTTGCCTACAGAATGAGGTGGCTGTCCTTCTGAAACCCATATCGGAGAAGATTCAAGAAATCCAGACTTTCCGAGAGAGAAACCGAGGGAGCAGCATGTTCAACCACCTCTCCGCCGTCAGCGAGAGCATCCCCGCCCTGGGGTGGATAGCCGTGGTGAGTCTGGAAGAAATGCTACCCTCACCCTCCATCTTGTGACACTTTTGGGGGTCTCTGGGGCCACCTCCAGATTCCTCGGTCCCTAGTCTGGTGCACTGAAGGAGGGCTCCTTCTAGGCTGGATGTGTCAGCTTTCTCTTAGCCTGTGAAAGCCCAGCGCTTCCTACTCTGAGATGGGGAAGGGTCCTCCAGCCTTTACAGAACAATGTTTTGCTTCCAACTCTGCCCTATTGTTCCGTTGCTTTTCTTCTGCTTCTTAGAGGTATTTTTCTTTCTTATCCTATTTTTTTTTTCTTCTATGCTTGGGTGATGGTCCTGTTTTCTCAGTCCCCCAAACCTGGCCCTTATGTCAAGGAGATGAACGATGCCGCCACCTTTTACACTAACAGGGTTCTGAAGGACTACAAACACAGGTATGTACCTTCCTTTACTGGCTGTCTTTTCAGTGGACTGCTGGTCAGACATTTGCTCCTAAAACCTACTATGTTTAATCCCTGTCCTAGTCTCTTCGTTGGTACACTGAGTAACCTTGAGATTGAAATCCCACACTAGAGCTTCGAACCTGTGACCCAGCTCTTGGAAGGCAGAAACAGAAGAATCGGGAATTCAGGGTCACATAGCAAATGTGAGATGTACCTGGGTCACATGAAACCATGTCTTCAAACAATGAGTAGGCTGGTGAGAGGACTCAGCAAGCTTCTTGCTGCCACACTTTGACCTGATTTCAGTTCCGGCAGCTCACAGAGAGAATCAGCTCCCACAGGTGTCCTATGACCCCCGCATGCACACCTTGGAGTGCATACCAGCACACACACACACACACACACACACACACACACACACATATTAAATGAATAAGTGTAATAAGGAAACAAAACAAGGGACTGGGAATTGCTGGCGTTAGCAGCAGTTGCTCCTCTTCTAGGGGACCAGTTTGATTGCATTGTGCAGTTCACAGCTTCAACTCTAGGGGGCCTAACAGCTGCATGTGGCCCCTGCAAGCACCGACAGGCACCTGCACATACCCACACAGGGACACACACATATAAACATACATTTTAATTTTTTTTCATTTCTTTCATGCTTAACAGATGTTTCCTGAGCTCCATTTGTTTGTTTCCACAAAACAAAGCAAGCATTTCAAACATATCTCCTTCTTTTCTTGCAAAATCCAGAGACTCTCAGACAAATCTCTTTTTTTTTTTTAATCTTAAAAAAATAAACATTTTAGCCAGGCATGGTGGCACAGGCCTCTAATCCCAGCACTCGGGAGGCAGAGACAGGTGGATCTCTGTAAGTTCGAGGCCAGCCTGGTCTACAAAGCGAGCTCCAGGACAGCCAGGGCTACACAAAGAAACATTTTCTTGAAAAATAAACCAAATACTACATTTTAAAATTCTAGTTGTGTAGAAAAAGCCGCAAGGAGAGGGATGTCAGATTACTGAATATATATACACATTCCTCCGTTCTCTTTCAATGAAGAACCTGCCCCCACTTGACCACATGACACCACATTATGGATGTCTGTACTTAAAAAATTAGCCTATATGATGAACCGTTTTTCTTTCATGTTTTGAGACAGAGTCTCTTGATGTATCCTAAACTGGCCTCAAACCCAGGTTGTTCTCCTGTCTTGGCCACCCAAGTGCTGGAATTATCAGCATGTGCCCCCAAGCCCAGTGGAAATTTCCACTGATCAAAGTGGCCATAGTGAGTGGCTACATAGAAGGAATGGGCAAGTCCAAAACCAAGGTGGATGAGACAATGAACCAGGCAAAAGGGGGGCAAACCCAGACCCAGACTGAACCTAACTGAAATAGGATCTGGAGGGCAGACAGCTGTTGTCTGAACAACAGTCAACAGTTGTAGAAAGGACAGGTGAACCAAGGGGGTTTGTCTGGAGAACCAGCGTGGAGAGATCTGGTATCCGGATAATGGACCCTAGAGAGGAGGAGCTGAGGTTAGAAGGAGAACACAATCGGGTGGGGGTAGACCAGTGGAAAAGTTAGCTAGGAACAATGTCCCTTAGCCTATTTACAGATGGTCACAAGAGTCCTCCTCCTCCCATGGGGTCACTGCTGGCTAAGTGTGCCATGGCCCAATCCCTGATGACTAACGAAGGAACTGAGATAAAAATAACAGCATGGTCTTCCACTGTCTGACTCCTAAGTGGAGCCAGCAGAAGTCCTCATTCACCCAGCGCCGGGCCCCCTGGGGACATCTCTTTTTATTCCTGACTGTTCAAATGGGAAGAAGTCAGAGGACCTGAATTCTCTAGATTGTCATCACGTTGGTTATCTTACTAGTGAAGATATAAACATCAAAACCACAAGATACATTTTACACAGAGCATAGAAACGTGTATAGCACATACCAATACCTATCCTGTTCTACCCATTGGCCAAGATGGTACCCATTCAAAATTTGCATTGCTTTTTTTAAGTGGAATGTCTAGATTTTACTAAGAATCCTAGTGACTAGCTTCAGACTCCTGTCTCAACCCACTGAATGCTAGGAAGGCAAGTATATGCCACACCAAGCTGTTTTTTAAATCAATATTTATTCACTATATCAGAATATTGATAACATATTTGTGAGATATAGAGAATTATAATACAAGGAATCATTCCACTTATTTGTTCCAACGATTAATTTTATAATGTTTTCATCTCGTTCTAAGAAACCTATACCTACCCGTTGTTGCTCCTTCTTTATCATAACTCTAAGTTTCCAACCCTAAGTATCCACTCGCTGTCTCTGTAGTCACCTGCAGTGGTGTTCTCACCAAAGGGTTTGGTGTGTCTCACATTCTCGCATCTACACAAAACAAGTCCCGTCTTTGCCCCCTCCAGGGCTGTTTGTTGCAGTAGGAATTGAACTCAGGACCTCTCGTATGCCAGACAAACACATTCCCACTAAACTACATCCCCAGCCCTCTTCACGTTTTCTTCATTTTGAGACAGAGTCTCACAAAGTTGCCCAGGCTAGCCTTGACCTCATTCTGTAGTCCAGGCAGACCTAAGAAGTGTGATTCTCCCACATCAACCTCCTTTGTAGTTGCAACTAAAAGACCATGCCAAGCAGCCCAGGTCAGACTTTGCCTCTTGACCTCAACTTTGAATGTTAAAGATATATATATATATATATATATATATATATATATATATATATATATATATATATCAAGCAGCATCACTGTGTACTTCATCAGCAGATGCTGCGCACCATGCCCCACACACACACACCCCCATCTGCGCTCTGCGCACTAGAACCCAGTTCGTGAGCTTCGGGCAAGAGGCTGAAGGTTGAGAATACACACACAGAGACAGACCGACACACAGACCTCCCAACACTGGTACCAAAAAGCCCCTCTTTAATAGTGCCTTGGAGGCTTAAATACCCTGCATTCAATGGCCAACAGGTGAAAATCCCATCCTCTGATCCTCTAGGCAAGGCACAGCTTTTAGTAACTTCAATTAGAAGGCTCTAGCAGGGAAGAGCAGCTGAAGGCCAGGAACCCAATTGGTCCCAATGAGCAGAGTACCTGAGAAAGATGTAATAAGCCAGAGAAACGTGACTAGAGGTGCAGACCAGTTCCTCTGGGTCCTGGTCCCCCTTGAATATCTTATACTGGTGAGCTAATGGTTATAGGGAGCTTCACATACACAGCATTCAACTGTATAGGTCCCCCAAGTTCCCCACAAGACCTCTGTGTTGCCCATGTGGCAGGCCTGTGAGAGAAAGCTGAAAGACAGGCTTCCCTGTGGTTGGAACAGAAGGGCCGTGGGACAAGAACTCCACCTCTGTGCTTCCCTGACTATTAGTTGGCTAGTTTCTGCCTCCTTTTTCTATGTGACCAGAGCAAGTCCCTCGGCTTGGCTTTGCCAAGGTGTAACTTCCCAATTTCCAGACCCAATAAAATTAGAGGGAGGTTTCTTAGCTTCCATGTGTCTGGGTCCTGTTCAACAAATCTCCTAGAGACTAACTTCAGGTAAAAGACACCATGCAGTTAACCCTATAGTTGTTCCTATAATTTTCTTTAAGTCAAAATAATACTGTGATGGTTAAGTGAGAAACATATTTACATATATAGATTTGGTCTTCTTTGGTTGTCAGAATTTATCATGCAAATTATTCCTTCCTAGACAGATTTGGCCCTCATTGGTTACTAAAATCTTCAATAGGAACCATGTCAAATGTGTAATCTGATATGTCTAGTGTGTGTACATTGCCAGTCTGAGTGTTGTATAAGGGCATACATACAAATGAGACACGTCTGCATAGGCAGAGCATGTAGGTAAACACGGGTTCTAATTTACATTGAAGTAAGTCTCACCTTCTTACAGCTGCTGTGCACTCTGTTTCCTGTGTCCAGAGCACCTAATCAAAGCCCCGCAAAACCCTATAGAACAAGACACTAATGAGGCAGATCTAGGAAGCTACCTTCACATGAATTTCTTAAGAAATTAATAATAATTCTTTTATAAGAAAAGCGCAACCACTTGCCTAGTCTAGCAGCTCTCAGCCCCATGCGCTAGCCCTATTGAGGCAAGCCTTCAACTTGCTCTTCATTCGATAAAACAAAATCTGATCAAGCGCCACATAGAACACATTGTCAAAAGCATCCATTTAAGGTATCCAATGAGAGTCCCTTTAGAAGTATGGCATCTTACCTGCTAAGAAGAAAACATTTCTCTTATAATACCAACTTCCTCAACATTCGTAGTGAGTAGACGTCTCTAGTCAATCATACTTCTCAAGCCAAGTAACTCCTGAATTATTAGAAAACCAGCTGAACGGCTTAGTTCCCATTTGCCTTTTCTCTACCCTTCCCACTCCTAGAAGCACTCTGTCCTTTATCTCGTATGGGAAGGAGCTCAGAAGGAAGGTTCTGCTCTCCATAATCACCTCCACTAGGAATGACACACTTCCTGTGTGTTAGCTCCATGTGGCCAGGTCCCCTCTCGGTGCCACTGCCCATACCTGAAGCTGAGAGCACTGGCCATCCTCCTGCCTCCCTCCAGAGCGCTTGGGGCTGCCCTC
The DNA here is from genome assembly GCF_982192425.1 of Myodes glareolus. Classification (NCBI taxonomy): domain Eukaryota; kingdom Metazoa; phylum Chordata; class Mammalia; order Rodentia; family Cricetidae; genus Myodes; species Myodes glareolus. Next base: position 62,926,634 of record NC_142039.1, read on the forward strand.
TTTCTCGGTGTCCTCTTCTGGCTAGAAGGCAATTGCTCTCAACTCGTCTCCAGATCACTGAGTGTGAAACTGTGTTTTCTGTCCTAATGCTGCACTCATCTGCTCTCTTTTGCAACAAAAGTGATCTTCGCCACGTGGATTGGGTGAAATCCTACCTCAACATCTGGAGCGAGCTGCAAGCCTACATCAAGGAGCATCACACCACAGGCCTCACGTGGAGCAAAACAGTGAGTACCAGTCCCTCTGGCGACCTTTCACCTGGGCATCAGAAGGTCATAGAAACACTTGTGAAAACGTGCATTCCGTGTGACCTAGTAATCGTAAGCTTTAGAGTTTACCTCAAGATAGGAAAGGAGCTTTATGGGAACAGCATTTTCTTGAGGAAACTCTGAGAATTGTCTGCATGGCATATGTAAAGGAAGCGGCTATGCTGTCTATGATAGGGCTGCGAAGGGAGTATTATTCAGCCATAAAGGGCAAGATCGTGTCATTTGAAGGAAAAATAGACCACCATGTTAAAGGAAATAAGCTAGACCCAGAAGTACAAACCTCTTCTGGTCAAACTATATGATAAACATCTATACTTAGGAAAATGCTGTAATGAAACCTATAATAATAAATTGTATTATCTTATACAATTAATCTATGCTATCAGAAAATTAATGGAAAACTAACACAGTGGATCCTACAACCATTAAGATTAGCCTGGGTGGTGATTATATGGAGAACAGCCCATCACTTACTATGAAGCCTCAACTCAAGGATAAAGGTTTACAAGCACCAAACTGGCATTAAGAAGCAGGAATTAAAGGGGTCATGAACTTTGAAAATGGGTATAGCTATAAATCAAATATCAATGAAGAATTCTGAATATTTCTTTTGATGTATCAAACTTTATTGAACAATCTTTTATATTAGCTAGATCAATTGGCCTGGTGTTTTCTGTCTTGTTTGGATTTCATTTGGTTAGTTTGGGTCAGGGGAAGGTTGAGACAGTACCTCCTACCTTCCAGGCCGGCCTGGATAACCTTAGATGACCTTGAACTTCTCATTTCCCTGACTGGACCTCCTGAGTGCTTGGCTCACAGGCATTCACCATGCTCAGTTTATGTAGTGCTGAGAACTGAACTCAGGGTCTCATGTATGCTGAACAATGCACCGGTTAGACCACACCTCCCGCTCAGTCCTAGCACTTCTGCTGTGCCTTAATAGTGGGGTAAACCCAGCTTGTATGTGTTCCCACTTAAATTACATATGGACACTACAGTGGCCCTGATCTCTCAAGCCTTGTCTTAGTTCATCCCTACCTCACTGAGCATTGCAGCAATCTCTGGCTGCCTGTGGCATCCTGAACATATGCAATGCTTAAATCAGTAGTTCTCAACCAGTGGGTCGTGACCCCTTGGGGTCCAACAGCCCTTTCACAGGGGTCCCCTCAGAGTTTTTGCATGTTATATGTTTACATTGAAACTCATAACAGTAGGGCTGGAGAGATGGCTCAGTGGTCAGCAGCATTGCCTGCTCATGTAAAGGTTCTGAGTTCAATTCCCAGCAACCACATGGTGGCTTACAACCATCTGTAATGAGATCTGGTGCCCTCTTCTGGCCTGCAGGCATGCATGTAGGCAGAATACTGTATATACAATAAATAAATAAATCTTTAAAAAAAGAAAAAGAAATTTGTAACAGTAGCAGCATTACAGTTATGAAGTAGCAACAAAATTAATTTTATGGCCTGGGAGTCACCACAGCATGAGGAACTGTATATTAAGGGGTGGCGGCATGAGGAAGGTCGAGAACCACTGGCTGAGCTAAAAGCCAAGAAACTACTGTTTCCAAATTTGATGTCCTCATACTGTTTTGCCTCCATTGCAACGTCCTGAGAGGATATTGTGCTACGGCCTTGCTTTCCCAGAAGTCAGTATTCTTACATCTTCCCTGTGGCTTAAACATCACAGCTTTGAAAAGCATCTGTTGCTCTTCGTCAGCTCCCTGTCAAGGGTGGCGCTCCTCCCCTGTGCTTGCCTTGTTTCCTGAGTCTACCTTAGCTATGCAGTTATGGTCTCTGGTCTCAACCACTTAGGAAAACTTCTCTGTGTCCAGCTCCCGACTTAGCGCTCAGAGTGCATGCTCAACAAACGGTATCAAGTACATATCATTTGTATTCTGAGACCCTTGGGACCTTCCTTGCCTCCCGGAGTCTCTCTGCTGACTTTCCATGGAAAGCCCCTTCCATTAGAAATGAATATTCCCTTTAAATAGCCAACAGTGTAACCATAGAGAAAGGAAGGTCACACATTTGTGAATTCCATCCCAAATTCCACTGAGAGCTGTGGTCCAGGACACGGCCCTCAGTGAGTGCAGAGGGTAGTAGGCTCAAGAGCGAGGTGATTGTGATTTCCAAGTGTTCAGTGCAGTGTGGTGCTCCTCCAAGTGTCCCCCAACAGGTACAAAATGTTAGCAGTGACCCCCACACACACACTCCAGACTGATGTCCGTGTGTTTTCCTCCTTTGCCTCTCCCACCCCACCGCATTGACATGAACCACACAAAGCACACTTAAGTTGGTGATTTTCCTTCTGCCTACAACATGATGATGTGGGCAAGAGATTTCATGCATTTCTAAGGGGTTTTAAGAAGGAGAGGGGTGTGTGGATGGGGTGAGTGTTTTGTAGACTGATTATTCTTCCTCATCTCTTTCCAATGAAAGACTGTTTTGTTATAAATCTGTGTGTCATACAGGGGGATTGTCACACCTCGGCTGTGGGGATGAGCCACCCTTGGAGAATAGTAAGCTGGAGATTAGGAGTCTTTGCGTTTGTTATTGTCTTCTGGTAGACAAGTGTAAGAGGGACAACAATCCACTTGTGGAAGATAATGTCAGCAGATGCTGATTCTCTAATGAGTCTCAAAAAAAATGGGTATAAACTTCTTTTAAATGATTTGAATACCCTTAATACCACATGTAAAGCTAGACAATCATTTCTATGAATATAAAAGAAAAGATCTGATTATTAATGACAGAAAAATATGTCAGTGTTTTCCTTTGTTCTAGAATGAATACTCGTGTTATTGCGTTCATTAAAAATGCATGCTTCTTGAGACTGGAGATGTAGCTCAGTGGAAGAGCGCTTGCCTAGCACGTATGAGGCGTGGGCTCATTCCTTATTCTTGAGGGGGTGGGAAGAATATATGCTTTGTGCAAGTAACTTCCAAATTTTTATTGCAACTCAAGAAGAAATATACTCTATAGTAATATACTGCATGCATACACTAAGACAAGTCCCACATCTCTTTTTCTTACCATACACAATGTATTCAGATAGCTTTCCCTTTATGTCACTCTTGATAAAGCTCTTGCTGAAACTCCCAAAACCAATTTCACAATCTACCAATACATCACATCCCACATATTAAAACACAATGTCATATACCATGTGTTATATATTCATACAATATATAAGCGATCCCTAGAGCAACTTGGGCTTCACAGATTGCATACTAATAACAGCTATTATTATTAAGCATATGGTTTTAAGCCATGGTAAAATTCTATTTGCAACAGTAAGTATGCATGTATGCTGTGCACACACTCTAGTCCTCAGCCACACTCCCAACCCTATGCTTCTTCAATGGGACGGTGAAATGATAGTCGTAACTAGGTACTAAAAATGTGAAGTAGTTACAATAGAAAAATGTTTATTCAGAATCACGCATGTACAGTCTTTTGAAAAGCTTCCAGACTTATGCGTGGACCCGTGATTTTTCCTGATTTTTAGCCTCCTTGTCTAAAGTTTGAGGAGGAGGCCATTATAAAGTATATTCTAAGGTTGGAGAGATTGGCCAGTGATTGAGAGCGCCTGCTGTTCTCACTGATGACCCAGGTTCAATCCCCAGCACCCACACAGCGGCTCACACAGTCCATAGCCAGAGTTCCAGAAGGATCTGTTGCTCTCCCCTGCCTCCTGAGGAGGGGACCAGGCACTCGATGTGGCGCACAGACATCTATAAGAACAAACCTCTCATCCACATAAAATAAAAAGTCCCTTTAAAGTTTATTCTAAAAGTTATGCTTTTTAACTTGAAAATTAGATTTCTATTTTAAATTACTAAAAGCTGCTTAAGATCCCAAGTACCGTTGATTGCACAAGTCAAACTATCTCTCCTCACTTACTAGTCCAACAGCAAAATGAACGTCAGTGGGAAAACCAGTTTCATAGTTCTTGCAGAGATGGAACTATTGAAATTATCAGATCAAATGGTCCTTGGGAACAAAAATAGATATGATCCCTTCATTTATTTATCTACTGATCACAAGTACACAAAAAAAAAATCTATATTTATGAGCAGACAAGCATCAGAAAGACTGGAAAAAGACATGGTTTGGTGTAAAACACCACAGGACTCAAGCTTTTTACTGTGTGTGTGTGTGTGTGTGTGTGTAGATTAGAGGATCACTCTGGGGCATTGGGTCTCTTCTGCCACCATGGGTCCAGGGATTCTACACAAGCCATCAAATGTGCATGGCAAGTACCTTTACCCACTGAACCAGCCCACCAGCCCACTGCATCTTCCCAGGCACAGCCTACGGCAATACTGCCCACACTTCACAAAGTATGGGTATGCAATACCTCGAGGATTTGAGTAATTGCTGTCTTCTTCCATTTTCAAGTTGAATTTTGGCATTTTGCACTCTGGGTCTTTTTGTATAGTACTGAAGACCCTGAGTTCCTCCCGTGGTACATTGTGCTAATAAATAGCCACCCCACCTCCAAGATAGCAGTTGAGACTGAATTTTTCAGTCACCCGCCCCCTCCTCCTAACCTTGGCCTGCAGAGTGCAGCTGTGCCAGGCAGCTGCTGCTGCACCAGTCCACTTGTCACTGAGAAATGTGAGACTCTGAGGCCTGGGATTGTTTGGGACAGCAGTCAGGGGGGTAGTGTGGGCACAAGTGTGCTGGCGTGGGCGGTGAGTGTGTGCATAAGTGTTCTGGGGTGGCGGTGAGTGTGTGCACAAGTGTGCTGGCGTGGGCAGTGAATGTGTGCACAAGTGTGCTGGCGTGGGCTGTGAGTGTGAGCACAAGTGTGCTGGGGTGGGTGGTGAGTGTGTGCACAAGTGTACTAGGTAGGAGCAGAAGCATTCGGGTCTTCAGAGGAAGCAGCCATGGAGCCGTCGTCCTGTATCTCTTAGTGCATTTACTTTGGTCAGTGGAATCTTGTCATTTCTCTTGACTTTTCTTCAACGCAAAGCCAGCATGTGATCTAGCAGCAGTCCAAACCAGAAGGGCTTGAGTTTTCAGTTATTTGCCTTCTCCCGAAGTCATCTTCATACTGCTTTGTGTTGTTTCCCCTGGGCTAAGGTTCAGACACGCTTTGTTGACTAAGTTGATCTTTTGGCACAAACCTGGTAGAGGTGCCACCATCTACCATTCCCAGGAAGTTGGGTAGATGTGTAAGAGCTGCTAGCAAGGCCTTCAAAGCAGGTGCCTGCAGCTGGGAATGGAAGCCTGGTCCTCGTACTTGGAATTACACAGATGACTAAACTTTTTCTGTGAATTATTTAGTTCTTCCCTAGAATTTCATGAGCATGAGTTAATAGGCTGAGCTAATTAACACGCTGATGTGGAGCTTATGGACATTTTCTGCTCTTTTGTGTATTCTAAATTACTTTAGCTTTAGAAACAGGTTCAGTTGTCTGCAAAGTAAAATAAATCCACATGGATGGATGTATAAAGACTTGTACAAGGGTTTCAATAAATTTTGCCATGGTTTTCTTGTTGCTGTTGTTGTTGTTGATGATGATGATGATGATGATGATAAAGATGATGATATTTTAGACAGTGTCTTCTGTAGCCTGTGCTGGTCTCAAACTCTCTATGTAGGCAAGACTTGAACTCCTGGTCTTCTTGCTTCTACCACCCAAGTACTAGGATTTCAGGTACTTTCCACAACACTTACCTATGATACAGTTCTCTCTCTCTCTCTCTCTCTCCCTCTCCCTCCCTCCCTCTTTCTCTCTGTCTGTCTCTCTCTCCCCCCTTCCTCGTTCCCTCTGTGTGTCTCTGTCTCTCTCTTTCCCCCTTCCTCTTTCTCTCTGTGTGTCTCTGTGTATGTGTGTGTGTGTGTGTGTGTGTGTGTGATGGCACACCAGGGTCTCTCCATTCACTTCTCCATGGGTTCCAGAGATCCAATTCAAGCCATTAGACTTGCACCGTTCAACCCCAAGGGCCTGTACTTGTGGAGCCATCTCGTCAGTCCTAATCTGGTTTTTAATGTTTACTGTGTTGGTTTTAAACATATTCCCTGTATGTTTATTGTCATCCAACAGAACCTCCCATGCACAATCAGGAAAATGCAGGTCATGGGTTAAAATAATAACAATGGAAGGTTTCTCTCCCAAACTAAACCACTTAGTGTCATTTCTTTCCTCCCGGGTAGCCATTTTCCTTTCGCTCCATTTTTTCAACATAAAACCAAATGTCCATTAACAAAGCAGCAGCCTAACCCTTCACTTGTGATCCAATTAAAATCTGCCAGAGGGTATCCTGACTCCCTATAAATAATGTAGACTCCACGGCATATTGTTAAATATGGATGTCCTATGAGTGGCAAGTCTTCTGGCCTCTCTGGCCGCCTCTTGATAAAGCTTGTGTAAACCCCTCCTTGGTGTACTAGCCACAGGGAGTGGCCAGGCCTCACGTGGTGTGTCCTGGCCGCAGAGCTCACTGCTGCCTTCTTCTGGTGCCCCTCCCCCATGGTAGCTCTTACCAGTACATCTGCCCACAGCTGCCTAGACAGACTTCCTTGCTCTTGAGCCTCCAACTCCCTTTAGGGGCCTTGTGCAGGCACCCCACATATAGACAATTCCCTGGCTTACAATTCAACTTAAGATTTTGCTATGGTCATTAAGTGATTTTTTTTTCAGTTATATTTATTTATTTATTTATTTATTTAGCGTGTGTGTGTGTGTGTGTGTGTGTGTGTGTGTGTGTGTGTGTGTGCATGCATACATACACATGTCACAGCTCACATGTGGAACTCAGAGGACAACGTGCAAGAGCTGGTTCTCTCCTTCTGCCATGCGGGTCCCTAGATCGAACTCAGGTGGGCAGGTGCCTTTATCTGATGAGCCGTGTCATTGGCTCTTTTGTTGTTGTTATTGTTGTTTTGTTTTTTGATCCCTCCCCGGCTGACTTTGAACTCATTGTGAAGACAAGGCTGGACTGGAACTTTGGGCAGTCCTCCTGCCTCTTGCCTCCTGAGTGCATAGACATGTGCCACTACACCTATCTCAGATGTTTCTGCAGTTTGACTTTAGGTTTGCTTTCTGGGTTGGTGGTGGTGGTGGTTTGGTTTGGTTTGGATTTTGTTTTTTCAGGGGAGTGTTACTGTTGTTATTTATGATGCTGGAGATAAAACTCAGGCCTCAACACATGTGAGCCACGCCCTCTTCCGCTGCTGTGTCTCTAGCCTCCAACAATAATGTTTCAATTATGTAGGTTGGTGCAAAACCAGTAGACACCCGAGCTTTATGATGCGAATTTGGATCACCCGGAGACGTCCATCCCGTCTGCACTGTGCTATGTACAGGCTAAGCTCAGGGCATCAAATGTACTTTCACTTAGAATCTTTTGACCTGCACTGAGTTTGCCCAGGTGTTCTCCGTGGTAAGGCAAGGAGCCTCTGAGGTAGCCGGATGAGAGCCATGTTGATCAGAGTAGGTTAAATTCCTACCAATAAACAAAGGAGCCTCTCGTGCACAGATGAAGGCAGCCTGAGAATGGCTGCGTTGGCTTCAAAGAGATCACTAGGCGCATCCAACACTTCTGAGGCACGCACTGTGCACCAAGTTCTGGGAAAAGTGCTAAAAAATGCTGACGGGTAAATGACATGACAGGCATGGGTGTCACCTGCTGCTCCTCACATGCTAGCTGCAGAGCTGGTGTGTGACAAACATGTCTACACACGCTAGAAAGGGAGCCCACACCAGAGCTGGTGTGTGACAAACATGTCTACACACGCTAGAAAGGGAGCCCACACCAGACCAAAGGGATGACTGCACTGGCAAAGTCTGTCTTGATGAACCAAGGTGTTTGGATCGGGATTACTCACAGGCATATGGGCGAAGAGTTAAAGGAGAGCAGATGATTCGAAAGGGCGTCGCCCAAAGCCCATCCGAACCCAGGAGGCAGCTCACAGAAGCTGCAGCCCAGGGCGCTGTGCTCAGCTCGCAGGCGGCTCACCAGGTCTGAGAATCTCCTGTCTTTACTAGGCTGGTGAGAGCCCTTCCCCTAGAAGTTATTAGCTCCATCTGTAAAGCAGGGAGGAGCCTTCCAGAATCGTGCAAGTTCCCATAGTCTCAGATGTGGAATGTTTTGCTCCCCACCCCAGAGTCTCTGTGTCTCCCCTCCTTCCTGGAGGGAATGCTTCATTTCGGAGAAAACTACTGTACAGCCAGATCCTACAGGCGACACAGAATGCTGGTCCAGGCTAAGAACCCTTCTAGGGACAAGCCCAACGCTCAAGGCTTATGGAGACCAGAAAGATAGAGAGGTGCCTGTCATCTAATAGTCAGTGTGACTTTATGCCAACAGCAGCCCATTGCCTTGCTAGATAGACATCTTACTCCCCGGCCCCACCTGTGCCCTGGTGAACACAACCTCCAGTTGACAAGACTCCGCGGACGATTTCTCTGCATGTTAAAGATTCAAAAGCTAAGCCCCATGTTTCCATGAACCCAAAGAAGTTATAGGAAGATTATTCCTTTTTTGTTGCAGTGGTTTGGTCGTTTATTTTTGAGACAGGGTTTCCTATATTCCAGACTGGCCCTGCACCCACTAAGAAGTCAAGGATAACCTCGAATTTCTGATCCTCTTGCCTCCACCTCTCAAGTGCTGGGGTTGCATGCGCCACTACACCCAGTTTATGCAGTGCTGGGATTGGGCATTCTACCAACCAAGCTACCTCCCCACCGCCAAGATTGTTGTGATCCACAAGTGAATGCAACCTTGCAAAGCTATACTGGAAGGTGAGCTTTGCTAATTAGACCCCTGGAAGGGCAGGAGAAGCTACACAGAGGCCCACACTCGGAGTTTTGAAGGATGTGAATAGGAGTTCTCAAAGCAGACCATAAAGAAAAGGGTAATTTCTGAGCAAAGAGTTTATTCAGTGTGTACACATTGGGTATGAAAAACAACTTTTCCCAGCAGAGTTTGAAGACTAGGAGTTTTGCAGAGCCTGTGAAGACAGCTTTGGAGTTATGCTAAGAAAGTGGGGGCATCGGTAGGCTCAAGGACTGCTACTTCCGCTGGAGGTTGCTAAGCGGAAAGTTACAAGCTGTGGAAAATGCTTTGAATGGCATATGATACAGGAGAAGGGAAAGAGCCCAGAGGCCCTACATGTAGAGCATCAGGTGAATGAATGGGAGTGGGGAGGGAAGGTAGAAGAGAACTCAAATCTGATACAAAATTTCCCATCTAGATTTCTAGGGAAAGCAATAAAAACAGGGGCATCCTAGGAGAAGCTCCGGGCGAAGGGAGGAAACTTCGCCTGATGCTCTGTTGTGTTGGAGGAACCCGTGAGGCATCACTGAAAGGAGGGAAAGCCCAGCATACTTGCTATAAATCTCCTGCCTGTAATCATCAATTAAAGAGAGGAAGGGAGCAAAAAGAGCGACAAGGATAAGACCTTGGGGACCCCCCCCCTTACTTAAAGGATCGCTAAGGGGCAATGAAAAGATGGCGTTAAGATCGTAAAGCTCTAAAAAGGATGACCTGGTCACCAATAAGACCGAAGTGGCCTGGGAGAGACCTTGAAACTGCTGTCACTATGCAGCATCATGGGCAATTTCAGATGAGATTGGCAGGTCTGGCTAGTATGGCCCATAGACTGTGACTTCCAAATGCCACCTTGGTTAAAGAAAGAAAAATGCCTAGAGCATCAATGAGACACACACCTTTGGTGTGTCCATCAGCTCTTTCCCAGAGAGGATTAAGTGAGGGTGCTACCCCTGCCTGGATGGGAGCTCATCATTCAGTGGGCTGGAGTCTCATAACTGAATACAATACAGAGGGGGAAAGGAGAACCCGTGCCAGACAAAGGCCCCTACCTCCTCCCTGTACTTCCTGATCCACCGCCATGTGAGCTAGCTTTCGCCACCAGGGTTTCAAACCATTCCCACACTGTCCCTTCCCGCCAGGATGGGCTGTGGTCCCTTTGAATTGAGAGACAAAAATAAAGCTTTTCTCCCTGAAATTCAGTTAATTGAGTACTTTATCATAGGAATGCAAATGTAAAGCATGCAGAATTGCCTTGTTTCTAGTGGCCTTCAGGGAGAGGCTTCAGAAGTGGGCGGGGCATAGACACAACTCTGTAGAACTGAGGAGTCTACTTTTCACTTAATGATCTCTTGATTTTCTGCAAACCAATTGTCTAAATTGACGGGTTACTATTTAGAGACTTGGTGTCTGCCTGAAAGTTTTAAGATGTTAGTATAGATTTATTTTAACCCATGATAGATCTTCAGTAGACCATATATGTCCATAACAGTCACATCACCTCAGTTTTGTGTAGAATTAGCAAAACTATGGAGCTTTGAAGTCTAAGTTTACAACTGTTTCTAGTATCTCAAAAATACCTTTGAGTTTTAGTGTTTGTTGATAAGGATATATAAATATTTTAGAGTGTTTGTCTCTCTCCATAAATCAGAATAGTAGTAACTTTTAAAACTGTCTTATTTAATAATAAAGATTATTTTGTTTACTAGAAAATTTTCATGATCAAGAACTCCAAGTCTCTAAGTTCGAGGGGTCAGAAGTTAATTCTAATTTCTGACTTGTTTGAGCTGTTATCCGGGGGATATTTTAGTACGATGTATTCAGTTTAAATTCCTTAATTTGAGGTGGGCATAGTGGCATACATCTGTAATCTTGGCCCTCAGGAAACTGAGGCAAGAGGATGGCTGCAAGCGTGAGGCCAGCCCAAGCAGCAGAGCAAGACCCTGTCACAAGAATAAATTTAGTTTGATTTTATATGCATTAGTGTTTTGCCTGCATGTATGCCCATGTGAGGGTGTCAGACCTCCTGGAACTGGAGTTACAGACAGTTGTGGGTTGCCATATAGGTGCTGGGAATTGAACCCAGGCCATCTGGAAAAACAAGCAGCCAGTGCGCCTACTCGTTGAACTATCTTTCCAGTTGCAAATGATTTATTTTTATGTGTCAAAAATAAATTAAATAAATAGCTTCCTTATTTATAATGTTGACAGTCACGGTGTGACTGAGGGTGTCTTGTCATTCGTTCTTCCACATTCCACAAGAATGTCGTCAGGAAAAAGTGTTCTCCACCGTAGATATGAATGTGCCTGTTTGTTCATTTTCTGTTGCTATAACAAAACACTCCATGCTGGGTACTTAATAAATAGAAAAGTGTTCTTTAGCTCATGGTTCTGGAGACTAGAAGTCCAAGGTTGGGAAAACCCCATCTGGATTCCGGTGAAAGCTGCTTGGACATAGCAGGAAAGATGTCATTACAATAGGAGTGACATAGCAGGAGAGATGTCATAACGGGAGTGACATAGTAGGGGAGATGATGTCATTACAATGGGAGTGGCATAGCAGGAGAGATGATGTAATTATGATAGGAGTGACGTAGCAGAAGAAATGACGTCATTATGATGGGAGTGGCATAGCAGGAGAGATGATGTAATTATGATAGGAGTGACATAGCAGAAGAGAAGACGTCATTATGATGGGAATGACATAGCAGGAGAGATGATGTCATTATGATGGGAGTGACATAGCAGGAGAGATGATGTCATTACAATGGGAATGATATAGCAGGGGAGGTGATGTCATTACAATGGAAGTGACATAGCAGGGGAGATGATATCATTACAGTGGGAATGACATAACAGGAGAGATGTCATAACGGGAGTGACATAGTAGGGGAGATGATGTCATTACAATGGGAATGACATAGCAGGGGAGATGATGTCATTATAATGGGAATAACATAGCAGGAGAGATGATGTCATTATGATGGGAATGACAGAGCAGAAGAGATGATATTATAGTGGAAGTGGCCTAGCAGGAGAGATGATGTCATTGTGATGGGAGTGCCTGCAAGGAGGAGGGATTGCATGTAGCAGATAAAGCCGTCATCAACTCAGCCTTTGTAGGATACTATGGGGTAGAAAACCAGCCTCCTGTAGAAATGTGTTTTAGCCTTTCAAGTAGGCACAGAACCACTAAAGGACATATTACTTCAAATAATTCTCTGTTCAGTCCAGAGAAGCAGAGCAGAGTACAAAGCATGGATGGTTATTTCATGTGTGTGTTCACAAATAGATCTGGAGGACACTTAGGGGGTGGCTTCTGAGGATCCCACCCAGGGCCTGATGCTAAGCAAATACTCCATGACTGAGGTGCCCCCAGCCCTGAAGGACATGTAAAGACTCCTTTCTGACGAGTGGTTTGCGAAATGTGCACCGTCGGGGGGTGAATTTTGGAAGGACAGTGTGGCATGATTGTGTCCTTTCATGAATGTGGTATGATGATGTATTCTTGTGTGGTCACAAAGCAGCTTTGTTTGTTTATTATGACCTAGATGTTCATGTCCCCTGCTCCTAGACTCTCCCCCCGGTTCCCTTGTGACAAGGATCCTGCTCATCTTCCAGGGTCGATGTGACTTTTTGTTTTCATGCTCACCTTGATACAGTCAAGTTGAACTCTAGAAAGGCGTCTCAGATTGTCGAGACCTGCTTGGCCTGTGGTCATGTCAGGGGCAGATTATCTTATAGGAACTGAGGCAGGAAGACAACTCATACATGCATCATTTCATAGGTGAGGAGTTCTGAACTTCGTTTGAGAGCAGAAAGTGAACTGGGTGCAAGAGTGCATGCATCCATTCATTCCCGTCCACTCTTGACAGTGGATGCCATGTTACTGGGTACTTAGATTGCCCACCACGTTTACTTCCCTGTAATAATGAATTAGAACCTGGGATGGTGAGCCAGATAGAATCTCTCCTTTAAATTACTTCTGTTGGGGTATTTGTATTTTACCACAGCAAAAGGAAATGAGACTAAGAGAGTCTAAAATAATCCTTTCTTTCGAAACTCCCCAGATTTCCATGTCCCACCATGCCCTGCCCCATCTTAGAAGCATCTGAGGATTTGTACTTCCGTGATGCCTATAAGTGATCTGTTTATATCCATAAATGTTGACGAGACACCTACTGTATCTCAGGTCCTGTGTCACCTGATGGCCCTCAGATGAATGAGAAAGGAACTCTAGAGTTGTGGAAATGACCAAGCCCAGATTAGCCAGCAAATGATTGTTGTATGCTGTACATTCTCCTAAAGGTGTTCTAAGGAGTACAGGGACTAGAGGCACAGGGGTGCAGGGACCGTCCCCCCAGAAGAGCTCTAGAAGGGGCTGGGAGATGGCTGTTGGTAAACGGCGTGCTGTAGAAGTCTGAGGACTTGTACCCATGTGCAAAGCCAGGTGTGGCAGCTCTGGGGAGATGGGGGCAAACAGATCCCTGGGGCTCACTGACCAGCCCCAAGTCCCAGCGAAAGACCCTGTCAATAAAGCAAATGACTTCTGAGGAGCAGCACCTAATGTTGACCTCTGACCTCCTCAAGCACATACACCCATACGCATGAACATGCTCCCACGTCCACATGAACGCATAACATACACACATGTTCTACTCGATAAAACTTAGAAAAGGCTGTTGGGGTTGAACCTTAAAGAATCTTTCAGAGTCTTCCAGTTAGAAGACTAAACTAAGACATTGAGGAGTGGGTGGAGAATTAGAGACCTCTCTAGAGTCCCAGAAGTGTCTTCTCTGTTCTGAGCCTGTGAGTTCACTGAAGAGTGGGCCCGGGGTCCCTAGCAGTGACTGTCCCAGGGCCTCAGAAATAGGTGATGTCCAGTCACTTTCACCTAATCATCTGCATTCATTTGTCCCAATGGAACCTACACAGTCCTGCATCACTGACTCCTTGTTGTGTCCAGTGTTAACGAGCCACGTGACTGCGTCCTCTGTTTCTGTGCTGTGACGGTGATGAGAAAGGACGATGCATTATCACTCCAGCCAGTGACATTCCCCTGTCCTTCCCCTTGCCATCTTCTGTCTCCCATCTTCAGATGACATAAGCTCAGGAAATGGGATCTCATATTGCATTAAAAAGAAAAAAAGATTTTCTTAAGAAAAGATGGGGGGCTGAGCAGTGTGGTGCACGCCTTTAATCCCCAGACTCAGGAGGCAGAGGCAAGCAAACCTCTTGAGTTTGAGGCCAGCGTGGTCTACAGAGAACATTCCAGGACAGCCAGGGCTACACAGAGAAACCCTGTCTCAACAACAACAACAACAAAAAAAAAACAGAATATATGGGTTATCCCGTCTCCCTACCTGCTGCCTGTCATATGTACTGGGAACATTGTTATCCCTGGGGACAAGCTCAGTGGTAGAACACCTACCAAGCCTTCTCAGAGCCCTGTGTTCCAGCATCAAAGGAGGGAGGGAGGGAAGGAAGGAAAGGAAATAGAGAGAGGAAAGGAGGGGTGGGGAGGGAGAGAAGAAGGGGAAGAGAAGGAAGTCAAGCATCAGTTGATCTTTTCCCGTGAAATTTGGAGCTGGCATTGAAGCCTACATTAGCCTGCATCAGCACACCTCAGCTCTTGAGCTCAAGAGATGGCACCTCTGTGTATTTCCATTAAAAAAAAAAATCTCAGGTAAAAACACACATGCGATGTGGATAATCTCTCTCACAGCGCTCAGCTGGCCTTTGTCCCCAAGTCTGCTGCTTCCAAAGTCCTGAGCTTTCAAGGCAGCAAAATCATTTCTTTAGGATCCCCCCCCAAAAAAAAACAAACAAACAAAAAAAACCTTGAACTCAGTGACAGAGTTAGGATCTTCAGGCCAAATGTAGTCACTGTCCAGCTGAGTCAAGACGCATGCCCCTCTTGGCATTCTGCCAGCTGTTGGCTCTCCAGCCAGCTCTCTTTGATGGGTTTACTTGGCTATCTTTAACTCTGGGAAGTTTTCCCATGGAAATTTTATTTTTTTTTTCTTTTTTATGAGAAATTTTGTTTTCATTTTGCTGATGCTGGCAGTCAAAAAGAAACGACAACTTGGAGACTCCAGATTCAGTCTACGACTCTACGTCAGACTCTTACCACAAGCCCATTTCTCTCAAATGCCCAGATCACACGAGTGAATTAACCTGTGCCCCCCCCCCCCTATGTATTGTTTCTGGTCTCTGCTGGCATGGCCCGCTTCACTCTTAGCAAAAAAAATCCACTTTGGGCATGTCGAACAGAAGTTACCTCCTACATTTTTGGAAGGGCCCATCTAAATATACATCAGGCAGGATTCTAATTTTAGTGGTACTGACTGTGTATGTCTCTCTCAGGGTGTTTTCCAATATAAAGCTGTTACTCCATCGCTGAGATGACTTGATTTCGTTTACCCTATCTTATTTTTCATCAGTTGGCAGGGTTTTGATTTGTCCCCGCCATCGCAGGATTAATATATAAAACCCACAGGAGAATAGCCTTCCTGGGATAGAAACGGGCAAAGCCCTGACAGATTAGGGTGAAACTTTGAAGCTTGGGACTCAGGGTTTGGATGTCGTTACTTTTCTCTTGTTCTTGAGACACGGTTTCACGCAGCCCAGGTTGGATTCAAACTCCCTTCTGGTCCTCCTGCCTCCAGCTCCCAAATGCCTGAATTACTGGTGCGTGAAGCCACAACCAGTTTGTGCAGTGCCGAGGATTCAAACCAGGGCTTTATCTTGCTGAGCAAGTAAGCGTCAAACCCAGCCACATCCTCACCCTGAGATCTGGATTCTTAATGACCTCCCTTTTCACATCTCGCGATAAGGCTGTTGGGCGCCTTATCTGGAAAGATAAGGAAAGAACCGACGCATATAGGCCCTGTCTTGTCTCCTAGTTGTGCGCCCATCTTTTGATAGCAACTGCAAAGAAGTATTAGGACTTGGTGGGAATCCGATCTTTCCGTAGTGTTCAGTACCCATTAATGAAATAGAAAATCGTCTTTAAATTGACTTTCTAAAAGTTATTAATAAGCATATCCTTAAAACACTGTGTGGCGCTTCTCTGTGGTATCATTAACAATTCTGTTTTCTTGGAATGGTTCCCGGGACCTTTCTTTCCTCTGGCAGAAGTCTCAAAATCCAAATAAGCGATAAAAGAGAATACAGCTGAAGTCACAAATCTACGTTGGCTTGCACTTCTGTTGCTAGGATGCTTATCCTACAGTCACCACGCAGTCACTCCTCATCTTACTGTTACGTTCTTTTTTTTTTAATATTTATTCATTTATTATGCATTCAATATCTGCCTACATGTGTGCCTGCAGGCCAGAGAGGGCACCAGATCTCATTACAGATGGTTATGAGCCACCATATGGTTGCTGGGAATTGAACTCAAGACCTTTGGAAGAGCAGGCAATGCTCTTAACCACTGAGCCATCTCTCCAGCCCCCTACTGTTATGTTCTTACTGATCTGTGTGCGTGGAATGTGCTGTGCTGCGGCGCATGGTGCGTGCGTCTGCGTGTGTTGGGATGGGCACCTATTTACAAATATGTGGAGGCCAAGCCAGGACCTCAGTGTCCTCCTCCTCCACTGCCCTCTTCCTTGAGACAGGGGTCTCTCTTTCCCTGGACCAGACTCACCATCCCTGGTAGGCTGGCTAACCTGTCTCTGCTCGCTCAGTGCTGGGGTTACAGGCACACACAGTCATACCCAATCTTTTCTGTGGGTGCTGGAAATTCGAACTCAGGTCCTCGTGACTGCAGAGCAAGCACACTTACCCACAGAGCCATTTTCCCAGCCCCATGGTCATCTTTCTTGGTTTTAATTGTAATGGAACTGTGACATGAAGTAAATGTAAAAATCTGCAGGGTTGTTTTTTGTTTGTTTGTTTGTTTGTTTTGTTTTGTGATTGGTTGGTTGGTTGATCGATTGGTTGGTTTTTCAAGACAGGGTTTCTCTATGCAGCTTTGCAACCTGTCTGGAACTCACTCTGTAGACCAGGCCAGCCTTGAACTCCCAGAGATCCACCAGCCTCTGCCTCCAAGTGCTGGGATGAAAGGCATGTGCCACCACTGCCCAGCAATCTGCCAGTCCTTAAAGAAGTTCTTTCTTTTGGAAATGTGTTGATTTAATCACTGCCATTGATTAAAGTGCAGAAATGAAGACCGTAAAACCAAGCACAGTAGCACACACCTGTAACCCCTGCCTATGAGATCCAAAGGCAGAAGGGGCATTGGGAACCAGCTCTAAACAGCAAGTTTCATGGCCAGCCAGCCAGTCACACAACCAGATCCTGTATCAGATTGGGGGTGGGGGTAAGTGTTACCAAGCATCATGATGCACGCTTGAAGACCCAACACTTGAGAGACAGAGGCAGGGGGATCAGACATTTAAAGTGTACAGTGAATGTCAAACCAGCCTGGACTACAGGGATCCCTCTCTCAATAAAATAAAATAAAACATTTTAAAAAAATCAAACCCTAAATCAGAAATTTGTGGTCAGAAGACTATTTAAGGGCTGTGCTTGAAGCCCTGGGTTCAATCCCCAGCCTTGCATAAACTATGGTACCATGTACCTGTAAGCCCAGCACTGGGGATGTAAAAACAGGAGCGCCAAAGTCCAGAGTCATCCTTGGCTCTCTACATAGTGAGCCAGACCTACATGAACAAGAGAGACACAGAGAGAGATGGGAGAGGAGAGAGAGGAAATAGAAGAGAGAGAGGAGAGAGAGAGAAGGGGGGAGAGATAGAGGAGGGGGGAGACTAAGGCTTTTAGTCTTTCTTTAGCCTCTGACTCCTATTATGGAAATGAGAGGTTTTATTGCTGTTATGTTTCGTGTGTTATATTGTATCAGGTTGTTTGGGGTTCTTTGTCTTTAGAAGAGTTAATCAGCAACATTTATATAAAATGTTAGCTGCAAAACATAGTGCGTTCCCATGGGAACCTACACGTGATTGGAATGGCCTGGGGACTTTTAAACATCTGAGGGTCTGACCAGGCACACGTGAGCCGTCATTGCTACCTGGAGATTGTTAGTGGTAGGCTACATGATTAACGGGCCAGGATGGTTCAGCAAAGGACAGCCCGAGAGATTCTACCCAGAGACAAGGGAGCCAACTGTGTGTGTCCGTGAAGGAGGGAGGGGGGAAATAAGACCCATAAACACGTCAGCTGTTCCATTCCTGTGGCCTTATCTACCATCTCCACAAATACTTTAAGGACAGGTGGCTCAAAATATTTCTGTCACTAAGCCAGTTTCATAGACGAGAAGTCTCAGCAAATGCCCTGTTGTAAGCGACATAATCCACCTGTTCCCAGAAAGGATCATGTGCCAATTTTATGTTCTTGGTCCCTGCTTTTTAAATGATGGTTAAAAAAAAAAATACCAACCACAATATTGGTTGCTTGACCTACTCTCAAAAGTTGGGGGTTAATGCCGTCTGTACATTTCTTCTTTACTTCGTTTCCC
The DNA here is from genome assembly GCF_982192425.1 of Myodes glareolus. Classification (NCBI taxonomy): domain Eukaryota; kingdom Metazoa; phylum Chordata; class Mammalia; order Rodentia; family Cricetidae; genus Myodes; species Myodes glareolus. The sequence continues at coordinate 62,945,170 of NC_142039.1, forward strand.
TTAACCTCTTCTTATCAGGATTAAGGGGCTTACAAAGCACCTGATGGCATGGTCCAGCTCTAAACCACAGCAGCCTTGACACAGGATTTGACTACCTGATCCCACCTAAGTGAGCCCTATTGACCTTTCTTTATACAAACTCAAAACGCTGGATAACAGGAATAATTTTTATAGCTTATTTAGCTGTCAGTTTAGACTCTATGTGAATGAACTGGTTAATTAAAAAGTCGTGTTGGGAGGAATAAACATGTGTGTTCATTACATAGAATGACGGCCATAGAGCAAGAGTGAAATTCTACTTAAAATTGGAAGACATCTCCATTTCTAATAAAATCTAAATTCTCAGAGGCCAGCATGGTGGCTTGTTACCTGTAATCACAGCACTTGAGAGGCTGAGGCAGGGACAACACTGGGAGTTTGAGACCAACGTGGGCTTTGTAGTATATTTGAGGCAAGACCCTGCTGTCTCAGAAACACCAAAAAAATAAATAAATAAGCAAAACCTGACTCCTGAAGGGATGAAATGAGTAGCAACTGCTCCGAGAAGTAACTGTCAGTAGAAACAGACCACAGGGCCCGCTGGTGCACAGCTGTGCTGCACACAATGTAGACAAGATTGTAGGTAGCCAAAAACTTCCAGTTGCCCTCTGGGCTGCATAGGACTCCTCTTGGTTTCCTGCCTACAGTTCTTGGCTTTAAAAATGGAAGAGACAGCTGTTCCCAGGACAGTGACACCCATTTAGAAAGATTTGTAGAACGTTAACTTTCTTTAAAAAGTTTTTGTGAAAAATAAAAATAAAAAGTTCATAATCAAACATCTGCTCTCGGAATTCATCTTAATAGGCCTTAAAAGCCTCATTTGAGATTTTTGTGCCGCGTTCTTGCAACACAAGTGAACTCTTGCACCGGGAACACAGCCATTGGAAATCATAAGTGCACCGCTTGTCTCTTTCCTTTTAAGTGGCAAGCCATTGTTAGATGACCTTTATAGACGCTCTTTTTTAATTGTGGCCAGCCTGGAAACTCTGAGACCCTTAGGAGCCTCTGAGAAAAGGTTTAAGTGATTGTATGGGGGAGGGACCACTGCCACTTTGCTAAGGTAAAGCCTGCCTTTCTCAGAGCTTAGAGCTCCTACATTGAGATCCTCACCAGCGCTTCTCAGCATCACTTTCTCTGCTAGACGCGTGATTATGCAGTTGGTTTGTTTGTTTGTTTGTTTGTTTTACTGGCACAAACAGCTGTCTCTTCCATTTTTAAAGCCATGAACTATAGGCAGAAAACCAAGAGGCGTCCTACACAGCCCAGGGGACACCTGTAAGTTTTCGACTACCTACAGTCTTGCTTACATCACCTCCACTACAGCTGTGCACCAGTGTGCCCTGTGGTCTGTTTCCACTGATGGCTACTTCTCAGAGCAACAGCCATGGCTCATCCCAGTCACGTGACCTCGCCCCCATGGGTTCTGAGTGTGGAGATGTCTGGCTCTACACTGTGGCTATCAAATGAAAGTCATTGTTCAAGTCAAACGTATTATGAAAGAATTTACTAATGAAAGCTTTCTTTGAGCTGGGGCAGTAGCTCAGCCAATAGAGTACTTGTCTTGCATTCATGAAGGTCTGGACTTCCCACCCCAAGGCCCATGTTATTAGGGCGGAAAAAAGCCATGGAATGGGTAGGATTGGCAATATGGCTCAGTGAGTGGAGGCACCTGCCACCAACCCAGATGACCTGAGTTTGAGCTCTGTGATGCGCTGAACAGAACTGACCCCTGAAAGTTGTTCTTTGGCCTAGTCAAGGTTGATGGTTCCTGAAGAACAAAGCCTGTAGGGGGAGTGGGGAGAAGGGGGAGAGAAGTCAAGGGAGGAAGAAAGAAGAAACTTTGAGAAATACCCAGACTATCAGGTCATGTATTTAAGAGGACCATGCCTCTAAGCATCCTATGGGTGTTTTGCACAGATCTAAAGCTCCACTCAAGGAATGAGTGGCGTCTACATGCTAATATAGTAGTTTCCCAAGACCTCAGTAGCACCCAGCAGGGAGGGGAATCCTCTGCAGTGCCCTTTCCTTCGGGTTCCCAAGGCAGCACCTACCTCTTTGGAGACAAACCTTGGCAAGCTCTCTGTCTGTATCTCTGCACAGACCCAACTCAAATCCTGAAGAACGCAAAATCTGCCTGGTCCGGTGCCCTGTCCTCGGAACTCTCCCCATCACCACCATCATCACCAGCAGTGCCTACAGCCTCAGTTCCCATTGCTGTCAGTGCACACCCCAGGCACCAGGCCCTGGTGATCTTGTTCCTATCTAGTCTGGACCCCCTGGTATATCAGTTACCTTTCCTGTTATGGCTACCTTTCAAAGGTAGCATGCTGGAGATCGTTGACTTTCAATCTCTAGTCTCTAGGACATCAAGACCTCATCCCAGAACAACTTAAGTTCTCCATCGGGAACCAGGGTCTGGGTGTCATTCCTGTAATCAGTGGGGACAGAGAAAACTGAGCAAGAGGCCAGGTTTTCCAGCAGAATCCTAAAGCATGGCAAGACCAGTGTGGAAAATGACTTGATTCTACAGTGCCAGTGCCAGGACCAAGAGGTCCTAATCCCCCCCCCCCCCGTCAAACGAAGACCATCCCAGGCCATTTATAGGGCAACAACTGGGTACAAGTGTGAAAGATCCTTGAGGCACAGTGACACGCACCAATGACCCTTGCACTAGGAGGACTGAGGGAGGAGTAAGAGGATGAGGCTAGCCTGGGCTACATAGCATGACCCTGTCTCAAAAAAACTAAGTCAAGGCTAAGTATTTGTTCCTCCAAATACTTAAGTTACATGTGTTCTAAGCGGAAACTCATCAAAAACGCTATTTCATAAGGTGATCCATGCCTCTAGTCTTTACTTTTTAATATAATATTTGTATTAGAATGCAAATTTTATACATGCTTGCAGTGTATTTTGATCATATTCATTCCCCACCAACACCGCTCCTCTCCATAACTCCTCCCGGACTCACCCTTTACCTCCTCGTCCCCTCCCAACTTCTTATGGACCAGTGACTTTAAACAAACAAACTCTAGGGCTGGAGAGATGGCTCAGAGGTAAAGAGCACTGCCTGCTCTTCCAAAGGTCCTGAGTTCAATTCCCAGCAACCACATGGTGGCTCACAACCATCTGTAATGAGATCTGGTGCCCTCTTCTAGCCTGCAGGCAGACATGCATGCAGAGTACTGAGAATAGTGTATGCATTAAAAAAAAAATGGCTCATACGGTTGCCAAGCCCGACACCGGGTTCCGTTCCCAGGACTCGGGGTAGCTGGAAAGAACCCACTCCTGTAGGTTGTCTTCAGACTTCCACACGAGCCGCATGGCAAACATGAGCACATGCGTGAATAAAGTAAGTGTAATTTTTTGCTAATAAAGCTGGATGTGGTGGTGAACACTTCTAATCCCAGATCATCACGGAAGGTGGAGGCAGAAGGGTCAAGAGTTCAAGGTCATCCTCGGCAACCTTGTGAGTTCCAGGCCAACGCGGGCTGCATGAGACCCTGTCTCTAAAAAAGAAAAAAATCTGTATATAGATCAAGGATTTCTGTAAAGATGCTTTAAAATCAACAGACCTATGCAAGAATTATGCCTCTGGCCCTGGCTGCTAGTTTGTTATTGAATGCTTTTCAGAGTGCCTGCTTTCTTTCCTGCCAGAGGGATTTCCGTACAACCCAGGTGGCATTGTCCTATTTAAGGTTCATCTCAGTCCCTAGGACAGGGTGGCTGTTCCCACACTTATTCCCACATTGCAATCAGATAGAGCAGTGGACGGACACACACACACAAACACACACACACAAACACACACACAGGGGTGTGTAGTGTACCCTGCTTTCATTCCCCAGCTAGTGTTTCTGCCTTACCGCCTGGGATCAGGAGGTTTTAACAGATCCGTAGGTATTTCAGCCGTTCCAATAGATGAGAGCCCTGGCATGGAGCTGGTGGAGTTGGCATATGAGCCCTGGTGCAGCTGAGTCCTGACTGAAAACGTTTGGTACCTGAGAGTCCTTCCTCAGACCCCCGAGCCTGCCTCCTCTTTCTTTCACTGGGCATCACGTGGAATGTCTTACTGACTACTGCCCACTGGATGCCAGGTTATAGGAGGGCATGGAAAGCGCTGAGACTGTGGTCTGTAATGGCACAGAAAGAGAAGGCTGGTGAAGATAAGTTCCTCCCCTCCCCGGCTTTGGGGGCAGCCTGAAGAGATTCAATTCAGGGAAGGCCTAATCAGTTTGGTTTCAAGTCCACTGTTGAGTAAAGCCCCTGCATGCTAATTGCAAAGTAACCTTGGAAACCAGAGCCTGATACCCAGCGAATGATGTGGAAATGAGGCTGTACCTCAGAAGGGCACGTCCAAGGCAGCATCTCACAAGCCCCAGGCGTCCTTGATTTGGGAGACTCTTATTTTCCACATTCATCTCCGTCAACCCTCTGTCTGCTGTCACCGGGCAAACTGTCTGAATGTGTCAGCGTCCCCAGAAGACGGGCTGCGGTTTGTTATTGTTGTTGCTGCTGCGTCCCCTCCCAGCTCTTGGGCTCAGAGACTGAAGAGAGCAATGTTTCTAAGGCAGGGCCGGCTTCCTTTCTCACAAAACAGGAGCCCTGCAAAGCACAAGTTTTCAGGGGTTGGGGGAAGGGCCGCTCCCCCACTGACTGCAGGAATCATGACACAGTTATGAGAGAGTAATATTTCGTGGCGCTCGGTGTCTCTCACCAAGGCCTGGGATTTGATGGGAAAAGCTTGTCCTGCGAGTCCTTTATGAGTCTGAGGCTCAGCTTTCACCTCAGTAGCAAGATAGAAATCATTTAGGATCCTGGGGAGGAAAAATTGGCTGCTCTTGGGAGCTGTGAAATCCTTTTCCGCTGGACCCCAGAATCCTGACAGAGTCGGGGTGCTCCTCCTCAGGAAAAAGGGAAGGCAAAAGCGCTGCAAAGCCCAGCTCTGAAGAGGAGACTTCAGCCTGCTGAGGCTCAGACACACGTTCTGAATGAGCAGAGAAGCTTTTCTCCTCCCAGCGATTCTGTGCTGAATAGAGATTATGTAAGCACTCAAAATTAGCTGCCTTAAGAGACAACCGAGGATTAAAACTTCCTGACTTTGACATCTCATAATACCAAGTTGTTTATGAAAATGATATTATGCTGTTCTCATTAGCATTTAGGGCTTATATAATGTTTCGAGTTTTGTATTTTGGTGTGGAAAACACACACACTGTTCTGTCTTTCCCAATTTTTTAGTTCTCCATTATATCTTATTTTGAGACAGGGCTTCACTGTGTGGTCCAAACTTAGCTCCGTATAGTAAGCCCAGGGTTGTCTGAAACTAGTCATTCTTCTGCCTCAGATCCTGAGTAATGAAATTCCTGACGTGTTCCACTACCCCTGGCTCTGCCTCTTGAAAATTTGATTGGCTTCTAATTCCTTTTCATAGGCATACAGTTATATGTCAGTATTTACAAAGATGTCTCAGTGCTTAAGAGCACTTGATGCTCTTCCAGACCTGAGTTCAATTCCTGGCTCCCATGTCAAGCAGTTCACAACTGACTATAACTCCAGATTCAAGGAAACTTATATCAGTAGATACCCACACACTATTACATATACCGAAATAGGCATAGACATATATATTTATAAATATATATAAAATATATAAAATAAATTTAAAACGGTATGTATTAAATGTGATGGTTTGGATGGGAATGTCCCCCATAAGTTCATACGTCTAAATGCCTGGCTGCCAGTGGATAAACTGTTTAGGAAGGATTGGTAGGTGTGGCCTCCTGCTGTTTAGTAGGAGGTATGTCACTGGGGCTGGGCTTTGAGATTTCAGAAGCCCATGGCAGCAGGCCTGGTCTCACTCTCTCTGCCTGCTGCCTGTGAATCAGGATATAGCTCTCAGCTGCTGCTCCAGCACCATGCCTACCCGCCTGCTGCCAGGCTCCCCTCATGATGAACATGGACTTACCCTCTGAAACTGTAAGCAAACCCCCAATTAAAGACTTTCCTAAGTCTTTCCTTGGTCATACTGTCCCTTCACAGCAACAGAACAGTAACTAAGACATTAAAAATGAAAGTATAATGGAATACACTTCTTAAGTTATTGTATATTTAAGTTTCTGTCAAACTGGGCTTAAGTCCCCTGAGGCCAGGCATGGTGGCTCACACCTTTAATCCCAGCACTCAGGCGGCAGAGGCAGGCAGATCTCTGTGAGTTCAAGGCCAGCCTGGCCTACAAAGTGAGCTCCAGGACAGCCAGGGCTACACAGAGAAACACTATCTGAAAAAACCAACCAAACGAAAAAACAAAGTCCTCTGAGAATATCGTCAAGGGGTCTACATTAGTTACTTTTCTTGTTGTTGTAACCAAACACCTGACAGCAAGCAGCTTAAGGGAGGAGGGGCTGCTATGGCTCCCAGTTTGAGGACACAGCCCACGACAGTAGGGAAGGCATGACACACCGGAGTGTGAAGCCGCTGGTCACATTGTATCCTAGTTGGGAGGAGGCGGAAAGAGGAACGAAGCTGGTGCTCAGCTCCTCTTTATTCAGTCCAGACCCCAACCCATGGACCTGTGCAGCCAATCCTTAGGGTTGGTGTTCCTCCTCGGCTAAATCTTGCTGGAAGTATCCTCCAGGACAGTCAGAGGTGTGTTGCCATAGTGATCCTATAGCACATCAATGAAAATGAGCATTCATCGCCATGACAGGAGGCCCCCTCTTCTGTCTCCTGGTCCTGCCATTTGGATTTGGATTTCTTAGACCTTTGAGCTGCAGACTGCTTGCCCCACAACAGAGAAAGTGAGGATGCACACTGGCCTTGGCTGAGACTCTGCTGGCTATTGCCCTGTGAACCTTGATATTTACAGAGCAGTCAAAGGGTCCCAGATGCCTCTGGATCTGCCAATCACCCAGGTCACAGATGGCATTTGTTTGTCCTTGTTTAAGGCATGCACATTTGTGAAGCAAGTTCCAGAGAATTTTAGTGTCTCTTTACCTGCTCAGAAGTTCTCAAAAATGTCTGATAACTCTCTCTCTCTCTCTCTCTCTCTCTCTCTCTCTCTCTCTCTCTCTCTCTCTCTTTAGTGGTTGTGGTTTCCACTGTCCACAAAAAGTTAATTTTCTTATCCTTTGAGCCACTTTTTCTCACAATTTTGTAGTCAGTGCTGGTTTCATTCTTATCCAGAGCCTTGGACATGAATTTGGGACTGTGGATGTTTGCTGATGACCTAGTGGTGGGATTCCTACATATGCAGGGCCCACCCAACAGACTGTACACTTCCAATCCAGATCCCACCCTGATCCAGGGCCCTTCATACAGGCTCGCCATGCTTGGTTGGAGAGTCTTGACCCCCCAGCCAGACCTTCAGTCTCAGCCAAGCTCCCATCATCTGTCTCCCACAGGGTCCGGTAGCACCCACAGCATCCGTGTTTTCTGTCCTCTCCTCTGGGCCTGGTCTCCCACCACCACCGCCACCACCACCTCCTCCTGGGCCACCTCCACTCTTTGAGAATGAGGGTAAAAGTGAGGAGTCTTCTCCTTCTCGCTCAGCTTTATTCGCCCAGCTTAACCAGGGAGAAGCCATCACAAAAGGTAAGAAGGCAAGTCCTCGAAGCTGGCTCCCTTTTCCTCTGGCTCTAGGGCCCCCATAAAATGCACATCACTGCACCCCCATTAAGACAGGGAGATAGAGTTGCCTTTGGGAGGTGGTCACTCCAGGACATAGGCTCCATGGACTACCACGTGGACCAGCCAGAAGAACTCAGAGACTCTGTGTTCTCAGTTGACCAATGAGTGGTCCCTCCTTGGCTTCAGTGCTTCCCCACCATCCTCCAAAACTAAGTCATCAAGACCAAATGAAATAAAAATGGTGAATAGTACTCCTGTCCTGCAATATGGCAATTAGTTGATTTTTTTCAATACAAATCCTTAAAATGTATCAGGATCAAAAGTACATGCATGCTAAACAACATAGTCACATTACCAATGGGTGTGTTGCAGGTATTTCTCCCCCCACTGCCCAACTAATAGGATTGAGGGTGTGGATGGGGCTGAGAGCTAAGAACTCAAACTTTCCCCATTTATCCCTGGCTCAGACCTGCTCTACTGATCCTTCTGAAACTCACTTGCAAAGTAAAAGAATGGACTTCTAACTCTAAAGCTGGTTCCGGATTCTAAGAACTACTTACTGGGCTATCATAGCCTTTTAAACTATACCTAGCAAATTAGTTGGCTATGAGTAAGCCAAGAAACCTTTGGGGGTAAGAATGGCTTGAGGATTTGTAGGAATTTTTGTTTACTTTTTGCAGGGGGAGAGGGGGAGTCGATTATCTTCAGTGTGTTAGTCTCTTTTCTCATTACTGTGACAAAAGTCCTCAGAAAAGCAACTCAAAAAAGGCTCTGTTTGGCTCACGGTTTGAGAGGACACAGTCTGTTGATAGGACTTGCTCTGGTCATACTGGGTCAGGAAGCAGAGGGCATGGACACTGGCACTCAGCTCACATCATCCTTTCAGTTGAGTGTGAGGCCCCAGCCCATTGCACAGGGCCACCCACGTCAGGGTGAGTCCTCTCTGCTCAGTTAAGCCTCTCCAGAAACTTCCTCCCAGACATGTCTAGAGCAGTGTCTCCTGGGTGATTCCAAATCCAGCTGTGCTGACCTCTCACCTCTTCATATCTTGGCAAAACAGGAAGTGGAGAGTGGAAAGGAAGTGGGGCCAGGCTATGAAACTTCAAGGCCTGCACCCAGTGAGCCACATCTCCCAGCAAGGATTCATGTCACCAACTTTCTATCAAACCTAAAGGTTCCCCCACTCCACACACCCCCCAAAGCATCATGATCTGGAGATCGAATGGTCCAGGGGCCTTGAGAGACATTCACATCCAAACAACATTGCTCAATTTTTTTCTAATACACACAGTGTTTCGTTCTGTCTGTGCCTGTGCAGAATGCAGCCCCTCATATTGATCTTGAGCAATGCAGTGTTATGCAAACAGTAACACCAAAAGTTCTTGTACTTTACATGGTGGGTAGCTCCCTTTTCATGAGAGGGGAAGAAAGGTACCTACACTGCGCCACCTTCTGTTTTAGTTTCCTTTCTATTGCTATTATAAAATACCCTGATGACTTTAAGGGAGGGGGAATTTATTTGGAGCCCAGGTTACAGTCCCCTGGTGTGGGATAGTCAAGGCAGGAACCTGAAGCAACTAGTCATATCCTGGTCAAGAGTAGAGAGAGAAGAATCACCCTCGTGCTTAGTATTCAGCTGGTTTTCTCTACTCTTTTATAGTCCAAGGTCCAAAGCCAGGGCATGGATTTGGTGTCACCCAGTTTTAGGCTGTTCCCACATCAACTAAGGCAATCAAGACAACCACCCACAGACATGTCCACAGGCCAACCTGATCTAGGCAGTCTCTTGTTGAGATTCTCTTCCCTGGCGAGTCTAGGTTAGGGTAAGTGGGCAACTAAAACTAACCACCCACGTTTCCTAGGGCTCCGGCATGTCACAGACGACCAGAAGACACACAAGAACCCCAGCCTGAGGGCTCAAGGACAAACTCGATCTCCAACCAAAACCCACACGCCAAGCCCTACATCTCCAAAATCGAATTCTCCTCAGAAGCACGCTCCGGTGTTCGAGCTGGAAGGGAAGAAATGGAGAGTGGTGAGTCAGGCCCTTTAGCGTTTACTCTGATTCACGCGGCTAAAACCGACTCGAAATACCTAAGTAGCGAAAACCATGCCCCAAAGACATGGGGACTCCTAGGTGACATGCATGAGAAACCCCTGGCTAGTGTGAGAAGCCAGATGCTTCCGCGGGCTTACGGACTGTTTTCCAGTAGCTCCCATGCATTCTTTCCTTCTGCTTTCTAGAACTGTTTTTTAAATGTGGTAAAGGCATGAATAACATTTATCGTTAACCACCTTTAGGGCTGGGTGTCGGTGGCACACACCTTTAATTCCAGTACTGGGGAGGCAGAGGCAGGCAGATCTCTGTGAGTTCAAGGCCAGCCTGGTCTACAAGAGCTAGTTCCAGGACAGGCACCAAAAACTACAGAGAAACCCTGTCTCGAAAAACCACCTTTAGGTAGACATTCCTATGGCATTGGGCGCATTTACACTGTTGTTTTTCCAGCCTCAGCACCCACCGCAGACGACTCTTCACCTTGCAGAACTCTAACCCTCTACCCCAGTCAATGTCAGTATTGCTTTCTTCCTAGGAACGTGACTACTGATTTCCGGAACTTTTAATCAGACGGGAGAAGCCATCACCATGTGGTTTTGGAAGTCTGTGACTTGCAGTGAGGGACTGATTTGATTCCAGTGCTGGAATTAAACATAGGCCAGTGCTGCCATCCCCCCCCCCCATTCTCGGGGTCAATTCTGTGAGCAGATCATAGATGCCTTGAATGTGGATGACAGCTGGAGTCCACTACTGACCCAGAGAGCTTCCTTAAAGATGAAGGAACAAAGTCCCTGGAAAAGTTGCCAGGGCCTGGGTAGACACTGGAGCTTAGACCACTGTTCGGATGTCACCAGTACCATCTCCTGGTACAACAGGGTCTGCTGCAGCATCAAGTGGAGTGTCAGCATCCAGGTCTCCATAGCAACCACACCCCTGCTCCAGTCCTGCCCTCTAGGAGGACTGTTAACATCTAACTCTTAGCAAACTGATAGCAACTTGTAAGCCGTGGTTTACCCACTTCCATAATTACAATTGACAGCTAAGACCTGGAAGTTTCTCCATAAGGAGAATGCTCTGGAAGAAAGCAAGAATTCTGTTGAAGCCTCCAGCAGGGTCCACACTGAGTGGATTCAGCCTATATCTTTCTGTCTGTGTCTAATAACCATGTCTGCCTTCCTTTCAGGAATACCAAGAGGACAAGAATGACCTTGTCATCTCAGAGACTGAGCTGAAACAAGTGGCTTATATTTTCAAATGTGAAAAATCCACTCTTCAGATAAAGGGAAAAATAAATTCCATCACTGTCGGTAGGCAAAGCCAGGGCTGTGTGTTTGCTGTGATGAGCCGTGTACAGAAACTCGCTATGCGCGTTTACTGGAGTTTCCCTTTTCCCTTGTAGATAATTGCAAGAAGTTTGGTCTGGTGTTTGATAATGTCGTGGGCATCGTGGAAGTGATCAACTCCAAGGACATTCAGATCCAGGTGAGTAACCCCTACAGCCATACTCTGCACGGCCAGTCATGGCTTAGCATGGGCCACTCCTCTTCCTGCAGGGGACAGAGGAAGGGGCTCATTCCCCATGTCCACCCAGAAAGCATCCAGTTCCTGTTCTTTCTAACCACAGCTCCATTGTCGCCTCTCTGGGGAAGCCCTGTCTTTATTCTCAGTCACCGTTAGTCTGTCTTTTTTTTTTTCTTTTCCCTCCTGTTTTGGACAGAAAGCACACATCTTACCATCTCCATCGCACAGATGGCTAATGAGCTGGGGACTTAACTCAGTGGCAACCGTGCAGCACACCTAAGACCTTGGGTTCTATCCACAGAGCCAAAAAAGAAATCAAAGCCAGCTATACAACCTTTGTGGTTCTAAATACCTATAGCACCTGAATGCCATATGCACCCAATAAAGGTTGCCGAGCGCACAATTGGATGAGTCAACTGCTATATGGATAAAGGATATTGAGAGACTACCCTAGAATAATAATAGTCCCCAGCCAAAGAAAATTGCCGCTATGTGGAAAACGGCCTTGAGGAGGAAGAGGGAGACATGTATAAAATGTAGATAGTCAGAAAAACAACCCAATTCCAGGATTGGAATTGAATTTTCAGGAACAAGAGAGAATCTGTACTTCTTTAGTAATTCTAGTTTTATTAAGTAGACTTTTGCAACATACAAAAGTCTTCAGGACTTCTGACTTTGGGCCAAGTCCAACTTTTCTCATTGATTAAACTATTGGCATATTGTTAATTACCCCTTCCAATCTGGTGTTTCCTCATGATGACTGACAAAATTAGATTTCAGTTTTATAAATCTTTCTCTTTCCTGTGCTTCTCTACATCCACGCTATTTACCTTGTCATTTAAGAAGCTGGTGTTCTTTGTGCCCACTGTGTGGAAACAGCCCTGATTGGACAACCTATGGCCTGGGTAGGAATACCAGCTCTACATACATATCTGACAATCCCAAGGAAAGGGGAAATTACACTGCATGCTGCACCCAAATACAGGCTATCTCTTGAAATCCTACAGCAAAGGCCATATTTCATTTAGAAAGAGCTACCAATGGCGCCCAAACCAAGAGCTTCCTTCCAATCCTTACTTCAATTCAATTATGCATTAAAAGATCCTAACTCCTGCAAGAAGATAAGAAAAATAACCAAGGGAAATAACATTGAAAAAGAAGAGATTAAAAATATCTCTATATGACAATGAAATGATCGCTTTATATAAAAGTCAAGATACTCGATAAACTAAAGAAATAGACAGCAAGACAGTTAGGTCTACTATCAACAGGGGGAAAATCAACATTTTCTCTTGACACCACAGGTAAGCATTGGGAAATACAGTGCAAAATAAGATTCAAAATGGCAACAAAACTGAAGGGGACCAAATAACAAGTTAACAAAACCAATGGAAGGTCTTTATAGAGAACACAGAATAGCTGCAAAAGGACATCTATATCATTCTCTCTCTCTCTCTCTCTCTCTCTCTCTCTCTCTCTCTCTCTCTCGTCTATAAGTCCAGCAAAGCTCAAATATTTCAACAAGATTTATTTAAAACAGAAAAGAAGCTTGAAATTCATCTGGAAGCTCAGTGAACAAAAAAAAAAGTAGGGCTGGAGAGGCGGCTCTATAGTTCAGAGCAAACCCACACATATGTATGTTGCACATAATTCAAAGGTAAAACAAGGCCAGGTGTTGGTTGCGGACACCTTTAATCCCATCACTGGGGAGGCAGAGGGAGGCAGATCTCTGTGTTCAAGCCCAGCCTGCTTTACTGAGTGAGATCCAGGACAGTCAGGGCTACATAGAGAAACCCTGTCTTGGGGGGGAAAAAAAAAAACAAGTCCTCCCCAAGAGCGAAGTGGTTGACACACGCATATGAAGATACGCTAACCTGTCTAAGAGGAGACGGCGTGTAAATGAATACCAGTCACAGATTTGTTTTTCACATTCATCTCTTTTACGTTCAGAATGTCCTTGCTTTCCCAAGTGCCATGTTCACAGAATGTAACGTGTAAAGGAGCTATACATGCAAGACTGACTGTATGCTCAAATATCTGTTGTGCGAGCTGTCGTAAAAGTGGAACACTGGGGTCCCTGTTACATCCTAGCGACATAGTGAGCCTGGCACACTCACTGCAGGACCAATCGGCACCATGTACTGAATGCCACAGCCATAGCCTCTGACTGAGTCATCGGGTGTTTATGTCCATACAGTAAAGCTCTGGTCACAGGCTGAGGAAACATGGAACACATGTTTTGTAGTGTCGTGGTAACAGCAACAAAAAAGTATATTTAAGAGTCCATCAACTGGCAAATGAATAAACAAGTCTTTCTAGTTGAATACTAGTCAATAGTTAAAATAAATGAACTATACCTGCGGGCATAAAAACCAGGTGAATTTTTAAAAGCAGGCAAATAAAAAAAGGCCTTGAGTAAAAGAGGAAGTTACAGAATGACAGGGACTGTGTGATATATCCAGTCATTAAAATATAGCAAGTGGGTGTAAACCATTTCAACATGAAGCCTGACAGATCTAGGTGCCCTCCTGCGCATTTCACCCAGACGACAGATCATAAGCAAAAACCAAAAGCCAACTATCAGAACAGCCAGGAGAGTCGTTACCAATGGGGAGGGAAAGGGAGGTGGGAGACGGCACCCAGGGGACTTCAGTGATACTGGGAGACTTTGGTTCTCAAGAGGAAAGCAGAACGAAAGTTGGGTGTGTGCTGCACACCTGTAATCCCAGCGCTTGGGAGGGAGGACTCCTTGTAGTTAGAGGCCAGCTCGATCTGTATTGCAAATCCCAGGCTAGCCAGGGCTGCTCAGTGAGACCCTGTTTCAAAAACAAACAAGCCAACGTAATAAAGCCCGGAGTAACAGTGTACACCTGGGCTCGCAGCACTTGGCAGGCAGAGGCAGGAAGAAGGGTCAGCAACTTAAAGCCATCCTTGGTCCCATTGTGAGTTCAAGGCCAACCTAGGCTACATTTTAAGGAGGGAGGGAGGGAAGAAATTGTCAAAACCACCAAAAAGGAAATAAGCCAAAATGTTAACGCTGATAAAGTTGTAAGAAGTGTGTGTATCTATTATTCTTTGTTTCCATGGCTGAAAACTCTTGAACCATCTTTAAGGATGTGAACCTGCACTGAGAACAGGGGCCTCTGGAAGGATGAGCCGTGGGTTCCCTGTGTAGGGAAATAGAAGGAGCGATTCAGGCCAAGAGAAAGACATTTGATTGAATACTTAGTGAAATTTTGGATGATCAAACCAAGAGAGTTCCATTACCTAGTTAAAGTGCCTAGTAAATTGTTTCAAAAGGGCCTGGGCACAACCGAAGCAGAAATCAGGTCACCTGCCTGGGGCTGAGGCAGGACCGCCTGTAAGTGGCCATTAGCGATACTTTTAGAATGGTGGGACTCTTCTAAAAGTGGCTGTGGTCCTGATTGCACTACTCTGTACATGGAATATGAAATAGCATCCAATTGTACACTTAAAACGGGTGAGTTACTGTATATATTTCACTACAATCATATTATTTTTTTAAAAAAAAAAAAAGAAAAAAGCTAAATCTATTTTGGACCAAATGTTCTAGGAAAATATTCATATTGAAGAAGGCAGACAACAATAGTCAGTGGAAATTTCTTAAGTTGTTAGGAAGAAATAATACTTGTAAGCTAGTCCTCTTGGACACACTGGCAGCAGCCTTCCCTTTGCTTGACTGGCGGGGTTCGTGGCTGGAGGTAAATGCTTTTCGTCATTGTAACATAAGCAAGTCTAGAAATCATCAAAACAAGACTACAGGCACATTTTTAAAACACATACATGCATATACATGTGCACACACACACATGTATACACGCGCAAGCACACACATGTATACACACACACACACATACTAGTTTATTTCATGCAGAGCCCTGCTTTTGAGAGCCTTGCCTGACCTTGAGCTACCCCGTTTTCTCTACCTTTCTCTCGGTCTGGGGTTCAATTCCAACTCAGTATCCAGTTTCTATGGAGCAAAAAGAGGAGAAAGAGAGAAGCATGGTGGCCCAGCTAGACACCCACCCACCCAAAGGAATTCACTAGGGCACCTGTACTACTGACACAATTTGTCCCTTTGGTTTGCAAACTAGCCTTTTCTTTGGGTTGAAAGCAGAGATGTCTTTATTGCTTTAATTACCATTACAAGAAGGAAACTTCTAGAGTTGTAATGAGGTCTTTGGGGGAACCATATATCCCTGTGGACACTGGGGGAGGGGCAGGTCTGGAAACTGATTGTTGGAGGAGAAATTCAAAACTGGTCTGCATTTTTATGGGACTTGGATATTTGTAAACAGTACAGAGCTACAAAGCGCTGCCCCCTCTTGTGCAGGGTCCTGGTTATCTATGGGAATGTCCTCGTGTTATCTATGGGAATGTCCTCCGTTTGAGCTTGAAACGAATACATTCTGAAATACCTAGACACCTTTCTCATTTGAACTTCACCTTCAGCCCCAAGATTCTTACTCAGCAAATGACTTGCATGAGAAGAATGGCAGAATCCCCTGCTTACTCTGGAGTTTGGGAACAATCTACTTGGCTTCTGTTCAAAATTAATCTTATTGTGCAGCGCCTGTGTGCATACTTGTTTCAGCCCCAGGCTCACAGATAACTGTCAAAACTTAAATTTTAAAGCAAATGAATCCTGTTTCTCTTATCGTGAAATCAGATAACACATTTCAGATTCACTAACCTGGGTTGCCAGGCTTTTCTGGACGTTTTAGCTGCTGCCTCCAAATTAATCCCTTAATTTCATCTCAAGAAAGAGACCCTGAGCGGTTCGGATTCCCTCTTGCATAGTCTTTTCATTGTATCCCCAAATGACACCTATCCTGCTCATAGACAGAGAGAGAGAGAGAGAGACGGAGACAGAGAGCACACTGCCCATGAGTCCTAAAACTTAGTTTAGCTGAACTCACTAGAGCTGGAGGAATTTGGGAGAGTATCTGCTTGGGTACACACTCATTTTTATTTTGTTGCTTGGGTTGCTTCCGCCCACCCCCCTTCTTTCAGGTAATGGGGAGAGTGCCGACAATTTCCATTAATAAGACCGAAGGGTGCCACCTGTACCTCAGTGAAGCTGCACTAGACTGTGAGATTGTGAGTGCCAAGTCGTCTGAGATGAATGTGCTGATCCCTCAGGGTGATGATTATGTAAGTACCTTCCAGAGGCCTGTCCAGAAACGTCCCTTGGCACAGTCACAGTAGCATTCTTGGAGAGTGGCTCCTCAGCTACCCTCTAACAAACGTCACCTGTAGATAACTTCACAGGCAGGGAAGGGAAATGGAGAAGCACCTTCCATATGGCCCCTCTCCTGTTAGGTCCTGTGTTTGTGTCTGGGGACTCTTTGCTGGAATGAGCAAATTACTGGAATGAGCCAGCTCTTCGCACCTGAGATCCTTTTCTGTAGGACTAAATGTTTTCCTTTCCTCTGATGGAGGTAAACAAATGAGGAGAGATGCTTT
Source organism: Myodes glareolus (assembly GCF_982192425.1). Classification (NCBI taxonomy): domain Eukaryota; kingdom Metazoa; phylum Chordata; class Mammalia; order Rodentia; family Cricetidae; genus Myodes; species Myodes glareolus. The sequence continues at coordinate 62,961,899 of NC_142039.1, forward strand.
GGGAGTTGAGAGGAAGGGAGGAGAAGGAATACAAGTACACCTTCGTGTTTCTGAAGCCAAAAATGTTATGATCCTCTTAATATAAAGATCTGCTGGGAAGCTCAGTAGAAAGGTGGGTTCCAAACCCTGGAAAAACCTAGGGCTGGATTCAGGAGCCTCACAGTGGGGCTCGGAATCTGGGTTCTTCATGTATGCTATGGGGACACGCACTCATGCCATGACACGTGTGGCAGAGGAAAATGTCAGATGTCAGTCCTTGCCTCCCGCCTTATTTGAGACAGGGGTTCTTCTCATTCACTACTGTCTAAGCCACACTTCTGAGCTCCTGTGAGTTATCCCCTCTCCTCCTCCCATCTCATCAGAGAAGGACTTAGATTGCAGGCACGCAACATCGCAGGCATGGAACATAACAGACATGCAACACAGCATCCGCTTTATGGATGGGTTTAAGGGCTTCAAACTTAAGTCCTCCTGCTTAGACAGACAAGCACCTTGCCCATCTCCCCAGCCCCAGAATCATGTTTCTCAGCAGGCTCCCAAGTAAGTTCTTATACTATCATCCCATGGAATTCCTCATCTGGAGACACTAGCCCAAGTAATTCCGCCAGAATTTCCTTTCTTCACATCTTCTCCCCAGTGAAGCAGCTTCTAAAGGAAGCTTCATTTAGAACCACATCTTCACACGTGAGACTGAATAAATCTCATTTCTTTGGAGTCTGAAATACGGCATCTCGGTTTGCGGTTGTTGCTGCATGAAAGCAGGAGAAGAAGAAGCACATGGAGAATGCTAACTGTGTGCTGCGGGAGGAGGCAGCAAACCAGGAGCTTTAACAAGCATGCCTTGCGGAGAGGGGCCATGCCAGCCAAATGGGTCAGTCAGCAGCTCTCTCAAGAGCAGTCAACAGACAGGTTGATTTCCTTAAGCAGAGGCTATCCACACCCACCCAGGCTTTCTTCAGCTCCACCCACACATGCCACATGCTGCGGCCTGGAATTCCTCATCTGAGTTTCAGGCACGATATTTTGCAAACAATGGGCATTGATTCACTGCTTTGGGTACAGAGACTGACTGTAAGGTAGACAAGCATTCTCTCTTGGGTTCTCCGTTGATACAGACGGGCAGCGGCATAGGACAGAGTAGAACAGCTGGATGTATACTGAGCCATCCCTGGTCTTTGTAGGTGTGTAAGCAGAACGTTCAGCTGTAGGGGAATTGTACCAACGAAGACAAGCAGTGGGGTTTGGGTGAGCACTTCAGACTCTGAGCCTGCTACCAGGCATCTGCGATTGTTAAAGATGTTCAGGTGGATTTCAGTATGGAGCCTAGATGGAGAACCAGCAGCTTAAAGAATGTCTATGATCAAAAGCCTAAGCTTTTGTACTGAAATGTAGTCTTGCCTGTTTGAGTCAATGGTATTGCTCCCTCAAGCTGTTGCATCCCCTTTACACATTTTCCAGCGGGAGGTGGGAGGGAGCAATGCAGACCCTGCCTTGGGTGTTAGAATGTTGGACAGTGGGCATGCTTCATACTGGTAGAAACCAACCTCCCGGAGAAGAGCGGTGGATGTATCTATATCTTTGATGCTGCAGCAGCTTGCTATCAAAGAGGCCCCTTCATGGTGGCGCACGTACCTAGCATGCAGTAGACCCTGGGCTCCGTGCCCAGCCTGAGGTCTGTAGCATACCTGAGAACAAACCCAAGGCTTTGGTTACACTTGAAGAAGAGTGCCAGAAGTGATGCCAGGCACACACATGCATTAGATCACTCGAGATATTTCTACTGTAGGCTGAAGACCATGACATACATTTGTAGTCTTAGTACTTGGGAGCTTGGGGTAGGAGAATCCTGAGTTCAAGGCCAGCTGGGGCTACACATAGCATAAGACCCTGTATCAAAAAAATCACTTGATTTTTCTATTGAAGCTCTCATTCGAGAATTCCTTCATTATTGCAGCAAAATAAATAAATAAATCACTTCTCAAGACTGTACAGGAAGTCTAGTGAAGATAGAGAAGCCAGGGCCAGAGAGATGGCTCAACGGTTAAGAGCACTGACTGTTGTTCCAGAGGTCCTGAGTTCAATTCCCAGCAACCATGTGGTGACTCACAGCCACCTATAACGAGATCTGGTGCCCTCTTCTGGACTACAGGCAGGATACTGCATAAATAAATAAATGTTTAAAAAAAAAAAGAGAGAGAGAGAAGCCAGAGCTAAGGGGCAGCATGAGTGTGTGTGTGTGTGTGTGTGTGTGTGTGTGTGTGTGTTCTCATGCCCAAAGAACACTTTTACAGTGTTTCAAAGAATAGACAAGTCTGGACTCCATTCACACACTGATGTCCCCTCAGAGTTTGATGACCAGAGCTTTCCACTCTCTTCCCCAGCCCTGCCGAATCAGAATTAATAAGATCACGGGCTGATTCGGGGCATGTTCAGGTTTGATGGGGAACAATGGCTGAGAGAGACTGGCTGGGCTTACACACTGGGTGTTCTGTTCATTGGTGCTGCCATCCCGGGCCAATTACTGAACATCTCATCTCAAGCCTCCACTCCCTGCAGGTGACATCTCAGTAGCACTGAGCTCATGAGGCCTTTGGAGATCGCCTGAGTTTGGTGTCTGGTTCTCATAAAAATGCCTACTTTGGTCTCAGGGTATATATAGCTCACTTGTAGTATTTGCCTCCCATAAATGAGGACCTGGGTTCTACCTCCAGCAGTACCTTAACCCTCAGCCATGCCTGTAATCCCAAAACTCAGGATCAGAGGTTGAAAGTCAGCCTCACTCAAGTACATAGTGAGTTCAAAGCTAGCCGGGATGCGTGAGACTTGTTTCCAAATGCAAGCCTGGCTCTTTGTAAATACTGTCAGGATGACCCCGGCATGCAGTCACAGAACTCGTGGGTCTAATGTGACTACTCAAAAGGTGTAGATTAGGATTTGATGCAGTTTTTCTCGCCTATCAGATGACATCTGTCAGCCTTCTACCTGTTTGCAAAAGGAAGCTTTCACGTAAATAACTCTGTCTTCTCGACTTCTTCCAGAGAGAATTTCCAGTTCCTGAGCAGTTCAAGACCATCTGGGATGGATCCAAACTGGTCACCGAACCTGCAGAGATCATGGCCTAACCCGCAGGAGCTATCCTTCCCTGAGTCTCCTCTAGCAAACAAGCAGAAGCAAGCAGCTGCTAGGAACTAGACTCACCCTTGCCCCTGCCTCTGTGTCAGCCTCCTGCCGTTCCGTGCTGTGGAAGCAGTGTCTTTCCTGGCTCGCTTTTGTGGGCATTCTGAAATATTTAGCATTGGATCATGATTTGTGTGTGATTTTAATTCCATGTGAGCACAGCAGAGTTAGAGGAGAAGGAATTCTGTTCCCCTCGTATCATGAACACCGTAACTGACAAGTAAGATCCCTGTTCGTGTCTTCACTTAGGTTTAACTGCTAGTTGAAACGTGAAGCCTTAGAGAATCTATGTGTGTTTTCACCTTCTAGACAAGTTTAACATGATAAAATAGTCTCGCGCCCTGAAAAGTATGATTCTTTTTAATTTTTACATGTTCACCTTTATTAGTGTGACTGTCCTGTCAGCATGAATACATACTTCAATCCTTGTTTTTATGCGCACACACACGCATACACACACGCAAGAAATTCCAAGGACCAAACTCGGTTTCTTGGTCCTGGGAAAGACAATATGCCCTTTGCAATTACTGAAAAACAAAAGAAACTCTAACTTTTCACCTGAAATATTTCCCGCCGCAGCCCCTGAAAACTCTTATTTCCCTGCCCGTCCTGAAGCCAAAGGGCGAGAGGGGACGCGGTTCTCATTGCGCTTTATAACACCTCTCAGCTCTGCTCCGAGAATTGCTCAGCCTTTGCTTTCCAGTTTCGAAGTCGCTCATGTTAGCCGATGCCCCAGACAGTCTCTATTGCTCGTTAGAGGTCAGCTCCTTTTCCATCCACGAGGCTCACCATGCTAACCAGCCTCAAAGATGAAGGCCAGAGAGCCAGGCAATTGCTTCTTGCACTGTTTGTTGCTTGGCTCCGCTCCGCTTCTCTAGTCTTGGTAGTACACGCTTTTTCAAGTGAACAGTGACGCTTCTCCGCGCTTCTCCGCATCTTCTCTGCACAGCCCTGGGAACTCTGCAGTTCCTTGGGTCATATTGTAGCATAACGCTTTTGGAACCAATAGGAGTGCCTAGATTGTGCCGATGAGCACCTCTGCATATCATTTTCATTTTTTGAATAGCTTCTATATCCATATAGTATTCAGATCACTGATGTTCATGTATCAAAGTTTTGCTATAAAAGTTCTGTCCTTATGAATAATGTTGTGGCTTTAGTAAATATCATTTTTGAACAGTAAACTTATACTAAGTAAAAACTAATTGTTTAAATACCGAGATGAATTCTGGGTGGTTTTGTTGGTTGTTATTGTTGTTGTTGTTTGTATGTTTGCTCTTTTGTTCATTTATTTGGGGTCATCCCAGGATACAAAGTGAGACACTGTCCAGAAAAAAAGGGTTACAGGGCCAGAGAGATGGCTCAGGGGATGGAGGTACCGAATGTCAAGCCTGACAACCTGAATTTGATCTCCAGGAACCATGTAGTAGAAGGAGAGAACTGACATATACAATTTGTCCTCTGAACTCTACATGTACGCCATGAATATGTATGCCAGTACACACACACACACACACACACACACACACACACGGTGTACAAATAAGCAAAAACAAAATTACTTTTAAAAAGTCAGTATATAACTGGGGACATGGCTCAGCAGTTAAGAGCTTTGCTATTCTTGTCGAGGACCCAGGTTCGATTCCAGCACCCACAGCTCAAACCACCTGTAACTCCAGGTCCAAGGGATCTGACATCCTTTTCTGGCCTCCGTGGGCATCTGCATGCATGTAGGACACTTGCACACTCAGTCACTTGCACACTCAGTCACACACACATACACATAAACTTAACTTTTTAAAAGTGAAAACAGAAATCACTGTCCGAATGCTACATATTTGCATTTAAATGGCCTCGTATGACCAGTTTTTAAAAAAGAAAATAAGGAAAGAAAATAAGTGGCAGAGAGTCCAGCATCAAGGGCCTTCCGTGCCTCCTCAGTGTTTCAGGATGTTGTAAACCAGGCCCTGGATAACACCGCCCCAACCCTGATAAACTGCTTCTGAAAAGTCTTGCCTTTAACAGCGAAACCTCTTTTGAGGTGAGTCGGTTCTAAATCACATGTCTGTGGAAATGGTAGGGAACCCGTACCATGTGGCTCATGTATTCCTTCACTCCCTGGAAGTGTCTACTTCATCTTCTTAGACATCATGACTCTGTTTCAGGAAGGTTGTCATTGTGAAGAGGAGGAAGCTGGGATCCGGGGGCATTAGCGCCTTGCCGGAGGAGAAGCAGCAGCAGGCCGAGTGAAGGCCGCCTCAACTTGCTCCAGCTGCGATGCTTTGCTTCGCCTTGCCTTTCTCTGGAGTGCTTAGCAGTCACCAAATCCAGGGGTTCCTTCACACTCATCAGCGAAGTTCTAGATACTGCCCTGTCCTGTGTGTGAAGTGTCCCTGCCTCCTGCCCCCTCTTTAGTTACTCGATTGTCTCCCTTCAGTCCATCACCTGTGTAGATGACTGTCACATCTCCGTGCATCTGGACCCGTCTCCCCAGATCCGCATTCTTGATGTTCATAGCCTGTTTCTATCCGCTCGTCCCAACCTTTCAGTGTCCAGTTTTCCTCAGCTATGTCTCTAGTTTACGGCCCTGCATTATCTACTTGTTTAAATGCGTAATAAGAAACCATTTCAGAAGGGTGCGTTTATTTTGGCTTCCAGTTTTCAGGGGCACAGTCTCAGTGGGGAAAGTGTGGCAGCAGAAATGTGAGGTAGCTGGACACGTGACAGAGAACTAGACAGGAACTGGGCCCTGGCTGTCAAATCTTGAGGCCCGTGGCCCACAACCCCTAGCAATGCTCTACTTCCTAAGCAGGTTCCATTACCTTCAAAACCAGCATCACCTACTGGAGATGAAGTGCTCAAACATTTAAGTCTGTGGGGACATTGCACACTTAAACCAGAAGAGGCCCCTGATACTTCCCGTCATAGAGTTGTAATCGCCCATTTCCTGTAGTAGGACACATGGTTAGGAAGTGAACATAGGAAAAACAGTTCAGCGTTCTTTCTGTAATACAGTGTTTGAGAGAACTCCAGGCTGAACTGGACCTTGCTCCATAGCCCGTGCTGGGCCTTTGGATTCACCGCAGTTCTCCCACCGCAGCCCTGTGAGCACAGTGGATGTAGGCACGAGCCATCGTGGTTGGCTCGTGGTTCAGTCTTAGACATGTGTTTTCAGGATGTCTTTGTGGCATACAGCTGAAAATGTCAGCCAATAGATAGCTGCAGCTCAGAAGTCCTTGTCTCTGGTTCCAGCTCCTCAGGAATCATTTCATGAGCTGAATATTCCAAAAATGAATCTCATTAAACTTGCTTGTTACAAAGAACTCATTTGAAAACGTTGGGACTGTCTGTTCCACGGTAGGTACAGATGCAGTTTTGACAGCCATTTTGAGGGCTTTTGTCCCCGCAATGGAGACATGTGGTTTTATAAAGTTAGCCTTCTTGAGCACAGTTCAGTAATTCTAATTCTGTGCAGAATAAAGTGTCTGTCTGCTCTGCATGTAGGAGAGAAACCAGCTCGAATCACCCCACCGATGTTCACTCAGATCGCTCCAGATGGCTTTTGTTCCTCTGTTTGTTTAGTAACTTGGCACAGAATATACAACGAACAAAGGGTAATGTTTGCCGAAGAGAATTTGTGTTCGGGTTTCCCTCCAGCACAAAGTCTGGTTTCATAGTCTAAGATAAGTTTTTGCCTAAAGCTGCAACTTTAGATGTTTGGGATCCGAGGCTGCTTTCTTTCATTTAATACTTTGCATTTTAGAAGCAGTGTGTGGTGACCCAGGCCTGGAATCCCAGTGCTTGGGAGGTAGAGGCAAGAGATCTGGCTTTCAGGGTCATGGTCAGGTCCTTAGTGAGTTCAGGGTCATCCTGGGCTACAGAAGACCTCGTCTCAAAGCAACAACCAAACAAAAAAACGCTTTTAGAACCATCAGTCATAATTTTAAAAAATGATTCCTTGTTATGAACAAAAGAACCAAATGAAAGATACAACCCTTACTAAACCATAATGCCAGTTTTTAAATTCCATTTGTCAACATTATAGAAAAAAAAATTTAAAATATCAGATAACCAGGCAGTGTTGGTACACTTCTTTAATCCCAGCACTTGGCCAGTAGATCTCCTCTAGTTCAAGGCCAGCCTTGTCTGCTGAGTGAGTTCCAAGACAGCCAAGGCAACACCAGGACTACATAGAGAAGTCCTGCCCTGAAAAGCAAAATAAAATTTAAAAAAAAAAAAACAAAACTCAGCTGATGCTGAGAAGGTAGCTCAGTTGGTAGAGTTTTGACTCCCAGGCATGAAAACCTGGGTTTGAACTACATTAAACAGATATGGTGACCAAGCTTAGGAGGAAAAAGCAGAAGGATCAGTTCAAGACCATCCTTGACAGTTTGCAGCCAGCCTGGGGCTATGTGAGACCCTGTCTATAGATAAATTGTAGATAGATAGATACATACATACATACATACATACATACATACATCCCATTGATAATTCCTTAAGATCAACAATTTATTCTGGCAACTAAACAGAAACCAGGTCTGTTTGAAATATGCTTAATGCTAACCTCATGAATGGATTAGTTGTACTGGAAAGTCAGTAGCCTCAGCAGGGAAGTCTTTCTATGAATTTAACAATGGCGTAGAGTTGGTTAGGAAGCTCAAGATTTGCTTGCAAAGACTGATGGTCCTTTCTTTCTTGTTCATTGTTCCCATGGGGCATAGTCACGTCCACACAATGAGCAAAGGGTTACACCTAACAGGGCTGACACTAAGAACACGTGTTCCAGCAGCCTGCCCGACTTTGAGATGATCAAGTCTCACATTGTGACACAATGCCAGAGTCAGGCGGACACAGAGCACAGGAGCCAGGAACACAAGTGCTTTCTGCAATCCAGTTCCAATAAACCGGTCTTCTTTTATGGACATTGAAGGCCTCTCCTGTGGCATCACTAAGATGGAAGAGAGCGGGAGAACTGTTCACAGGAGCTGTGTAAAGATTCTTCCTGGGAAAGGTCAGGGGTGGTGGCGTGCTCCTCTGATCTCATCACCGAGAGGTTGAGGTAGGAAAAGGATGAAGCTGAGGCTAGCCTGAGTTTTCTTGCCCCCAAAATACCAGAGAAAGGGCAGGCTGGGTGATTCAGATGCTAAAAGTGTTAGAGATCTAAGGACCTGAGTTCAGTCTCTGGAACCCACAGTGGGAAGTGGAAAGGCTCAGCTCCTCAGAGCTGTCCTCCCAAGACAGGGACATGTTAAAAGTTAACACACACATACACACACACACACATGCGCACACGCACATGCACATGCACACATTTCCTGAAATACAGTTTTTAACGCAGGTGTAAGTGTGTGTGTTCTTCCTGGTCTGGGATCCACAGAAACTCTGAATGAATCCCCAGGCATGCCCTATCCTCTTATAAACTTGGCGCCATTGACGATGGCAAACTAAAGCATAGATGTCAGTATTTATTTGACAGATTTAATCAGAAGGAAGCTAACCGTGCATATCTGCAGAAAACTGTTCTTCAACATCTGAGTGATCCAGGTACCTGGCTAGACTCTCTAGGTTAGGGTCCTTTGTTTTGGGGGGGGGGGTTGTTTTCGGTTTTTTTCTTGCACAAGGATGAGAAGGAAGATGAAACATGATGACCCTGCATGCCATGAAAAGGAATGGGGCCCTGTTGTCAGCAACCAAGATCCGCCTCCCAGAGTTCGCAGAAAAGCTCTCTCACTTGTTAGCATCTAAAATAATTATGCCAGCAATACGGCCTACATTCCGCATGCTGCTTCTACCAACTGGCTAAGACAGCTACGTTCCCTAATTAAATTAACCTCCTCTACAGTTCACAGAAGTGTATGTCTGTTTTCCTCCGAAAGGATTCAATGTCCTAGGAGAGAGAAGCAATCCCAATAGCCTGTCATCAATTAAGAAGTAGGCTCACAACTCTTAATCCTTTAAGAAAGTCAGCATGCTCTTGCATTCACTAGACAGAGATCATCATGAGGGTCACATGATCTGGTTTCCATCTGGGAACCACCAGAGGTGGTGTGCCCATCCAACCAATGCCTGACACCTCTAAAATGAGGTAACCCTTTAACAGAATCAGTGCTGGCGAGAGAGACCCATAAGCAAAGCACTCACTGTGGAAGCATGAGGACCTGGGTTCAGCTCCCCAAAATTCATATTCAAAACAAGGATGGGGGGCTGGATGTGGCAGCAACACAGGCCTGTAATCCTTGGGGAAGCGGAACGAGGAAGAGCACAAGCTGTTCACCCTAGGCCGTGAGTGAAATGGTCTCAACTCATAACGGCCCCAGGGTTCCATGCAACTGTTACAGCCACAAGCCAAGCCCCACATCCAAGGCGCAAAGAATATCACAGAAGAAGAAAGGGGAAGATGGTAAGAGTCAGAGGACCAAACGCTCTGCTGAGAGTCTCCTGTGATTGGCAGGAAAGCTGCATTCATGAAACCTCGACAATATGGCCACCTGAAAATTAGCGACGTAGTGACACCACCCGCTGAGCACTCCACTGTGCCATCTCTGCACCATGACTAGTCAGTGGGCCTCTGTGGTCATCACCATCTACTATAAGAGCTTCTCTGCTGAGGGCTGAGAGATGCACTAACCTGTGAGTATACAGATAACTTAGGAACGGTTTATATTATGTCCCTTGATAGGAATAACTGTGATAGGTTTCCCCCTAGAGCCTAGGAACTAGCCAGTCATGGGGTTTTGACCCAGTCATCAGTACCAGGAATGAGTTCTGTTTTAGGGAGCAGTCTATAAATCCAATTAAAAGTGTTTGGTTACTCTTAAAACACTTGCCCCACTATTGCACAGTAGCAGGTCTTGTCGGGCTAGCCATTATTATCGCTCATAGGGGTCACAGTTGAGTGAGAGTGTTGAATACTCTCCTCCAACAGTAGCATAAAGCGAAACTTCTAGAAGTGTGAAAGCTAGTCAGTAGGAATGAAGCCACTAGGTCAGTATGAGAGGGACATCTCCGTGCTCTGGGCTCAACTATGTGGTGTCTTCAGCCACAGAGCCTTATCGCAAAATTCTGGGGACAGCCAAGAACAATAGCCATAATCTGTCATGTTTGGTGGTAACTAGGGCCCTATTGACCAACAACTCAAAAGGAGGGAACCCTTCCCTGCCACCAGACATTTTATTTGATAACCTATGGTGTCTGAAGAGGCATTGTCCCAACACATTCTTCCACAAAGCTCAGAGATTACTGTGGGAAAGGGGACAGAAAGGGTGTAAGAGTCAAAAGTACTGAGTGTCCACAGCTAGACAGTAAATCGAAGGTTGTTGGAGCCCAGTACATATGCCGGCTCATTCACATTCCCTCTTCTTCCCCCTTCTCTCTCTCTTTCTTAAATTGGCTTTAAAAGATTTACACAATATATTTTGATCATAGTTTTTCTCCTTTAGTTCGTCCTACATCCTTCCACCTCCTTACCGACCCCATTCCATGTTCTTTCTCTCTCAAAAAAATAACAAAAATTAAAAAATAAAACTTTAAAAGATTTAAAAAAAATGCCAAGCTCCCCACCCCCCAAAATGTATACATACATACAATAAAATGGAGTCCATTTGGTGTTGGTCAACTAACTGCTCCTGGGCATGGGGCCTGCCATGAAGTGTGGTTTATATACCCAGTGGTTGATATGCCTGCCAAGTGCTGGGATTAAAGGCATTAGCTACCATTCGTTGCATGTAGCAAGTTTCAGATTGAAAATAGATTAGAGGTAAGCAAACAAGAAACAGTATGGGTTTTTTATGTTAAGTACAAAGTGCTAATAGTAAATAGGCTCTTTCTCCAATATCTTATAAAATACATTTTACAATTAATCAAACATCTGGGCTAGAGAGCTGAATCAGAGGTTAAGAGCACTGGCTGTTCTTCCAGAGGTCTTAAGTTCAATTCTCAGCAACCACATGGTAGCTCACAATCATCTGTTATGAGATCTGGCACCCTCTTCTGGCCTGCAGGCCTGTATGCAGACAGAACACTATATACATAATAAATAAATAAAATTAATCAAACATCCATTGTCAATTAATGTCTCCAGCTGGATATGGCAGCAGACACCTGTGATCCTGGCACATGGAAAGTGTAGGCAGAGCAATCTGGAGTCTGAGATCATCCTCAGCTGCATAGCAAGTTTGATGCCAGTTTGAGTTTTATGAGACTCTGTCTCAAAACAAAAAATATTGTATATGTAAAATATATATTCTTGATCAAACTTAATGCCCTACACTTTCATTGTCTCCTTTTCTTCTTAATTAACCGTGAAAACTTTTCTGTGTTATACTGCGTTGCTTTCAGAGAGCCTGTTATTGGGTTTACTGACAAACCATTCTGTCCTTCTGCCTGCTATTCCGAATTTTTGATGACAATCTCACTGATTTTTTTTCTTGCTTTGCTTTTATAAATAACCCTGCAGGAATGTGCTTGGTTTGCTAATGTTTCTGTTACGTAGTAGATTTCTAAAAGCAGGATTACTGAGGGAAAGGGCTTGGTTATTTTGAATTTTGTTCAACTTGGCAAGTTATCTGTTTTTAAATTTGTGCAATTTATCTTCTTCAAAATGAATGAATCCTTTCTCCAAACATCACCAAAACTGAGTGCTTCCTTAGCTTTCCAGTCTGCAACACAAAACCTTGTTGGTTTAAAAACTGATCTGGGGGTAACCTGTTGAATCTTAAAAAAAAAAAAAAAGAAGAAGAAGAATGGTGCTTGCATTTAGTTAAAATAAAGTCATCCAGTGTATTAAACTTAAACAACACTGTACATGATGCCAATAAAGTCCCCAAAGAGGTCAAAAATAATTGTGGGAGTTTTGTTTTCATTCTTTTGACTGCAAGAGCAAGACAGGCCAAGAACAGAGCAAAGATTTGGTGGGTGAATTCAATTGTGTTGCCACTTTATAACTGTAATTTTGCTACTGTTATGAATCATAATGAAAACATATCTGCTTTCTAATGGTCTTAGGTGACCCCTGTGAAAGTTCATTTGTCCCTCAAAGGGGTCATGACCCCCAGGTTGAGAACCACAACTCTGGGCAATGGGCCTTCCAGTTATGATCATGGTAAGATCAGGTAAGAAGGAAAACCTGCAGGGTTGGAGAGAAGGCTCCGAGGCAAAGGGCAGCATGCCGCCCTTTAGGAGCACTGGAGTCTTGTTCTCAGAATCCACTCTGGCCTGTTACTTCCATTTTAGGGACTCTGATGTCCTCTTCTGACCTCCACAGACACCAATGGCCATGTTCACACACACACACACACACACACGTTAAAATGAAAAATAGTTTTAGAAATGAAATAGAATTCAGCTGCAGGAATTTGCTGATCATACATAAAACCCTAGGTTCCATCTCAGCACAGCAAAAATAAGGAAATGACCATGGTATTAATAACCAGGCAGGGGAGAGGGGCCCTCAGGCTAGTGGACTCCGCCTCAGGGGAAGACTAGGAAGAGAGTCAGGAGAGGTGGAGTCACTGTCAAGGGTGAAATTCCAAGGCAAAGATGTGAGTTAAGCACAGGAGGACTGACTGACCTGATCTCTGAGATCAAGAACTTTGTGCTTTGCCCTGAGGCTCGCTTCCACTGTGACTAAGAGAAAGAACAGGGCAGAGCAGTGTTTCCATATTCATTTGAGTCACCTGATTGCTCTCCCCACCATGTTGGGGATGGAACCCAGTGCCCTCTGCATGTTAGGCAAATACTCTTTGGCCGAGTCACATGTGGTCCCCATCAAAACTTTCAGTTTTTCTGTTGCTAACTAGGTCCAAGTCGTACTCATACTCAGCTTCCATGATCTTTTTGCACAATCTCTCTCTCTCTCTCTCTCTCTCTCTCTCTCTCTCCCTTCCCATATATGATAGTCATTTTCTCCATCTATCCTGTCCCATTCAGCTGATAATGATGCCAGGCTTCATACAAAAACCATGCTTTTGCTTCATTCCAATCTTATATTTCAAAGTCAAATCTAATCTTACCCTATAATAATCTTTCCTTGGACCTTATTTCATGGGCAATATATATGGATATATCCTGGAACCAACAAGCAAGACTTAGATTCTGTCAGAATAACATAGAGACAAGAGCTGGGTTTGAAATGCATAAATTGGATGCAATGACACACACCACAAATCCCAGTGCTAAGGAGACAGGCAGGGGAACCAGAAGTTAAAGGTCATCCCTGAATACATATCAAGTTCAAGGCCTGCCTGGGCTACGTGAGAACCTGTCTCAAATAAAAGAGGGTAGGGGAAAAGAGAAGAGGGGAAAAGAGGGGAGAGGAGGAGAGGAAAGAAGAAAGGAGAAGGGAGGAGAGGAGAGGAGAAGAGAGGAGAGGAGAGGAGAGGAGAGGAGAGGAGAGGAGAGGAGAGGAGAGGAGAGGAGAGGAGAGGAGAGGAGAGGAGAGGAGAGGAGAGGAGAGGAGAGGAGAGGAGAGGAGAGAAAACAGAGAATTAAATTAATCCTGTTGAAAGTCTCAGTTTTTGAAGGCAGGATTGGAGAAAGAGATTAGCTTTGGAAATTCCTCCCCCTACTGGCTGCCTGAAGTCCTGTCTGTTTATTTTACACAAGGCAGCAGGCTATGGATTGAGCGTGACATGTTTTTCAGAGTTAACAAAAAGTCTGCTATGAGTGAGAACACAAACATAAGTCAACTCAAATTCCCATAGTCAATAAATCTATAATAAGGAAAAATATTATTTCATTGCTATTTGTTGTGTGATTTTTTTTTATGGCTACTGACAATAAAGTTTGCTTTAAGTCAGGGAGAAGCCATCAGTGACCTCCTATTTCTTCCGTTCCTCCACCCAAAGGGAGCACTGGGTAAGTTTCTTAATGCTGCTTAGCAACCCCGGGTAGAGGGCAGAAAAGTCTTATTCAGCATTTCACCCCAAGTTTAGTTACACAAGAAAAAGATACTTCATGTTTTCCACAAGTTAGTACAGAAATCAAATTATTTTTAGGTTACCTATTTTATTCAGTGCACTGGGCATTCTATTTATTAAATGTTGTTGGCAAGGATTATTCAATAGAATGATAAATTTATCAAAAAAACTTTGCTTATTGATGTGGGGTTCCCCTCTTTATGCTGTGAATACCATTGGTTAATAAAGAAACTGGCTTGGCCTGATAGGGTAGAACAAAGCTAAGTGGGGAAAACTAAACTGAATGCTGGAACAAAGAAGGACGGAGTCAAAGAGAAGCCATTGTGCTGCCAGAGACAGATGTGCTAAAACTTTGCTGGTAGGTGATCACCTCGTGGTGATGCACAGATTAATGGAGGTGGGTTAAATTAAGACGTAAAAGCTAGCCAATAAGAAACTCGAGCTAGCCAAGTGGTGGTGGCACATGCCTTTAATCACAGCACTCAGAGACAGAGGCAGGCGGATCTCTGTGAGTTTAAGGCCAACCTGTTCTACAAGAGCTAGTCCCAGGGCAGGCTCCAAAGCTACAGAGAAACCCCATCTTTAAAAAAAATCTAAAAAAAAAAAAAATGGGCCAAGCAGTGATTTAATTAATACAATTTTTGTGTGATTATTTAGGGAGTCTGGGCATCCAAGAAACAAACAAGTGACCTTCTTACTATAAACTAAGAAGTCTCATAACCAAAGAATAGGTGTTCTGTGTTTGTCTCCCCAAATGTCTAAAATGTTCTTTGAAGTCCTATCAAAGCATGAATTTAAATCTGGATTAAAAAAAAATAGCTATTTTCCCAGTTGTGGTAGCACATGTGTATAGTCCCAGAACTCTGGAGGGTGAGGCAGGGGGTCGCAAGGAGTTAGAAGACTAGCAAAACCCTACTGAAAATAACAGTAAAGCCCAGAGGGACGGCTTAGCCACTAAAGGCTGGGCTCACAACCCAAAATATAAGAGTTTGGTTCCTAACACTCACGGCTGTCCTTCCAGGTTTTAAAAAGAAAATAATATTAAAATAAACTTTAAAGAAAAAGAAAAATCAAAAGACTGAATATCAAGGAAACAAATCCTTACTCCATTTCAGAGCTTTCATAGGGTTAATGTCCATGATGGGTGCCTGATTCGGGAGCCCAAACAGCAGGAGAGAGATGGCAGCTTCATATTGAGGCCTTTTGTCCAGGTTTTCTCCAAGCTAGAAGGTTCCTGCATGCAGAGAGCTTGCCTTCCGCTAGCCAATCCGCCTTTACTTCAGTCCCATTAGAATCCCTTACCGCCCCCTATTCAAGTCATCATGTGGTTCCATGCCCTGACTGATACAGACATCCATTTAGTTTCATCTCTACAAGTAACTAAACATTTAATGCTTACCAGTCCCCTTCTAACATAGTCCACTGGCCAGTGAGTTTACTGAGTTTCAACCTAGAACCAATTCTTCAGAAAGATCTGGTGCTTTTTAAAAAGTGCTAATGGGACTGGAGAGAGCTGTCTCTGAAGTTTAGAGCACTCAGTGCTCTCACAGAGAACCCAGGTACAATTCTCAGCACTCACAGAGTGTCCTTCCTGACTCTGTTCCAAAGTATCTGATGCCCAGTTCTGACCTCTATGGACCCCAGGCATACATGTGGTGCCCAGACACACATGCAAGTAAAATAGTCATATACATACTATTTTATTTTATTTTATGTGCGCATGCCTGCATATATGTCTGTTTACTCATGTGTGCAATGCCCAAAGAGGACAGAAGAGAGCATCAGATCCACTGGAACCGAAGTTACAGACGATCATGAGCCACATTGTGGGTGTGGGGAATTGGACCTGGGTTCTCTGCGTTCTTAACTACAGAGTCATCTCTCCAGCCCCCAGAATATTTTTATATAAGTAAATATTTAAGTCACATGACAATCCAGTTTTCTTTCTCTCATAATTATTTACTATTTTTTGCCTCTGATTATCTTTTTAAATGGAAATCTAGGTCTTTTACTAGAGTACACATATCATTCTTCATTCTCAGTGTTCCCAGGAAATGCCTTATACTGTATGTATATTGCATATACATACAACCAGTAATATATGTGAAACCTCACTGTATATATGTGTGTGTGTGTGTGTGGTGTGTGTGTATGTGTGTATACATATACATGTATTATGTATTCAAGAAAAGTTCTTCTTGGTTATACTGTATTATATTTATTCTTTTATCTATTGTGGTTTCTGACTCATTGTCTCAGTCTTCATGAGGGATAGTTTTTAGCTGTATTTGCTTTCATTTCTTTCAAGTATTTACATGTTTTTTTCTTTCACTTATGTGTTTATGTGTCAATGCTTTGTGCAAACAATTGTGCACACACACGGAGAGCATCATATGTCCTCCTCTGCTATGCTCTGCCTTAATCCTTTGAGGCAGGATCTCTCTCTGAGCTTGGAACTTGTGTTTTGGGAGGCTAGGCTGGAAGTCAGCAAATCCTCTTTCTCTATCCCCCTCAGAAATGGATCACAGATTTGCACAGAACAACACTCTGCTTATTTTACGGCTGCTGGATCCAAACTCCAGCCCTTATGCCTGAGCAGCAAGCTCTTTTAATGGATGAGCTACCTCTCCGGCCCCTCTGCATTTCTTTTGACTTAAGGTATTTCATATTTGATTTCTGTTCAATCTCTTGATTTATACTTGCTACATTTCCTCTGGTTTTCTGAAATAATATTTACTTGTTTCTACTTCTCTGATTATGTTGCTTCATTTCTGAGGGGTTTTTATTCTTTGCTGTCTTATATTGTTTTCTTAATATCTTTACTGTGTCACATACTATGGGACCATGGCTATTCAAAACAAAGTCTGTATCCCGAATAATCATATTTCACCCTCACTCCAGGTCTTTTCCCCTGCACTCCTGCTTTTCCTGCCTCCCCACTCTAACTCATAATGATTATTTATTTAAACATTAAAATGTCTTAGTAGCTGGCTTGCAGAGATGGCTCAGTGGGTAGAAGCAATTGCTGCCCATACCTGGCAACCCTGAAACCCATGTAAAGATAGAAAGAGAAAAACAGACTCCACAAGTTGCATTGTAGAATGCGCACTTCCACACACATGTATCCTAGATACACGATAATAATTATTATAATAAATAAATGCAGTTAGAAAATACAAATAATTTGCCTAGTATGCCATGAGATACTGAATCTCTGAGATAAAAACAACAACAATAAAATCTTTCTTCCAAATGGATTTTGAAACCAAGTGGTCAGACATATATGCCCTTGCATTTGTCCCGCATACAGCCTTGGAGCAGGCTAGAAAGACAAAGTTAAGGGAACATATAAAAGGAAGACAGTCCCTCTTCTCCCTTACCTAAATTGTCATGTCTCTTGCTGACGGAGACAAAAGTGTTGATCTATATGTCTGGGGACTTCCTTATATAGAAAGTGTATACAGAAAATTATATTCTCTCCATAAAACTATGATTATTAGCTAACTAACTATACTCAGAGTTTAAAAAGAAGCAGTTTAATCTCTTTTTCTGGAAGGTCAATGAGGCCCACACATATTACACATAACAGGTAAAGGTCAATCACTAAGCTATGTCCTAAATCTTTTTTTCTTTCCTTTTCTTTCTATTTGTGTGTGTGTGTGTGTGTGTGTGTGAGAGAGAGAGAGAGAGAGAGAGAGAGAGAGAGAGAGAGAGAGAGAGAGAGAGAGAGAGAGAGAGAGAGAGAGAGAGAGAGAGAGAGAGAGAGACTATCTGCAAGTTGCCTAGGCTGGCCTTGTGATCAGATTCTTGGGTAGCTGGGAGTACATACCTGCACTATCAGGCCTGGAATGATCTATGATCTTGTCTTAATTATATTTCTTTCTCATATGTAAGCCTGCTAGTACAGTCATACACCATCTTAAATTTTCACTTTCATATAAAGCATCTTTCCATAAGAAAATGAATATAGCCATACATTTTTCCTCTCAACCTTGTAGATCACATCCTCTAATGAGGTAATGGCCAACTCCCCAACTCACTCACACAGCTGCTGCTGCAGAGGCTAGTAGGCGCATTCACCTTTTAGTAGCCACACTTGCTTCCCACTGCCTGGGTTCTTTCTTCTATAAATTAACTTTGATGCACTCTGACTCACTTTGAGATTCTTTTTCTGCAGCATAGTTGAAGAATCTGAGTTGTACCTATGTAAAGCCCTCTGAGACTCTGAAGGGAATGCCTCAGGTTGCACAGTTGATGATGGATGTTGAGTTGTTTCCTGCTACTAGTGATGGTCTTAAGTAGGTTTTCAAGTGTTTCATGGAAAGCTTTCCCTTGAAGCAGATTGTTAGTTTCTTAAGGGCAAAAGATAAGCCTTTCCTGTTTCCCAGAGTAACTACAGGGCTGATTCTGGGCATCGTTTCTTTAGTTGTTACTATTGCTGTGATGAAACACCATGACCAAAAGCAAGTTTGAGAGGAAAGGGTTTATTTGGCTTACAATTCCTCATTGTTGTCCATCACTGCGGGAAGACAGGACAGGAACTCAAACAGGGAAGGAACTTGGAGGCTTGGAGCTAATGCAAATCCCATAGAATGGTGCTGCTGGCTTCTCTCCATACCTGCGTTTTTATACAACCCAGGACTACCAGGGTGGGTGTGGTGGCACCATCCACAATGGGCTGTGCCCTTCCACATCAATTACCAAATAAGATAATACTCTACAGGCCAGTCTTAAGGAGGCATTTTCTCAGCTGAGGCCCCCTCCTCTCAAATGCCTCTAGCCTTTATGGAGCTGACATTAGCTAGCCGGATCACCATCAAGTATTCTCACATATTTGGCTCTTGTAGATTTCTTGTATGACCCTGGGGATATAAAGTCACACTGCTACTCCTAACAAGCTTACAAATTTAACACAGAAAAGTGTATTAAGATAAAAGTATGTGAGATGTTGCGTATAGAAGAAAAGACGAAATCATACACGGACTAAGGTATTAAGCAAGAAAAAGGCGCTGTGCTTGGAAGTCGGGGCCCGCTTGGAAATTCTGGTAATTCGGTTGCAGTTCCAAGAGGGACAACCCCGTCCTAACCCTACAGGAGCCTCTCTAAGGCGTTGGTGATGGAATTGTCAAGAGGAATGAATGACGCCGAAGGTCTTACAGATGTAGCCTAATTAGGTACGTTCACAGAGTCCTGCGCGTACGCAGGATCGAACACGTTTTGTTGTGCCGCGATGTGTTATGTTAACGAAGACGTCACAGTTTATGACTAAAACACACAACAGACCGAACAAAACGCCGTTGCATAACCGGGAACCAACTTCCGCAGCAGTCCCACCGCCCGCCCAGCTCCCCCCGCGACGCGCCGGAGGGGAGGGGTTTCCGCTTCCGGCGGCGGATTGTTGACGCCCGCTCGCCCGCCGCTGTGGTGGCTCCCGAGCGGTTGGGGAGGGGCAGCCGAGGGAGGGCGACGGCACAGTGACAGGCAGCGCGGAGAGTGCCTGCGAGGCGACGATGGCAGAGGGGCCCGAAGAAGCCCGGAGCCGTCCCCCCGGCCAGAACGGCAGCGGCGGCGGGGACCACGAGCCAGTCCCTTCCGGGCCTGACTCTCCCGCGGCCGCCCCCCGGCCCCCGGCCCTCGCGACCATCGGTCCGGCCGGCTCCGAGGCGGAGCCGCCGCGAGAGCTCCGGAAGCGCCGGGAGGCGGCGGCGGGGCCGCAGGAGCCGGGGGGCTGCGAGGCGGCGGCCGGGCCGGGACGCCTGAGCGCGCGCGAGTACTCGCGGCAGGTGCACGAGTGGCTGTGGCAGTCCTACTGCGGCTACCTGACCTGGACCAGCGGCTTGGCCGCCCTCCCCGCCTACTGCGGCCCGCCGCCCGCCGCCCCGCAGCCCGCCGCCCAACCGTCCCCGCCCCCGCCGCCGCCGCCCCCGCCGCAGCTCGCCTACTACAACCCCTTCTATTTCCTGAACGCCGCGGGGCCCGGGCCGGGGGCGCCCACGGGCGGCGCCACCCCGACCGCCGTCGCCGGTCTCACGTCCCGGGCCCCGCACGTGCAGCCGGCGGCCCGGGCGGCCCCCGTGACCAGGGCAGGCTCTGCGACCCCTGCACGGACGGCGAGCGACGCTGGGCGGCAGGCGGGCGAGAACGGAGGTGAGCCGGGTGAGTGGGATGGAGGAGGGGCGGAGGAGAGGGTTCTGTTCGTTTTGAGATGTAGGTAGGCCGGGATTCACGAAGCCCTTGTTGACCTCGAACTCTTGATCCGTCTGCTTCCACTGTCCGCGTGTTAGGGTTACTGGTGGCTCACGGCCCCTTTTTAAATGACTGCTACTCCTACTGCTTTTCTTGTGGAAGGATTTCACTCTGTAGTCCAGGCTAACCCTAACTGTGTAGCCAGGTTAGCCCCGAACTCGCAATACTAGTTCTGTGTCAGCCCACAGAACATGCCTTGGCAGAGGGATCTCTTGAAGGAGTGACCATTGGGCAAGTAAATGTTCGCTTTTGAAGTACGAAACTTCCACACACATCAGCTATCGTTTGCCCCAACCTTATATTCCAGAAATGTCCTGCCACGCAATGCCAATTGTTCTCCCCTTAGACCTGGCACTAGTCCTTCCCGTGTCAAACTGTTCTCTGAGTGATCTCCATACTCCGGAAAGAGAGATCCGAAGTTAAACTCAGATGGCAAGCCCACTGTTGTTGGAGGAGCTAGTCTAGGATACTGGACATCACCTGGACTTGGGCTGCGCGTTAGGACAGTGGAACTGAAAGGAGCTCATTACAAATAGAATAATGAGCTTCATCTGGGCTCAAGCTTATTGATCTTAAATATCATCTAACTGGTTCTGTTTAATAACTACAGTCTTACTGTAGCAAATCTTGCAGTCGGTCTCCTGCCTCCGGGTCCAGAGTGCTAGGATTCCTGGTATGGTTCTCCGTGTGCAGCTCATCATTAGATAATTTAGTAACATGTTCTCTTGATGGCATCATTGCCATTGGCTGCTCAAGGCTGTAATTTTTTTTTTCAATTCAGTTGGACCTTGACTTTACTTTGCCCCTGCATTTTCAGGCTTGTATTCTTAAACCTATGTGAGTGATTCGTTTTCCTCTCCCCTGTCCCTTTTCCTTTTCTACAGGCAGAGAGTATGTCATTCCATCCTTGGCGCACAGATTTATGGCAGAGATGGTGGATTTCTTTATTCTCTTCTTTATAAAAGCGACCATTGTCTTGAGCATCATGCACCTCAGTGGGATAAAGTAAGTTAACAGTGATCACTGAAAAGGCTGGAGCTGCTACCTAGAGATACTGCTTTGTAAAATCTGCTCATGCCTTTGAGTGATTGGGGTGATGGGAGCCCAGGGCCAGGATTTCTCCTTGAAATCCTGTAGCAGTTGTATTTGCTTTGTTTTTTGTTTTATAAAACTTTTTTTAAAAAACTGTGTTTATATGTGAACTTGTGAAAGCCAGGTCGTCAACTCTGGGTGTCTTCTGCTCTCTGCCGTTTTTTGTTTTGTTTTGTTTGTTTTTGAGACACGATCTTTCACTTAACCAGGGGCTTATCATTTAAGCTAGACTGGCTGGCCATCAAGTCCCCGGATCAGCCTGTCTCCTTCCCTCCCCCTAGGTGCTATGTAGGTGTATGGTACCTTGCCTTTTGGATGAGTTCTAAGGACCAGCTCAGGACTGAGCTATCACCCCCCTGCTGGTTTAAGAAAGGAAACCTCAGTATGTTAAGATCTGTGGGAAATACTCCTATTGAAAATATATAAAAACAATGAGGCTTTGGTGGCACATACCTTTAATCCCAGCATGCAAGAGGCAGAAGCAGGCAGATCTCTTGAGTTCAAGACCAGCCAGAGCTACATACAGTTAGATTCTATCTCTAAAAAACAAACAAAATTTAAGAGGCAAAAGGAGCCTCCAAACCTGGCATGTTTCTGTTAACCATTCTCTTTGGCCAGGAATTTATTGGTTTTCTTCTTGTTGGCCAATTAAGCACAAAGAAGAGCTATTCAATGGTTAAGAGCATCCATTGATTGTCCAGAGGTTCCAAATTCAGTTCCTATGTCAGGCAGCTCATAACTACCTGTAACTCCAGCTCCAGGAATCCAACCCCCTCTTTTGCTTCTGCACACACATGTCATACATTTGTACACACACACAAACACACACACACACACATTTCTCTCCAAAGCACGAAGAGCCCAGGAAGCCAACCCCCTCTTCTGCTTCTGCACACATGTGCCATACATTTGTGTACACACACACACACATTCTTTTCCAGAGCATGAAGAGCCTGTGGTAGGTGAACTCTTAGTAATCAATTAGTAGCATTTCAATGCGGTTGATTACAGTTGAGCAAATTTCACTCTATTGCCAAGTTTGGCATTTTTTTGAGAATTGCAAATTCTTAAGATAATGGCTGTTATCATTTACTAAGCCTTTTCTTATGTACAAGACATTGAACTTGACTTTTTTGTTAACCTTAGTACCACCATGAGGTAGACACTGTGTTTATGACAAGTTAAGGCTAGAATTGGGAGAAAAGAAAAGGTTTAACAGTTACAGTTGTTAAACCTTAGAGTCCTTGTCAGGTGTTACTGTGATTCCTTCCTATCCCATCCTCTCACCCCCAACACAGCCTTTATTTTACATTTTTATTTGGAAGTCAGAAGACGATTTGGAGAACTTGACCTCTCTACTCAGCTATAGTTTCTTTTGACTGATTTCATCACACGGTTTTAACAATCTCCACACAGAAATTGAAGCTCTATCACTTGCTCCAAGGCTTTCTCTCCTGCCAGTCTTTCTCTAGAGCGTCATCTGTCCTCTTGGGCTGGCTGACTTCTCTCCATTCTTTATGTTGTAGGAAATGTCATTTCTGAGAGGTCTGCACAACAGTCTTCTGTGGTGCTCGTTTCCTGACACAGTCAGCATCTCAGTTTATCATTCTTTATTATTCTGTTTTCCTTGCTAGTTAGAATCTCAGTGAAAACTGAGACATTCAGCATTCCCTTGCTGTCCTAGTCTGCCTTCTGTTGCAGTGATAAACACCATGATCAAAAACAAATTTGGAAGAAAGGGTTTATATCATCTTACAGCTTGTAGTCCCACCGAGGGAAGTCAGGGCAGGAAATCAAGACTGGAACTAAAGAAGAAGCCATAGAGGAATGCTGTCTACTGCTTTGTTCAGCCTACTTTCTTAGAGCACTCAGGACCACCTGCCTAGGGGTGGTACCACCCCCAGTGTGCCAGGCCCTTCCCACATCAATCATTAATCAAGAAAATACCTCACAGACTTGATGGAGGCATTTCTCAATTGATTTCCTCTTCCCCGGTGACCCTATCTTATTTCAGGTTGACGAAACCATTGACCATCATGTCCTCAGGTCTGGCATCTTACTTGTTCTATGGTGTTCTACCGCTGACTTACAACCACACCTTTTGCTTTTATATTCTTATTGCTATTTGTTGAATAAACTCATATGAACCTAACAGCTTAGAATTTCATTTAAAACTTATGACTTAGACTGATCAGGGAAAATGGCACAACTGACCTGGTAACTAGTTCATCTATCCCCAAACTCTCCTTTGTGCAGGGACATCTCTAAGTTTGCCATGCACTATATAATAGAAGAAATCGATGAAGACACATCAATGGAAGACTTGCAGAAAATGATGATTGTGGCACTTATATACAGGTTGTTAGTTTGTTTCTATGAGGTAAGCTGCCAACTGAAGCAAATAATGCTTCAATGTGTAATTTTAGGTTTCTACAAAGAAAAAGAATGAGAATTTCTGAAGCATCTGTACACACTTGCATTTTTTCAAAATTTTTTTAAATTAACATTTTCAAGTAAAAACTTATTTTAGAAAGGAGACATTTAATAATTGCTTTGTTGTGTTTTTCAGTTTTGGAAATAGAATTACATTCATAAATAGGTTAGGTCCAAAAATATACTTACAGACTGGTTATAGAAATATATTTTTTACTTGTGAAACAACTTCATAAAATATGAGCCAAAAAATACAGTAGATAATTTTGATATTGAACATATTTTTAAAAACTGTAAAAAAAAATGCATTAGTGATTAATTGGAGAGGGGGTGGGTATTGGAGATCAAACCCAGAACCACAGTCCATTGAGCTATATCCAAGCCTCTTTTTCTTTTTTAGAAACGTCTCAGAGTTCAAGGGCAGATCTTGAATGCAGTTGGGACTTCTTGAATCACAGCCTACCCAATAATTGGGATGACAGGCCTTGTGCCATCAGGCCAAACCTTTATTTAGTGTTTTGTATGCCAAGACAGGGCCTCATTATGTAGCCTGGCTTAATCCCAAACTTGCCAGTCATCTTTCCCAACCTCTGGAGTTCTGGGATGGCAAGTGTGTGCTACCAGCCAGTTTAAGAGGTTAGTGGGCTTCTAGTATTCTATCTAATTGGCACATCCAGTGTAACTTTCTTTTTGAGACAGGGTCTCACCCTGTAGCCCTCTGTGACTTGAACTCACTGTGCATACCAGGCTGATTTTGAACACAGAGAGATCCTACCTGCCTCTACCTCCCAAGTGCTGAGACTAAAGATGTGTGCCACCATACCTGGCCCTCCAACATGACATTTCTATAAAGAATGAGATAATTTTAATAGAAAAAATTTTAATCTTTAAAATTGATTTAGTTAATTTTCTTTAAATTGTCCTTCTTTCCTTAGATAATTTGCATATGGGGAGCAGGGGGAGCTACTCCAGGAAAGTTCCTGCTAGGGCTTCGAGTTGTGACCTGTGATACATCAGTACTCATTGCTCCAAGTCGGGTTTTAGTGATTCCTTCCTCAAATGTTAGCATCACAACGTAAGTTCTTTGCTTATCTTAATCTACTTGCAAAAAGAGTATAGTTAAGTCATCTTCTACTGTATAATGATGTCAACTGTACATGACATATTCAAAAGTGATTAAGATTCTACTACGTGCCAATTTCAAGGTGTCTTGAGCTTCTGAAAATGCACTGATTTTTGCATTCTCAGGATCATTCATACATTCCTCATTATGAGTTTGTTAAGTGGCACAGGATTGTGTTCAAAACAATGTTCTAGTTACAGGTTCTATACAGTGTTTTAAAATATTGGTCTTCATCGTATATATTGTAATCATACGGACATACATGGAAATTTGTGTGTATGTTTCATTGCCTTTGGCATACATGTTCAAAATGATTCTATGAAATGTGTCGCAGTGAGAAGATATTTGGGTGTTTTCAGCGCTCTGTGCCTAGCTTTATTCTCTAGCTCTGTGAACTACCCACCACAACCCTCTCTTGACTCCAGCTCTTCTATGTAGTGCCCATAATGCTAATGCCTGTAGTGAGGGTGCAGTGGTGATGGAAGCTGGGGAGGCGAGTGAGCTGTGATCACTTGAATCAAACAATTTGGCTGATTCAGGGGAAGTAAGACAACAAGCTCCAGAATCAGGCTAGATTTATTGCCCAGCTCTGGCTACTTCTTTTAATGAACACTTCTCAGATACCGGGCATTTTAGTAATTTAACACAGCATTTTGATCTCATTTTCACAGCTGTGGAGCACTAGAAAAAGAATGTGAAACCAACCAGTTTGGATTCAGAGTCTACACATTTAGCCACTGACAGGCAAAACTAACATTGTTAGGATAATTCTCCATGTTGAGCTATTACTGAAAGCTTTTAAGACTTCTCCAGTAATTACTAGGGCCCAGACAGGAGAATGGATAAAAGAATAGATTGTGTTTCAGATAAAATAGAAAGTAGGACTGCAGTAGCATACCCAGTTTAGAAGATTCTAGAAACCCATGGGAATATGTGACTATGGAAAAGGTAAGCAAAGGAATGTTCTTCTAACAAAATAGAAAGTACTGTGTGCTGTCTCCTTGTTGGTGTCCCAACGTATTTAAAGCCATGCACGTCAAAGTTTTAGTCTTCTTGGAAGCTTTCTTTAGGAGTAAATAGTTTCACTGTATTGTGTGAAAAGTTTGAACTGTGCTCTGAATATAGAGACAGCAACAAGAAACCTAGTCAGGAATGACTCATACGGCCTGACATGCCACTTCTGCTTGCTTCCTTTAGGTCCACCATACGAGCTTTGATCAAGAATTTTTCTATTGCTTCTTTTTTCCCTGCTTTCATCACACTACTGTTTTTTCAGCATAATCGAACAGCCTATGACATTGTAGCAGGAACCATTGTGGTAAAAAGAAATGGAGTCAGATGATGCCCCAGAGCCCAGAATTCCACTCTTTGGAATAATAATGACAAGTCTAAATTATGTATTAAGGCCATCAGTATCTCTAGGTTACATTAATTGATGATTTTAAAACTTAGAGCAGTCACTACAGTGTGATGCAAGAGACTGTTCTGAAAGTGTTGACTCTACTTAAATGTCCAGGAACTTTCCAGAAGGAAAACCTATTAAATTCAAGTGTTAAATATTTGTAGGGTAACAAAGCAAATGGTTTTAATCAATATAGACAAATACATACTTTAACATTTAAGATAACCAAAATTTGCTGGAAGGATTTTCAGCTTTAAATTCTCCATTTTCTTTTGGCTTATCCTGGAGTGAAAATGTCCAGTTGTGTTTTATAAACACCTACATAACTCCCACAACTCTTCTTTGGGAAGTTGCTTTGTGTGGGCATTGAGAAAGACCATCAACTCAACATCCCACTGGTTCCATGGCAGGTATTGGAGAAAAGGGCTAGTGAGGAAGCCCTACCAGTCTCTCACGTCATGCTTCCATGATGTTCTAGAATTCACTGCAGTAGTGGTGGGATTTTACAGCTTCTTACTGCTTATGTATTTGGAGGCAAGAACTTTTATGATAATGAAAATATATTGTCATATCATTGATTGATATTTAAAAAAAAAGGTAAGTTAGTGATTGCCTTCTGTGAGGGTAGAGCGGGGATAGGGATGTGATTTTTCAATGTAAATTCAGCTTAGAATTCATGTGCCCTAACATCCAACTATAAATAGGGGGGAGGGGGAAACATTCATCAAACATTCCCAGTGTTTGTGCTCCAGTGTTCTAAATGTACCTGTAGATTCTATTTCTGTACAAGCAAATTCCTAACTATATTCTGTACAGTTCCATGACTGTCAAAACATCAAGGTATTAAAAGAGTTCCAGTATTTTGTAATAACTCTAAATACTAGCAGCCTGTGAAATATTAGTTTTCCCATAAATTGTTCTCTCTAATGCAAGATAGAATATCATCTCTGGACATTATTCTAGCATCTTTAAGCTCATTTTGAGCCTGCTAGAGATGAAATTTGGGGAAAAATATTAAAGCAAACTTTTGTGTATAGTCATTGTACTTTGTTGTGTTGGTCTAACAGTATCAGGTTTATGTCTGTGTGCTTTTGTTGTGTCCCAGTTAGCTAGCTGTACCGAAATGTGCCCACACTGTTTGTAGTTTAAACTTTATTCTTACTCATTCTTCTATGTGATCTCAAGAAACACTAAATTGTATTGTATAAGAGGTCAATCTTTGTTCCTTGGTTTTAAATAGCAAGAATAAGCCATGTCTTATATTATTGTATCAACTTTCAGTGGGCTTTTCTTTGACATTTAAAACTGAAAATGCATCTACTGTCTACAGACACTTTAAGAATCTAATAGCTTATTGTAAAAGTTCATAAACCATGATTTCTAAAGATAATTTTACATTAAATCCAGAAAACCTATTACTTGTTAAGAGCAGCACATAGAGAGGACTTGCTTGTGGCTCTGGCAAGACCTGATGGCTCTTCAAACTCTTACACTACAGATCAGGAAATTGGTATGGACACTACTTTTGCCACTGATGAGGGAATTCAAGATGAAATGTGCTTCATCCACCCAGCTCTAGATTATTGTAGTTTTCACTGAGAATATTTTTATTTGTGCAGTAAAATAAACAAGTAGTAGTCCAATTTCTTAGTTTAAATACTGCAATTTGCTCTGGGCAAGTTTAGATCCAGCTGTGGATTCAAGTTGTGCCATACAGGTGGTAAGATAAAAGTATTGCTTTGCCTCTACAATAAAACCTCAAACTAAGTTCCCTTTGGGGAAGAAATCTCAAGAGTTGAAATAAAAAGGAGAAAAGGGGAACCTGGCATATTTGTTCTTCATAGGGTTGTAAAGTGTAAAAGGGCAGAAATAAAGATGTAAAAGTTGAAACCTTAGGATTGGAGTCTTGTTGATGCATTACCATTCAATCCAGACAACAGGGAAGAGATTTTATTTTAGGCAGTGAGAAAGTCTAAGCCATCACTGGCAAGATCTTGTTCCATCTTCTAGGTAGGAAACAGTGTGATGACTATGGCCATAAACACATGTCACTTGACAGTAGTCTAAAGCATTGCCCAACTCCTTTTCTAGCACTGGCTTAATTCTCCCTACTTCTCCAAGGAGATCCTAAAAGTTTTAACTTTAAAAGAACTTGTTCACATCAGTGATTTTAGTGTTTCACTTACACAACTGTTTCTGGCAAAGGGAAAGAGTTGAAATTTTATATTTGCTATTTGGAGGGTGGGACAATTAAAGTTTTCATTGTTTGAGGACAATGCCTAAATTAACAGTATTCATAAACTCCAACAAGTACTGTTTCAGCTTCTTTACTCACATAACCAAAGGCCAAAGTCCTTACTCATGCCTGGGTGAAGTTCCTCATTTCAGCTGGTATGTGCAGATTTCCTTGTGGTTCACTTTAGAAAGGTTTCCCTTGCAAACAGTATCTAATGACTCACCTATAAACAAAACTCACCATTCTATTTTTAATATTTGTATGTCACCAATTTGTATTTTTGTCTCAATAAATATGTCAACAGTGTTATCTGTGTTTGCCTATTTCTTTGACAAGTTTTCCTAATTAAACTAATAGGGCTGGAGCTGTGCTTCAGGGAGCTAACACTTGTTGAAAAAAGTGTTTAAAAAATTACCTGCACATGAATGCTGTGTCAGTTAAACTTAGCCATTACAACAATCAGTTGACTAAATTTAAACTGTCTTAATGGGAAAAGCCTTTACAAACCAGTCCTTATGGGCTGCCTTCCTCAAAAAAGACATTTACTTGATTTTGGACATGTTAACTGTAAACCCACAACTCAGGAGGTTGACACAGGAATGCTGGTGCAAATTTAAGGCCACCCTGGGCTACAGTGTAAGACCCTATCTTTAGAAGTTAAAGGGCATGGCTGTGCAGTGGTGGTGCAAGCCTTTAATCCCAGCACTTGGGAGGCAGATGGATCTCTGTGAGTTCAAGGCCGACCTGGTCTACGAGCTAGTTCCAGGATAGATTTCGAAGCTACAGAGAAACCCTGTCTCAACACCCCCCAAAGGGGGGGGGGGGGCGGTGGTAATGTGTGCAGCCTGGTCAAAAGTATTGCTCCAGACAATTGACTGTTCTAAGCCGATCTACGAACTGCATTTGGGGACTACAGTGGATTCTGGAGGGGAGGGGGAATGATAAAGTTCTATATTATAAATACAGTCGCTATCTATAAGGTCTTCACCATCCTCATTTTTCAATGTTATAGCAAACAGTTTCCATTAAAAATGCTACCCTTTCTAGAATTCTGTTGAATCATTCTTGGTCTTTGGAGTATATCAAGTATAGTATCTGTTCATTTACCCCCTCAATGATTTCCATTGAATTTTAAGCTTCATACAAGTCCCAAGAAGGATATGCTAACAATAAAAACAAGTTGTTCCCAAGTTAACTTTAAGTAATAAAATGCTAGCTATATTAATAAATTCTTTCATTATTTATAAAAAAGGAATTTAGTTGTCTGAATTATACTTTTTTCCTTAAGGCCTGAAATTACAATCACACAACCTAGCACTTAAATGCTTAAAATGATATCCCCAGACCTGACAGAGTTAGAAAAGTACTGTTATCCAAAGCCAGTCTGTCAGTCTCTGGGAATATCCCCTAAAACGTACATTTACACATCCCACCAATAATAAGCACTCTCACTCCCAGCTAATCCAATGAAGAGTTTACCAGGAGTACAGCTCCAGAGATGGAGCTGCCACAAAGATTGGAAAGCTACATGCAGCCCAAGAATCGAGTCTCAAGACCTTAACAGTCTTGCAGACTCTGGAGAACCCAAAGATCCCCAATTTTCATATAAACTTAGTAGGACTTTAGTAAAACTGCTTTTTAAAGTGTGTGTAAGGGGGGGAGATACTAAAAGTAAAACTATTTCCTACACATTTTAGAGAAAAGGGGTATGCCCTATTAAACCACAATTGTCTGGACCTAGATAATGGCTAAGAACTGGACTCCAAGGTCACTGTGAGGTCAGACAGGTTCCCAGTTATCTCTTCCAGCATTCACCAGACTCCAATCAAGCTTAAATATCAGATACATATTAAGGAGAATATTAGAAAACAAAATTCTAGCCTCAAATCAATATGTGATGATGGCCTAAGCTATCTTAGTTAGAAAAACACTTTTTTCATGAGGACAAAGCATTAGAAATTCTCAATATAAATTAAACTCAACTAACCTGAAGTGGGGCAAATTAAACACAATAATAACAATCCTAATTACACTAAAGACAAAAGTAAGATGTGCTGGCCTAAGAGTTCTTTCCTGGACCTTAAGTAACAAAAAGTATAGTCATTCAAGCAATGCAGTTAAAAGGCCCATTACAATGTTATAAACTTTCAGAATGCCTGAGACATATATCTCCAAGAGTACAAGCAATGAACATTGTTTAGGTATCTAGCAGGGAAGCTAGCAATACAAACAGAAAGGGTTGTATGCTTACCTTCAACTTTTAAAGGCGTGCTATACATACAAATTAAAGATAGCAGCAGGCAGAATGCAGGGGCTCTTCTGTATACTGCAAACTCTGGTAACTTCTGAGCCTTGCCTGATTATACTCTTTGGGATTTCTAATCAACCACCCTTCCCACTAATACTATGTGCCTCCACTATGAGAACTGTTAGCGAAACGTGCTTCATAAAGTTTTATTGATGGCATTTATCCCATGGTTTAACATGTTAATTATACTGTAATAAACATGGCTTTAATATTAAACTTTTCCTTATTATCCAAAGTCACCACAGTCCATTTCAGTAAATATAAAAATATATGCTTAATACTTTGTACAATACTGGTTTTTGGTCCAAACAAAACTGGATCAGAAAAGCCAATAAATTCAACTTTAAGAATCCCCAATTTTTTTTTAAAGGTTTCCAAATGGATTTAGGCAACTTTGAATAATGGGATTTACATAATAAAATCTGAGACAAGACTAAACAAACAACAAAAATATGTCTAACACAAAATTAAAATTTCAAGTTCACAGATTTATGTTATGCCAAAAAAGTACAGAAACGATATTGTATTTACAGAAGTTTCATAATAAAATAATGAAAAAGGCAAGACAGTCAATAGAATGAAAATATAGAAATAGCATATACTTATTAAATGGAGAATGAACTAGATCTAACAAGTCCTTAGCATGGACCATTCTTTAATCAGGCTTTCTCTATCAGAATTTTTCTGTGCACAATACATCCAACTCACTTCACACATACACCACCACAAACTCCGCATAGAAATCATTCATTTCAAAGTCCTCTAATCTATACAGGATTCTAATCTATACAGAATTCCCCAGATATAATTACAATTTCAATGCGTTCCAGTAACGCTTTATCAACGCACATAGCGGTGCAGACAGGATCTATACAAAGCCATTCACCGTGCAGGCTCTATTCCTGGGTACAGCCAGACTATGCCAATCAGTGAATAATGTGCTGGGTCATAAAATGTTTTTGCTGAAGAATCAGTCAGTCATCAGTCTAGCTATTATTTTCAAAAGAGAATGAGATAGGGAATGGGACTTCCGTAAAGAAAAAATGAGGGCAATTCCAAAATTAAAGAAGTCCTTGGACAGATCTGACTTCCGATAAGCCCAGCATGTAGTACAATCCAGTATCTGAAAGCAGGCACTCGCTGCTGATAAACAGTTGGGTATAACACCTTTGTGACCTTTATTTCTTGCGTCTAACAGCAGTCTTTATCTTGCGACCAGAAACTGAAGTTCCGGAAGAAGAGAACATATTCTTCCCATTTGACCTGTGAAAATAAAACATTATGATGTTACATGACGCTCAGGACAAAGAACTCATAACCACTTAACATGACTAGCAACAAAATGGGGAGAAGTGAGGAAATGCTGTTGTTACAAGCAAACACCTTCTGCTATATCTGGTCTATACTTGCTGCTTGCTCCTGTTTCAGATTATAATTTAATCCCCCAAATTACAATATCACAAACTGATACTGGGTAGTATTTACTATTATCTTAACTATATTACTGCCTGATTTACTTTTAGACACAGACAGATACATCTTTACCAGTGTAAATTCTCAATGAAATAAAATCATCTCTTACCCCAATGTAAATGACGCTGGAGACTGGCTGAATGGGAAGCCTCCTGAACCTGAGGGCTGGGCTGAGGCTGCAGGCGTGCTGGTATTTGCACCAAATGTGAACACTCCTGATGGATTATTGTTTGTGAAGTTGAAATTTGTAGTGCTGCTGCCAAATTGGAAAACAGAACCTATACAAATTAAGCAGAAATATCCCATTAATGACACAATATTGTTTAAGATAGACTTTGACCTGGACATATTAAACTTGGGAAAAATTAAGATCTTAGCAAGGCGTGATAATGCACGCCTCTAGTCCCAGCACTCAGGATGCAGAGGGGGAGAGAATCTATGTGAGTTCAAAGTCAGCCTGGGTCTAAGAGCCAGTTTCAGGCCAGCCAGGGCTGCCACAAAACAGAAATTTTAGAGCACACATGACCTAAGTACAAAAACCAGAATGATTGAACCCTAACCAATAACCAAACAAAAGTAAGGTGAACAAAACTAAGATGAACCTTACAAACCAATAACCAAAAAAACAAAAACTAAACGACAGAATACTCAGAATTCACAAAAATAGAAAATGCTTATAACCCAAATATGAGACTTATCACCCAACAGTAGCAGAATGAGAACTGGTACCCCCAGCAGGAAGTTAGCAATAAATAAATACCTTTTAAAATTTAAGGTTTAACTTTCTATTCAGAGTGCACCACGAGAAATACGTATGTTCCCCAAAGATCAATATCCTCTACTCTATAACATGCAAAACAGCATTTCCAAACAGCCAAAACTGACGCTAAGACCCAACAGCAAACAAATAGGCTGCCATTCAGTGATTCACTCTGCAGCAGTGACAAAGCCACGTTCAACAGCACTACATGTAAAATTTAAGAGAAAAGAAGCAAGACTGCATCCAATGTGAGCTGTATAGATAAGTTATCAGGCAAAACTTTTATTTTTCTAGGTGTCAGAAAACTAATGTCCAATGGACAGAGCAGTGATCACAATTAGAATGGAAAGAGGACTGTGATCAAAATGGCCTCTGATCACGTGTCCTCCAGTCGTCTGTACACACATGCAAATGTCTATACTAGATGACTTACATGTTTGTAACCTTTTCATGAGCTCATATTTCAATTAGAAAGATCAAATGGTACAATTCTGAGAGAATACAGCACTAAAATGCAATCAGTTGCATTTAAAAAGCCATAAGAACTTTCGATATGACAGGTAACTAGCAGCATTATCCAAATCCTGTGACGAAACTAAGCACAAGTAAGGTGGAACTTCCCTACAGGAAAACAGGGTGAAACACAACCCATACCTAAGTCAGAGAAAGAAACGTTTTGAATATACTTTAATGCCATCAAATGCTGTGACTAAAACTCTGTAATGTTTGTAGGTAAATGTAAAACACCACACTTTACTATTGTGTTAAGTCTAAAACATCAGAAAATAAGATATGTACATGGTTTCAAAATTTAAAAAAAAAAAAAGACACCAGACTCAAATTATAGATTCCACGAATCATTCATTACACAACTTACTGGAATTAGGAGCTGTCCCAGAACCAAATGCAGACTGACTAGGCTGCTGCCCAAACACAGAAGGTTGGCTGCTACTTGACACTGCCCCAAAAGTAGGTGGTGGTGCGGGCTGGGAACCAGCAGAAAACAATGATGTTGAAGACGATATGGAGCCAAAGCTTGGAGGGTTCGGTTGGCTGGCACCCTGACTTTGTCCAAACGTTGGGGTCTGGTTAGCACCAAATGCTGGACTGGCAGATGGTGCTGAATGTCCAGTGCCAAATACAAAGGAGGATCCTGGAAGCGAAAAAAATAAATCAACAACATCAAGGTTTGTAGTGAGATTACTCTTGAGAAGCTCTGTAGAACCACAAACCAATTTCAGGCCACTTTACAGGCTCTTACCTCGATCGCAAGCATTGAATGATTAGAACAACGACACTATTTTCTAAAACATGCACTAATTTAACAAAAACTTCAAAAAACAAAACTCTACCTTTGCGACCAACAACCTCCTACTAGAAGAAGGGGTATACTTAAGACGGGGTCTTATACTGTTCCTCAGGCTAGCCTGGAACTCACTTAGCAACTTAGGCTCAACAATTTCTTTCAAAAATGATCTATCTTATATATTGGGAAATATTATTTCAAGGTGTGTTACTTTTGTTTATGCTGTGGAATATTTGTTTAATGATGTAAAGATGTGTTGCTTTTGTTTATGCTACATTTGATTAACTGTGAAGCTGTGAATATAAATAGGAGGAGAAACGAGGAAGAGGAGGAGCAAGGAGAGAACAAGGGGAGGAGGAGGACGTTGGGAGCCAGCCAGCCACAAAGTAAGAGTGAAAATAAGATACCCAAGAAGTAAGAAAAGGAAAAAGCCCAGAGGCAAAAGGTAGTCTGGATAAGTTAAGAAAAGCTGGTAAGAAACAAGCCAAGCTAAGGCGGAGCAATTATAAGTAAAAATAAGCCTCTGTGTGATTTATTTGGGAGCTGGGAGGCAGGTACCCCAAAAGAGCAAAAAACAACTAACAACACTTATAAGTGACTTATAGGTCACTGTATGAGAACTCACATCCAATACAATCACTATCATTATCTGGCTGCTTCAGAATGACATTTCAAAAGGCAACTTGGAAAAATTATCTATTTTCCTAAAAATCAGGTTTTTTGTTTTGATCTTTCTTTTTTGAGACTGGGTTTCTCTGTGTAGTCTTGGCTATCCTAGAACTCACTCTCTAGACCAGGCTGGCCTTAAACTCAAAGATCTACCTGCCTCTGCCTCTTGAGTGCTGGGATTAAAGGCATTCACTACCATGCCCAGCTTGAAAAAAGTATTCTTAAGATTCACAGGCGAGCGAGATGGCTCAGTGGTTAAGAGCACTGACTGCTCTTCCAGAGGACCCAGATTCAATTCCCAGCACCCACATGGCAGCTCGCAGCTGTCTGTAACTCCAGTTCCAGAGAATCTGACACCATTATACCAATGCGCATAAAATAAGTTAAATAAAGTTAAATATACTCAACCTGAACATTATTATGAACTGCATTAATATGAACTGCATTATTCTTCCATAGGTGAAAATTTACAATATTCTAGATGTGGGTGACTTAGAGGCACTCAAAAGCCACTTGAGCAAGATTATAACCTGCAAGAATGTGCTACAACTGTCACACTTTACAGCAAAACCAATTCAACTACAAAATCTACTCTCCCCCATCACTAAGTTACCTGAAGAGCTTGATGTGGTAGCTCCAAAACTGAACCCAGAAGATGCAGTACTGTTACTGCTGGCTCCTGATCCAAACACAAATGGAGGGGCAGCTGAGCCAGTGCTGGATGTGGTGGCTGGCTTGCTATCTTGAGGAAATAACAAAGACTGAGATGTACTGGACTCTGTAGAGTTACCGAAGGCAGAGCTGCTGACAGGATTGCTGGCCTGTCCAAACACAAAGGCTGCCACAGGAGGGTTGGAGGAAGAGGTGGAACTACCAAATATGCCACCACTGGATGAAGTGGCTGGTGCGCTGGAACTAGAGGAACTGCTATTCAAGAAGCTAAAAACTGGCTTTGCTACACCTTGATCTGCAAAACAATAATTGAGAAACAAACATAAATCCTTAAGAACAAATTGTCTAACAAATTTCTCCTATTATATAAACTAAGATTACTTTTATATAGTCTGACTCATCAAGTAAACATCTATTAACACTGAAATGTCAAAGTGTCTACCTTTTATGATTTATGGATTTTCTCTAGACAACGACCTTCAAACATTCAAATAAAAAGTCCTCTGGCTATGTATATAAATTTAATATGAAATACACAGTGCTTCACATCCAAATCTAACTTGATATTGTATTTAGAAACCAAATACAGATAGTGGAGGCGAGGTGTACTTTTATGTGTTTGATCACACCGTTTGTCATATTACAGCAGCAGAAATATATCCACATGAACAAATCAACCAGTTAACCTGCTCACAATACTGGCTGGACCTCAGCATTTGGTAACTCCTATTAACTAGTGCACAATGTCACACTTGTGGCGCCCTAAATTAGCAATGTACACATCTATTTCCTTGGCTGTCACTGTCATCAGATTGCTAATTAGTGTCTGCATGCCATTCTCAAATTCCTTGTCCATTCACTTTTCCTACAAATTTCAGAAGTAGCTTAGCTTGACAAGATGTACAAAATCTAAGAAATGAAATGAGGGGAACAGGAGAAATACTTTCCCCCAGGAATGGGTTCATTTCTATGCTCCTGTACTTATTCAGCATGCCACCATTGTAAATTAGAAAAGTCGTGTTTATGCTGTACAACTACTGATTGTCAACTTGGAGGGAACCTTTAGATTTTTACATGGTAATCATGAATCTACAGCCCAACAAACTTTCCTTTCCACTTTGCCAATATCTCAGCTCCAATGCTGCACAACATGCTATAGATGAAGGTAAGATTTCATGATCAAATCTGATCAAATGACAAGTAATTTTAATTGTTTTTTTTTTCAGGCTGTTTACAAATTTCCAAGTAAATATAAAAACTGCTCATGGCTATGTAAATTTTTCATTGGGGTTGATAATTCATTGAGTGTTTCCAAATTACTTTTCAAAAGGTGTTAATAAAACTGTCCAATTTATAATCTTTGCATGTCTGAAAATAGCTACATTTTGCTTTTATGTTTGATCGAATCTGGCTAGTTACAAAATGGTTCAAGATTATTTCATTTGTAGGGCACTGTTTGATGCTTTGCCCAAGTCTTTGAGAGTATTCTCTCTACCACTGAATTAATAGCTAGCTCAGTCATTTCCAGTTTTAAGATCAGTGTCCTTTTAACTTAACTTTTAACTGAATGTGTGTAGGCATCAAATATCCCTGAAGCTGGAATTACAGGCAGTTCTGAGCCACCTAAAATGGATGCTGGGACCCAAACTTCTTTCCTCTTTAAAGAGCAGTATGCATAGCTCCAGCCTCAGTGTCTTATTTTACATTCAGAAAATACTCATGTCAATGTTCTAACATTTCCCTAGACCATTCAATTTCAAAGTCCCTACAAATGCAGCTGTCTGTCATTGCATTGCTCTGGGAAACCCCATTACAGTAGTCAGACTAACTAGACGATGTTCTTCCTACTACTCCACCGGCCAGACAGCTTTACTTCAACAACCTTCTTTAGCTTTTTAATAGGTTTTTGTACCCTCCCCCTTTCTTAGTTCTCAAAATTATCTGTTTTCTTAGAGTTTAATTATATTTTATGCCTAGGTTTCTCAAATGCTTTAGCTCATTATCCATGAGTGATTGTTTACAAGTGATTATAAACAAAACTTAACATAAAAATGCATCAATTTTAATTATAATGTCCAAATGATAGAAAGACATATATAAAGTGTCCCATTTTGCACTTTCTATTACAGCTGTATTTCACAAAATTAGATCCCATCAGAGCCATGAGTTATTTGGTTCAATTAAAACAGAAAAGTCTGAGTTCTTTCCTTAAGACTTCTAAACATAACTTGTAAAAAAAAATAGTTTTTAAGTACTTACCAGTTGTAGTACTGGTTTGATTTCCAAACGAAAACGTGGGCTTGGCTAGCTGCTCCGACTCTTTCACAGATGGTTTTGCCACACTGAAACTGAATGTCGGCTTGGAAGAACTCTCATCTTTGGTTTGCTCCGAATTTCCAAAGGAAAATACTGGTTGACACTTTGGCTCCTCATTGTCAGCTTTCTTTCCAAATACCAGAGAAGTAGAAGTAACAGGTTCTTGCTGTTTCTCCTCTGTCCTTCCCAAAACAAACATTGACGCAGACTCGACTTTACCAAAAGTGAACCCGCCCTTGGTGACAGAAGAATCCTCTTTCTTTGTTTCTGTTGTCTTGTATGTGAAAGGGGTCACTGAGACACCCTTAGTTTCTACAGTTCCAAAATTGAAGCCACTCTTGTTATCTGAGGTCACTGTGGTGTCAGTAGCAGCAGTGGGAGGGTTACTAACGCCTGTACCAAAGCTAAAGCCTGTAGATGAAAACTTAGGGAGCTCCTCTTTCTTTTCTTGCTGCCCAAGAGTAGATACCCCAAACTGAAATGGAGCTGAAGAAGCTGGGTTGCTTAAGCCAGAAGTCAGTCCAAACTTAAAATGATCATTCTTGCTGTCATTTTTAATTTCTTCAGGTTTGGAATCAGAAGACATCCCGAATTTAAAATCTCCAGTTGGTTTAGAAAATTTGAAGTTTGTATTCATGGAATTTGTAGACCCAGAGTCTGATGAAGCTCCTAATTTGAATCCTCCCTGATCTCCAAATTTAAAATTTCCAGTGCTTGTAAAAGTTTGAGAAAGTCCAGAAGAGGAGGATGGAATACCAAATTTGAAGGCTGAGGGTGCTGGATTTAAAGATGAAGATGTCCCAAAGCCTTCAAAATAGAAAACACAAAAGGACACCAAATTAATGTGCTTATCCTGAAAGCCACATCATAGGACAGGTCTGAAAAGGCCTATATGCCGTTTCTATCTCTAAGACTGGAAGGTCAAGAAGGGTAAGAGAACATGTGTTGGTAAGGACACTGAGAACAGCAGGTACTTCCCCATCCGGTAGCTAGAGATCAAAACTAAATGACTACAAAAAAGAAAGAAAAAAAATCTAAATCATATATCCTCTAAAACTCAGAAATTTCAGAACTGAGATTTGTCTTATGATAAATTGAGACACACAAAATACTGTGAGGTCCAGGCAGCTTGAAGGATAAAAAACAAAAGCATGGCAAAAGTAACCTGGAATAAAAACCAATGTGAAAACAAAAGGTAGGTGATATACAACATTCCTGACAAGAAGGAAATCGGAGCATCTAGAATGGCAGCGTTTAAAAAGCCCTTTTGGAAGGTAAAGCATTGCACTAGCCATTGTTACTACCTTTGGGGAAAAGACAAAAATATGAAAGAGAGAGAGAGGGAGAGGGGGAGAGAGAGAGAGAGAGAGAGAGAGAGAGAGAGAGAGAGAGGAAGGAGATAGGAAATACATTTTCTGTGACTCTTGTTCACAATGTTTAAATATTGTAACTGTGTTGTTGACAAAAGCATTTAAAAGCATTTAGCTTTAAAAAGATATGAAATGAAGCAATATTTATAAAGGTAAAATCATTGCAGTGATTAAAATCAAATTCTATTTCTTTCATGTTTTCCTGTTGCTAAAGAAATTGAGTATAAGGTACTTGCTTGATTCAAAACAAGGACCATTAGACAATGGCAAGACAACCAGCCACACATTACTCACCCATAAATGAAAGCAAAGAGCAGTCAAGCTTTTTCTATGAACTTTTATCCTCAGATAAACCATCAATCATGCCAATCATGTAGACAGACAAAGTGAGTATGATGAATCAAAACTTTGACTTTTGATTTGCAATGTATGGAAGCCATTAGAGATTGAAGTAAATTATAAAATAAAGCCTAGATATAGAAAACCTGCCACAGCCCCATCTTGGAGGCTAACTCCATTCAGAGGTTCCCTATCTTGAGACCTAAAATTTCTAAAGTATTTCTACTTTCCTAAGCTTTCCACAACTTTGACTATAAAGTCTACATGGAACTACTCAAATGGGTTGCCAAAATCTGAAAACACCAACCTTTATATATTTAGCATCAATGACCATCTAAGGTTCTTCTTTTACTTTTATGTATTAAAATATTAAGAAGGCTGAGCTTGCTGGGCGATGGTAGTGCATGCCTTTAACCCCAACACTCAGGAGGCAGAGGCAGGTAGATTTCTGTGAATCTGACACTAGCCTGGGCTACAGATAGTTTCAGGACAGGCTCCAAGGCTCACAAAGAAACTCTGCCTCAAAAAGTCAGGGGGAAAAGGTCAGGCTTTTGGGTGATGCAAATACTAGACTACTGGCCTGTGCCACCATTTGTGCTAAGAGTTCTCTTGTACTCAGACATACTCAGAGGTTAAATGATTTAAAGTAAAGTCCTAAGGGTGTTTTCAGTTATGGAAGAATCAAGTTCATACCCCAACCTGGAAAATGAGTAACACAAAACTCCTTACCCAGATACACAGATCTTAACACTAAGATGCAACTAGTTTGATTTTACCGTCATCCACAAATGCAATAAAAAAGAAAACAACAACTCAAGGACCATGTCTCATTTTCCGTAATTACTCAGAGAATGGGTTCCTTGAAAAACAAATCTGCCCCCACATATTCACTTTTAACTAGGTATTAAGAGAGCTTCTTTGCCAACGCCTTACCTTTAAACTCTGACTTTGTGCCTGGCTTTGCACTTTCACATGCTATGCACTTGGTAGAGTCCGCTTTATTTTGCACGAGGCACACTTCACAGTCCCAGCTGCCCTCAGGTTTTTTGAACTTATCCAATCCTGGACAGCCTCCAGAAGACAGAGAGTCAGAGACAGGGCTGCTGTTTGAGGCAGATACCGAACCTAGAAGCAATGGAAAAACTGATGAAATTTTTAATTTACATTATCATACCATCTTTGGGTAGCCCTGGACATCCTGGAACTCACTCTTGTAGTATGACACCACTGACTACACATTTTCAAATTTCCTTAATCCTTCTTATTAAACCATACACATAGCCAGAAAGAGAACCTTATATTGTTCTAAATAGGACAGGCTTCTCATATTTCATTTAACACTGCAAATGAACATCTTGCTATAACCTTAGTGAGCTTACTCTTAAATTCAAGTTTGAGCTAATCCCAGTTTATTTATTTAAAATTTGGGGCTGGGATAATGGTTTAGTGGTTCAAGTGCTTACAAACAAACGAAAGGACCATGGTTCCAATCTGAGATCCCTGAGAATTACACGCATACCCCAACTATAATTCTAGCCTTGAAAGGTGAAAACAAAGGAACCTTCAGAGCAAGTTAGCTAGCAAGCAGACTAATCACATTAGCAAGCGCTGTGTTTTAATGAGACCCAGCATCACAATATAAGATAGGGAAAAGACCAGGCCACCACAGACACTCATACCATATACATGTGCACAGCCCACACAGACATGTGGAATGAGAAAAATAGGTGGGTTATTATTTTCACAGATTAGGGGCTAAGACCTGGGGAGATGGCTCAGTCGGTCAAGTACTTATCTTTCAAAAACAAGAAACTTGAATTTGATTCCCAGGAACATTTAAAGTGAAAATGTGAAAAATGAGAGGTTTTAGGACTAAGTTGCTGCTGGGTTTGCTGGCACATGGCCTTTGATTCCAACACTCCAAGAGGCAGAGGCAGGCAAAGCATATTTCTGAGTTCAAGGTCAGTCTGGCCTCTGTAACAAGTTTCGGGCCAGCCAGGGCCACACATGTCCTTAATAATGTCCAAATTCCTTCAATTATTACAGACATGTAAAATACAAGATGTAAATTTCAGGCAAAACACAAAAATGCATGGCCATCTACATTGAAATTATTTGAAAAATAATTTTCCCACAGACCAGCCCCATGCCTATTACTTTTATACATTCTCACTAGAAGCTATTTTACAGGCATTTATTAATGTAACTGAATTATAAGACAAAGATTACTAAAATAATATGAAACATATATTGCTCCTGGTCTAAAAGGGAAAAAAACATAAACAAACATATGATAACACAACCAGCAAGTGACAGATCTTAAGTATGCAAAAGAGGAAGAAAACAGAAAGGAGTAAGAAAATATAAAGGTAATGACTCACTCAAATGACACTAGAAGGAGGAATCAAGGTATGATGTATAAACCAGAGCCCAGATACAGCCATTTATCCTTTGGTTCATCTAAACAACCTCTACCTGTTCATTCTCCCATAGTTATGGAAAGTCTCAGCAGTTTTAAATATGTTCTGTTCTCTTTTGCCAGCAAAACTGCTGTCTGGTGTCCATCACTACCTGACAAAGTCTCTCTCACCTTCACTGATGGCTTTAAGCACTAGTGTAGTCATTTCCTCATCTCTATCTGCAATCCACACTTCCCTGCTCTTTATAAGCTTATCTAAAAGGCCCCAGTCTTTATTATATTTCCCAAGTACAATCAATCTGTCTGAGCCTTCTGTTATTGTTGAGTCTTCTCATTTCTTTTCAAGAATTTCATGAGTACAATGTGTTTTCATCATATCCACTTCTCTACTCCAAGAACTCCCATGACTCCCACCCATGTCTAAAAATG
Source organism: Myodes glareolus (assembly GCF_982192425.1). Classification (NCBI taxonomy): domain Eukaryota; kingdom Metazoa; phylum Chordata; class Mammalia; order Rodentia; family Cricetidae; genus Myodes; species Myodes glareolus. The sequence continues at coordinate 63,004,588 of NC_142039.1, forward strand.
TATGTCCTCTTCCATAGCTGTTATATAGATGTATGTAAAACACACGAAGTCTTATCTACATGTTCATGAATGTAGACTAACCATTTGGACATGAGCAACCTATCAGGGGGCTCATAACTGAAGAAAACAGTCTACCTTCCTCAACAGTCAATAGCAAACAGGAACAGGACCTCGTAAGCCCTTCTCTCACTTGTGCTGGAATGTTGACAGATATGCATGGTCTTGTGCAGGTCTTATGCATGTCACTGAAGGTTCATTAGTGCAAGAACCCTGTCACATCTAGAAGAAACAATTTTGCAGTATTCTTACCAGTCTGATCATCTTTTCTATGGATAGTTAGTTCCCTTACTAAAACACTTAGTCTTGGTCTTATTCTAGTCATCTTCTTCAGAGATTATTCTGCCACAGTGTTTTCCTCTGTATGGTTACTCCAAGTTCAATATCTGATTTCTTCCAGGCCCGTAAATTTGCAGAGTTCAGCTTGGAGCTCTAGCCCTTAATTCACTCAACTCACATCTACTCACTTGACTTCAAATATCAAACTATTTCCTATGATCTCCTCAAACTACATCCCAGCCCTAAGGAGCTGTAGTCTCTATGATGTAGCCAAAGGCCTCACAAATATATCTGAATGCCAATTTCAGCAGTGTGAAGTTAATCTATCTTTAACCATACATTGTTCTAAATCCTCCCTTATCAACTCCATCATCTCATTCTTTATCACCATTATTTGCTATTTACATTACTCATAATCTTCCTAAGATGCCTTTCCAAACTCTGCTGCCTTGAAGTGCACTGTTCACAACCATTCCTAATTCTAGTTCTAGGGGATCTGATGCCCTCATCTGACCTCCATGGAACACACACATACATTCGTTCATGCAGACACACATATAACACATACAAGCAAAACACTCATAAAATAAATAAATATATAAATAACTTTAAAAATAAAGCTTAAGCCTAGAAACATGACTCAGTACTTAAGAGTACTTGCTGCTCTTTAAGAGGATTGGAATTTAGTTCCCTCTAAGTACAGTTCCAGTGAATTCAATACCATCTTCTGGCTTCTAAAGGCTAGCACACATGTGCTTATAAACAGATGCACAAACACACAATTTTTCCCTCAAAAAATAAAATGAGGGCTCGAGGCCGAGGCAAGTGACTTCTAGTTCCAGGCCAAATTTGGTGTGTGTGTACATGTATGTGTGGTATGTATGTTATGTTTGTATCAAGTTCCAGACCAGCAATGCTTATGTAGTTAGAACCTCTGCTTACATAGTTAGAACCTATTTAAAAACTAGTAAGAAAAAAATTAAAAATTTGACCAAATCATCCCTGTGTTGAAAATGACAGGGCATTGCGCCCAGAGTAAAGCTGGTTGTTTTCATAGGATTCCGTTGTTCCTGCATAAATTTACTTCCTGATTCAAAGTTTCATTATCCATCTGTCAACTCAGAGTTCTAGTTTTCTGCATGCCATTTCTGAGGTGAGGAGACAGTGTCAGATGGGAAGAGTCAAATATTTTGAATGAGGATTCTGATAGCTCATTTTTGACACCAGAAGAAATTAGAAATAGGGGCATGATTTAAGAGCTCAGGCAAGGAATCTGGCTAGTAACAGATCCCCATATTACAGAAGTAACTACATACTCACAGCTAATGTAACAAAAGCAGGAGTCTTAACTCCTAACACAAACATGTTAATTACTACCCATATTACCACATACTCCCAAAACGAATTTAAATATGAATCTGCAGTAATTCCAACTTTGAACAAAGACCTCAAACCAAATTCCATTTCTCTAACCAAGCTAAGAGTTTTTCACCAATTAATTAAATTGCAATCATTGCACAATCTGGTAGACAGCACATGGCTACAGGTAACAACAATAATATTAAGAAAACAGGCACTAGGAGCTGGGGAGATGGCTCAGTGGTTAAGAGCACTGACTGCTCTTCCAGAGGACCCGGGTTCAACTCCCAGCAACCACATGGCAGCTCACAACTGCCTGTAATTCTAGTTCCAGGAGACCCAACACTCGTGGCAAAACACCAATGTGCGTAAAATATAAATAAATATTTAAAAAAAAGAAAACAGACACTAGCGTAAAGCATGACTGCCTACCTCTTAAAGAACCTCCTGCAAATGACCACTCCCCATACTCATTTCTACAGACAAAAGACAACAAGGCCTGAAGGTCTGAGAAAGACTACCCCACTCTGAGAGCTTTCAAGTTATCTTCATTTGTCAACCACATCAGTTATCACAAGGAGTATTTCCAGTAACAGTACACAAAAAGAACAGGTATAGTATAGAATGAACCAGTTCACAATGTATTCTAAGTGAACAGATAGTCTAATGTTAACCACAAGGTGGTTTTTAAAAATTAAGATGTAAGAAAAGTTCATCTTGGTGTTTAAAACACCAAGATTGTTACTACTGTTTCACAGTTAAGTGTTCTACTGAGTAAAGTGCAAAACTATTCCATCCAGCTGTAAAACATACCTGGTTTCTCAGACATACAGGAGACACATTTATTGTCTTCAGCCTTATTACAAACACAGCATACTGGACATTCCCAAGATCCCAAAGGCCTTTTGAATTTATCTCCAAATCCTAGTGTACCAGTGCTCACAGTGCAGCTAGAAGAGGAAGCAGTCACAGGACTTTCCGAAGTCACCGCCAACGTAAGGACTCGCTTCACACCAGTGCCAGGTTTGGGTGTTTCACAGGCTACACATTTTACTGCTTCAGACTTATTTTGCACTAAACAGGTATCACAATCCCAAGTTCCTACTGCTGGTTTAAATTTATCTCCAAAGCCTGTCCCTGACGTAGAAGCTGGTTTGTCACTTTTGCTTGGTGTCCCAATTCCAGCCTGTTTAGCAGTTTCTTTCGGTGACAGTTTTGCTGCTTGACAGGCTATACACTTATTGTCTGTGATTTTGTTCTGGAGGAGGCATGTGTCACACTGCCATGATGATCCAGCTTTTAAACTTTCTCCAAACTCAATTCCACTAGAAGAAAAAGTACTTATTGCTGGTCTTGTATAAACCACTGGGCTTGTAGTGGTGGGCTGAACAGCAGGAGAATCAACCTTTGGTGATATAAAACCTACAGTGGGGAAATAAAAGCATGTTCTTTTAAAATGAGGCAGTGGGCTCCAATCAAAGCATAAACTGCAATATTATTATGGGAAGAAAACGTTTACATTATCACCAAGTTAATACTATCCAAGAACTACTAAGGTTTTTGTTGATTACTTACACAATCATATTTAATCTGGGTACATATGACACTTAAACCTACTTAAAATTCTTTAACACTACATATCACTTTCTCCCTCTAAAACTTTCTAGTCCCATGTTCTTATTTGAACTTACTGTCAGGTACCACTGCTGTCCACATTTTATTCTGTCTCTCGGCAGCAATGAACTTAATACTCTTCTTAGTCTTCCTCCTCATTCCATCCCTTGTAGGTACTCCCACAGCTAAGTCAAATGTCCTTAATATCTATAATCTTTGAGTGTTGCCTAGTCTTAATCTATTGCCATGGTATTATCTACCTTCAGTAACTCTAGCTAAGTCAAATAGGCATTAACTATCTGACAGAAGTTCCTCCAATATGCAACGGGATTGCAAGGATATTTTGTTACACCTCACTATCTAGCTGAGGTCAACCTTGAGTGCATCACCTCCTGCCTCAATCTCTTGAGTGTTGGAATTACATTGTACACCACCAAGCCTAGACCAAGGATTATCTTTAATTACAGTAAGCTTTAAAAAGGCATAGTTTGATGAAAATCCCAAAGATGTAGTAAACCCTCTGATCAGGCCTACAAATACAAAGTGATTAAGATACAATCTACCCTCACAAAGAGAAATTTTGGTGACATAAACTGAAGTCAGTGTATGAAATCTCTCTTCAATACAATTTCAGAGTACTTTTGTTTATTAATGTTTATTAAAGGTGTATTTTAACAACCAAGAAAAATATTCACACAGAACTATGGGTTGGAATGGTAGGGTATGGTAAAGTATCTTTCATTAAATTGATTCACTGAACTACTGACACAGTGCCCCGGAAATGTCTTTATTTAAAACCTGTAATGTACCTTTCACATTACATATAGTATCAGGGATCTAGTTTTCCAGCTTTTAGTGACATGGAAAAGAAGATTGGTAAAGGTGTTGCATTGATATCAAGATATTATCCAGCTGGGTATAGTAGGGCACATCTTTAAGCCCAGCACTTAAGAGGCAGAAGCAGGCAAATCATTTTGAGTTTGAGCTCAACCTGGTTAGCAAAGTGACACATTGAGTTTCCAAGACAGTCAGGGCCACACAGTGAGACCCTGAATTCAAAAAACGTAAAATAAAAAACCCAGTGTATTGCTTTTAGCCTAAAGGGAATACAATCCACGAACTTCTGTATCCTGCCCCATGACTGGCAGTTCCCTATTAGTTATGGCTTTTGCAATCAGTCAGGCTGGCAAAACCACAGTAGCAATTTTCTGGAAGCCACTATATGTTCTTTTTACTTCCTCTGTCAGATTTTCCCAATTCCACCCAAATAAAGACTCAAATTTTTTCTGTTTAAAGTTTAATTAAAGGGGGCAAGATTATGAAGACAAAATGTACCTCTAAATATATGTGGTGAAAAAGCTACATATTTGGCCCTGCATAATTGGTTAATTCTAGTCCGTGTACTTTGAAGTTCAGCCATACCTTGTACTATCTATAAAGGAAGGAAACTGAACCCAAACAACCTAATCTTTTGAACCTTGTTATAGAGGACAAGGCTATTTTTTAAACCTTAATCCATTATATACTGAATATATACATCTGCTGAGTAAATATGCATTCTTTCTGGGCTATTAAGTTGCCTTATTTAGAAACAACCTTACATCTAAATATTATTCATTACAATTCATACTTTAAAAATTCTCTTTAACTTCAAACTGAAAAATGTATTCCTATTTAATTTCTACTCATCCTCTTCAAATTACCTGTTACCCTGACCTGATCATTACATGTTTTTATATGTATTCACTCAGGTATAATAAATTACACTATACCTGAGTACATATAAAAAAATTTAATTTAAAAAAATTGCACTAACTACTAACTTTCAAGTCTTGAGAATTATCCTTCAAATATGTAACACTTTGGCAAGCTTAGCCAACTTGTACACATACCAAAATACAAAATACTATGAGATGGTAATCCAATGTTCTCATCAGAAAAAGGCATGACAATGAAAAGACAGAAAAGGGTGACATCTTGTCTTTCAATATCCACAACTTAAAGAGACAGATTTCCCTATTCATCAAAGAACATCAAAATGATACAATATCTATTAGATTCACAAGTCACCTTTCTATGCATCTAATGTATTTTTTTAAAACTTAAATTTTAACAACATTCATGACACCGTTAAGTTTCAATAGAGATTTTTACAAGGGCAGCCACTCACTTACCAGGGGTCTTGAGAATGTCTAGAACACTTCCTTCTCTCAGAATCTTTGCAGGTTTAAAAGGGTCCTCACAAGTGGCACTTCGCTTTTTATAGTTTGAACTATTCACTACAGTGCTATCTTGAACTGTAATTTCCAAGAAAAAATACCAGTGGATTAGAGTTAAAACAATTTCAAAAACAACTTTTTGATGAGTTTCTAAAATTTTGAAAGTCACTGCAATTCAAAAATAATGGACAAGTAAGAAAGAGCAGAGGTAATCTGCCATTGCAAAAGTAAAAACTATTTCTTACATTGTACATTCCCTCACAAGCCCCCACGCAGAGAATAAGAAACAACTGTCAGCCAATGAGCTCCCTGGAAGACAAACTGAAGCAATAGCCATATATGACAAATGGGAAGCTTGTCTAATACATGAAATAATAGATCTGATCAATAGTAACTGAAAAGTCAAACCAAAGTCATTTCCAACTGGTTTCACAACCTAGAAACCCATACTATGATTGAAAATAATCCCTGTTATAGTACAACTGTGGTAAAACAGAGCAGAAAATAAGATTTATATATAGAGATTAGTAGCTGATGATAATGACTGGATGAGTGATTATCAGACTTTGCCTTCACATTCCATAATCATAACTTTATTGATTTTAGTAAATATAAGGCAAAGTAATTTTTACTAGTTTTCTCTTAATATTTCTATGCTTTGCCTACACATATGTATATGCACTATGAGCATGTCTGCCATGCATAGAGGTCAAAAGCAAGTCAGATCTTCTGGCAAAAGAATTAAGAGATGGTTGTAAACAGCCATGTAAGTGATGGGAAATGAACCCAGGACCTCGGTAAGAATAGTCAGTGCACTCAAGTGATGAGACAATCTCCAATCCTCTAAAAACCAATGTGGCCAGATGTGGTGATGCACAGCCTTAATCCTAGTAGTAGGGGGAAAATGCTGAGGCAGAGGAACGTGAATCTCTTTGAGCTGGAGGCCAGCCTGGTCTACACAGTGAGTTTCAGGACAATCAGAGATGTACAGAGCCTGTTGAAAAACAAAATCCCACCCCCCACCAAAAGACAACAAAGTGTCAGAATAAAAACTAGGGCTAGAGTGACCACCTAGCATGAGCAAGGACCAGGAGAGGTGTGGAAGTGAGGAGTGGGGGGGGGGGGGAGAAGGGAGGGAGCGAGGGAGTAAGGGAGTGTGTGAGTGAGTGTGTGTGTGTGGAGAGAGAGAGAGAGAGAGAGAGAGAGAGAGAGAGAGAGAGAGAGAGAATCAATCAGGCCATTTCTTTAGCACGAAAAACAAGAGTTTTTAAAATTTAATGCTACTCTCCAGCCTCATGAAAACCACATGCAAGTGAGTCCACTGTGCTTCTGCTCCTGTCCCTGTGCCCCGTTTTCTTTTCCTTCTTGTGTAAATTTATCTTTGCTCAAAATTCTTGACCTAGGGATCTCAACTCAGATGTTTCCTTATTTCCCAAACACCAAAAACCACCACTACTGCAAAAACCTGTTTTAATGATCTGACTAATTTCATTCACGCGGTGATGCAGTGTTTCTTCTGTTCAGAAATGACGCATCACTTATTTGATAAAGCCAAAAATGCATAAATAAAACGTTTACGAAGTGAAAGTAACCAACACTCAGGTTCACCACAACCACAATGTAAATAAATCTTCGTTTGTACTAAGATGTGACATAAAAAACCTTAATGCCTTATTCTGCCTACCTAATATTGCATGAATAACTGCAGTATCATGACCAGGTCACCATAAGCAAACTACAACAGTTGAATGTGACTCTCTGTAAAAAAGAGCACTACTGGAATAGCGTCCACTGACTTTTCAGAGCTCATTTTCTTCAAATGTAAACACTTTCAAGAAGGACCAAAGGAGAATTTGAAATGCTCTTCTAACATAAGGGTTTGTTTGTGGATTTGTTTTTTGGTAAAGATTGTGAAACATATTTTTCACTTACCTGGACTACTTAAAATTGGTTCTGAAGAACTATTAAAACCAGAAAGTTCTGTCTTTGCAACAGGCACACTAAATGTAAATCCAATCTGTAATGAGAAAAGATATTTTAAGCTGACAAAAATATCATGAAATAACAGAACTCAGTTTTACAATAATCAAAGAAAGGGTATATTAAATTTTACTGATTATAAAAGGTAAGTTTTTCCTATTTTGCAATTCCTAAATTTAGAACTCATGAACTAAATAAGTACCGAGTACCTTGATGCATGGCTCTAGTCTCATATCAGGGAGGCTAAAGAAGAAAGAAGTACCTGAGCCCAGTTTGAAGTCAGCCTAGGCAACATAACCAGACACTATCTCAAATAAATGAATAAAAAACTGTATGTAGTGAATAAAAAAAATTATATTAACAGCATGGCATATAGTTTGACAGCATTTTAAATTCTTTATGCATTTTCTTCTTTCAAAGCATTGCATAAAACATCCAGGAGATCTTAATCCCCAGGTCCTGGACCTTTGAACACCATCTTGTAAATATGAGGTTTGGGGGACAAGGATGCAAGAAAACTACATTTACCTGTAATATCTAGCTATGGCAAAAATAAACAAATAAAATAAAATAAAAAACAAGCATACAGCCAAAAACCTGACAGCAAGCTAAGTGTGGTCTCTGATTCCAGCACTCAGGAAGCAGAAGCAGGTGATCTCTGTGAGTTCAAGGCTCAACTAGCCTATGAGTTCTAGGCCAGCAAGGGCTACACGGTAGGATCTTTTCTCAAAAAACAAAACAAAACCCCTAAAGACAGTATGTAAAGATGATATATATGATGGAAGTTTAGACAGTAGGAACATTAAATGCATATATTATTCTTACCCAAATAGGTCCCAATTACAAAGAAATAAATATATACTGCATAACAATACCCCAAACAGAATTTAAGATTAAAAGTGATTCAGGAGATTTTTAAATGCAATGATGTAACTGCTAAGGTCTTTTCATCTAATCTATAGTGGATAACAATTAATCAGCATTATAGGACTCTCTGAAGTTACAAGGGAACCCTGACTATATACTTCATCAAAGTCATGCTAAATTTCTAGAGTATAAATGACTGCAAATGAATGCCCTTTTTTGGGAATAACTGGAAAAATGCTAATGAAATCAAAATATCTTCACTTTAACTGCACAAATGACACAGAAGAAAATACACACACATATTTAAATATGCACTAAAAAATTCAAAACACCTGTTTGCTGTATAGTGAATTTTTAACTTGAAGAAGTGTTTGACTACCAATGAAATCTTAGGTTTGATTTAAAAATAAAACACTCTGGCTTTGGAGTCAATCTTGAACCACTCTTTTTTGGGTACTTACAGACACTGGAGGTAGCACATCTGCCTGCGTAGACTTTACAATGGGAGATGAAAATGTGAACACAGGACTGCCAGTGCTGCCCAGAGACGTCTGTGCCTGGATTTTTCATAGTAGTGAGAAATGACACAAAAAGAGGTTATTTATGAACGATAAAATAGACTTTAAGAAATTATTTCAAAGAAATAATAGCACTCTTTCCACTTAAATTTAAAACACTTTTGACTTCTTAAAACAAAACACTAACTAACAACTGCTTTTTCCTGAACTGGGAATACTGTTTGGAGACCAACTCTCTCACTTTCAGTCTAGAGCATAGACATAGACTGTTATCAGACTAGAATAATCCCACTGTAAACATATATTTTAAAAAATAATAAAAACATCATTTTCATTTTGGGGGTGAGAGTGGAGACTTCCCAACATGAAAAAGGCCCTAGAATTAATTCCCAGCACCAACTCCAATATTTTTTTCATTTTTCCCTTTTTACTTGGAATTACTGACTTTTACTGTGAAAAACCACTTTAACGGAAAGTACTGGATTAAAAGGAGTAAGAACAGAAGTCACTCCACTCATAGAGCGGTTCTGTACCTTGTTTGGTAAGGACTGAGAAGAACTGACTGGTGACGATGAGGAAGCAGGGGTCACAGGGGAACTAAAACTGAAGATAGGCAGTGAGGAGCTGCTGATTGGTAGAGAGATCTGCGGTAACACTGGTACTTCCACTTCCTAAAACACAGCATGTTTTGTAATGATGTCATCTTTCATGTCATTCTTTTATCTACTTATTTTCAAGGAGAATTGACATAGTTATGAGCAAGTTTAAAGAGGAAGAAAGAAAATAGGCCCCATGCAATAATATTAACAAGAGGTCTTGAGTTAAAAACCTAAAGACTTAATTAAAAATTCCCAGTTGTGCCACCAACTGCCATGTAATTTAATTTCAGCACCAATTTTCTACTTTATAAAAATGAGAGGGGAGTTATCAAGTTGTCTGAGTAGGTAGAACTGCTTGCTGCAGAAGCTTTGGCAACCTGAGTTCTATCCCCAGAGCCCAAAGGGGAAGAGGAGAACCAACTCCTAAAAGTTGCCCACTAACTTCCACACATGAACCACATGTGTGCTTCCCTCCCCCCAGTACCCTCAACCCCTCCTCCCTCCCCTTCTTCTTCTTCCTCCTCCTTCTTTCTCATGGAAGACCACGAGAATAATTTTCTCTCTCCTCTCTCTGTCTCTCTGTCTCTGTCTGTCTGTCTGTCTCTCCCCCCCCCACCAAGTATTTTTTAAATGGGGGACAATGCAATGTCTTCCTCCATACCACAATTATGGTTCCACTACAACACAAAGCCATACATGGTCTTGGGGGAATAACCATGCACACATGTCCCACATGCCAACATATGAAATATCTTTTTAAAAAGCAAAGCAATGCACCATAAAAACTACAAACTGTACCTATTTCATGATCAAATGACATTTCAAAGCTCAAGCTTTCTTTCAAGAAGACAGGGACATGTCGTCAATTCACAACACTCCAGTGACAAGCAGAAAAAACCTCCAGACCAGAAAGTAGCCAAAGCCCTTAGCGTCTATAATCCCAACTCTCCTGGCAGGGCAGAATATGGCAGGGCACATAAACTGCCAAAGTTTTCATTCTAGTGCTTGAAAGAACAGCAGAAAAACTAACCAAGAAAATGATCGAGTAGAAAAACTGCCACTTCCATAACAAGCTATAAAACCAAACACTAACAGATATGGCATTCAACTTTAACTGAATTTAACACAAACTGAACTGGAGAGATGACTCAGTGACAAAAAGCACTTTTCTGAAGTGTGAGGACCCGAATTCAAATCTGAGAATTCACACAGATCCAGAGGCAGGTGAACATCTGTGATCTCAGTGCTCCTTTGACAAATGGGAGGCAGAGGCATGAATTCCCAGAACTTTGCCAGTCAGCTACCCTGGCATGCACAGCTATGAACAACAAAGAGACCCAGTCTCAAACAAAGGTAAAAGCAAAGATCAATGTCTGACGTTGTTCTATGAACTCTACACACGTACCCTGGCACATGTGTGTTCACATTCACACATACCAGAAGAAAATTCACCATCAATGAAATATAAGTTTTAAATTTTAAAATATACTTCTGGAACACAGTATGAGTCAATAAGCATACTGAGAAATATTAATTAGAAACAGGTAAGTCAAAGCATTATGTCCCTGGGGTTGGAGAGATGACTCAGTGATTAAGAGCAGTTCCAAGGGATAAAGGTTCAATTTCCAACACATAGTTCACAACTGTCCATGGCTTCAATCTAAAGAATCCAATGCCCCGATAAGTACTCCATGCACGTGATGCAGATATAACTTGTAGTCAAAACACCAATACATGTAAAATTTTAAAAAGCCCTACATTCCAAAGTTTAAATGAACTAGTAAGTTGAACATCTTAGAGGGTAGTGAGGGCCTTAAATGAGTTAGCATGGCTGAAATCACTTTTAAAGACTGAAGTGGGGAAGAAGGGCAGAAGAGATGGCTCAGCGATTAAACTGGCTGCTCTTCCAGAGGTCCTAAATTCAATTTTCAGCAACCACATGGTGGCTCACAACCATTTCTATAGTGGGGTCTGATGCTCTCTTCTGGCATAAAGGCATACATACATATAGAGCATTCATACATAAGAAAAAATAATGAATCTTTTAAAAAAACTGAAATAAAAGCTGTTTCAACTCAAAAGGTAGAAAATGAGAAAACTCTACTCAGCTTAACCAGTCTTCAATTAGTTGCTATCCTCTATATTCAAGCAACACCAAAAATGCAATTGTTTTGAAAATTGTATTTCAATTGTGTGTGGGGGGGTGCCCACACATATATGCCATAGAGCACATGTGGCAGTTAAAAGACAACCCACAGCAATCAGATCTCTTCTTCCACAATGTAGGTCAAGTCAGATCTCTTCTTTCACAATGTAGGTCTTAGTAAGGAACTCAGGTCACCAGACTTAGCAGCAGGCACCTCCCACCCACTGAGCAACCTCACCAGTCCAAGAACTCAACCTTATTTAAAAAATAATCCCATAGGGGGAAAAAAATGAATAAAGAAAAACCTAAATGGCCACAAAACACATCCAAAAGTCTACTCCTTCCCATTAAACAAGAAAATGCAAAATAAAACCCAATGACATTTTAGAGCTATCAGACCATCAATGAGTCAAAACAAAACAAAGTGCTAAGAAAGAAAAAGGAATAAATAAAGAAAAGGTCCACCTATGATCATGTGAAGTGTTGTGAAGAGGAATACAGTAAAGTCAAACACATTTAAAGACATGTGCCAACCCCTGCAGTCCAACAATCCCATTTCTAGGTAAATATCCTCCAGACCAAACTGCACATGGCAAAGGAGAAGTGTATAAATATTCACCTTAGCACATACTGGGAATCAGCCCAAATGTACCCTGATGAGAGAATGGATTAATTGTAGTAAATCTGCACAAAGGATAAATAGCAGAGAAATTTAAAACCCATCGTTCCATTTAACATGAAGTATCACACACACAGAGAGATAGAGAGAAAAGGCTAACAAAAGTGGGTTGAGAGACAGAGAGAGAGAGAACGTTAACAAAGTGCATAGTGTTAATCATATGTACATCTGATAAACAAACAAAACTGTAAGTCAGTGCCCAGAGAATCAAATAATTTCAATGGAATTTACCTCACACACACAAAAAAATGGTATTTCTGTTTTAAGTTAGTTTATGCAATTGATGAAGTGGAGGCTCCTAGGTTAAGTTTTGGATAAGCACAGTCTAAAGGATGATTTCAATAGTAGATAATTTTCTATCCAAATCTTCCCTAAGCCCCATTTCTGTGGGTCTCGCCTCACTACCACCATTTCAAAGTACTATAAAATATGAGCCTACCTCCTCCTCTGGAGGTTTAGAAGCAGCAAAGCGGGTTCTCTCTCTTCTCATTTTGCCACCTCCAGAAGATAAACCGTTGGCTGCAGGAATACTGAAACTGGGGTATGAAAAGCCACTAGCAAATAAAAAGAAAATCAGAACAACTGATATATTACTTAGTCCCAGAAATTGTTAAATGAATATCCAAACACCGGAACAGCTAACAAGACAATCAATGTATAGCAAAATATACTTAAGACTTTTTCTACATTTATTTTGTTCATATGTGCAAGCACATGAAAGCATACAATAACATGGAAAGCTTGTTAGGATAATGAGACAGATTTTGGGAGTCAATTCTCTGATTCCACTATGTATGCTCTAGAGATTGAAAACAGGTTTTCAGGCTTGGCAGCAAGTGGCTTGACCTGCTGAGCCATCTCACTGTCCCCCTAAATATACTTTTTAATTTTTCTTAAAGACTATTATAAATATGAACCTTGCAAAAAAAAAGAAAGAAATTCAGTTGTATGTGAAATGACATTACCTTTCTTGCTCTCTATTTTGTCTTGAAATATTTTTTTCATTTACAGCCTGCAAGAAAAAGAATGTAATGAGGATCTTATTTAAAATTCATTGTTTGCTGGGGTGGGGCAGTAATAAGATAGGCATGCCTCAAACTCAGCACGTGGCTGAGACTAAACTTGAATTCCAGATCCTGTCACCTCCACTCACCAACTGCTGGGACTACAGGAATGAATATGCCCTGGCTTAATTTTTTTTTTTTTTTGTGCAAGGATTGACTCAAGGCCTTAACACATGCAAGACAAATACCTCTACCACTGAAAGCTACATCCATAGTTCCAAATTTTCTTAACCTTCTTTATCCTACAAATTTTAATATTTGGAATAAGTTTGGTGATTTTTTTTAACAAGCCCTGGAATATGTAAGGCATGCTCTTTCAATGCTAACCAAGAGTTACAGCTGTACTATGTGTTATAATGTGAGTATATATACAAAATGTCATTCATCAAGTATTTAACCGAAACACTAGTACAAAGTTCCCAATGACTTTGAGAGAGGGAACACTACTTTCCTTTTTGCTATACTAAATGCACAGATTACTTTATAAAGACAGAATCTCTGAGATGGAAATTCCTTGCAGTAAAAAGAACTAAGGCTTCCTGTAGAAATGGCCAGTTACAGGAATAGAGAGCTAGAAATGTACAAGACTCTAATTACCTTGCAATATAAAAAGTAAGGTGCTCAAAAATGATGGGGCATAGTAAAGAGCACAGGAGTCCATTCAAAGACAGATACAGGGGGGCACAATCATCAAAGTAAACAACTCTAACAAACTATTTTAGACTATTGAAACTAAGAATTCATTTGAAGTAAATCAAATAAAGAAAAGAAATTATATAGCAAAGGGTTAACCAATACATGGAGAAAGAACAATTAAAGATCTACTACAGTAGAAACAACAAACAGCTTCAGGCAGGAACTTGCAATGGTGCTAATAAGATCAAAAATAGGCACACTATGTCCCACCTGAGCACTAAGAGCCCAGATCTTCTTCAGTGATTAACCAAGAATAACCAGAATCTAGAACCATCCCGGACAATCTCACACTGCAGGACATTCTACAGTTAACTAAATTTTGCTTTTCAAAAATATTCTAGATTAATGGATACTACAAGTCATAATCTTAGGACATTTTTTTTTTGGGACATCTGTTTAACATCTAAATAAAACCTGCAGATTTGTGTTGCATCAAAATTCCTTCCAGGGTTTGAATACAATTACATATTATAAATGAAAAGTTCTAATTCATAGGAAAAGTAGAGAAAAAAAATAAAGCAAATACAGTAAAACCCTAGTATTTTTTCTTACAAGCTGAGATGTAGCTTTGTGGCAGAGCATTAGTCTCAAGTCTAAGGCCTTAGGCCTGACTAAATAAAAACACTAATAATAACAATAGTAATAATGATAAAATTTTAAATCTTGAAAACCTAAAGATTCAAAAAGAAATCTTAATGTGACACAATGTTAATGACTAATGAATGAAGCTAAGAACATGAGTAATTGCAGCACTATTTTATGAAGTTTTTCAAGAAACTGAGCTGTTTTATGAAGTTGGAAATTAGTGTATGACAAACTGAAAACACTTTAGTTAAAATAAATGATGCAAGATAATGAACCCACAATGTGAGAGGTATTTTATACAACTGTTCTTGTCTCTTCAAATATAAAATGCCTAGCAATTCTACTCCTAGGCAAAGACTTACGGAAAGTGAAAACTCACACTCACAAAAGCATGTCTGCATAAATGTCAACAGCAGCATTATACATTAAAACGAACAGTGAAAAGACCCCAAATATCCCCCAATTAAGTAATGGATGAACAAAGTTTCAAAAATCCATTTTATGAAATAATTTCTGCCTTTTAAAAAAAACAGTAAAATATTTGTGTATATTGTAATTACATAAGCCCTGAGAACACAGAAAGTTATTAAAAACTTTAGGAGAAAAATGGTGATGAAAATGTTCTAAAATAGAATATAGTGATGGTTCAACACCCTGTAAATCACTAAAGGATAAACACAAAATAGTTAAATTTATGGTACATAAAACATCTCAAAAAATCCAGAAGTAGCATTTGAGCTTTGTTTGGATCTTAGTTTAGAGTAGATACAAAAAACATTTTAAAATATTGTTTCCATTTTAAGATGCAGAGAAATTCAGTCAAAAGATATGACATTTGAAACCTTTTAGAATTCAGCAAAACAAATAAGACTAATAGAGTTTAGGATTTAATCAAGAAAGTTATTTTTAAAGGTTTACCAATTCTAACTCATTAGCTAACAGGCATCATACAATTACTAGACTATACCAGCAAAGAGGTCTTCTATTTTAAATAACTTTTTTATCTTTATTCATTCCAGCTAATATAAAAGACTAGTCAAGAAGAAACAGACTGGTAAAAATTAGTAACACAGACAGATGTGGTAGTGCACACCTAAAATCTAGCACTTAAAAGGTAGAAGCAGTGAAACTGACATGAATGAGACCAATCCAATTATCTCCTAAGTTCGAGCCCAACATAGCTACATAGCAAGACACTGTCTTAAGAAAACAGAATAAACAAACAAACTCACACTGTTCTTTTTATCTATCCTTTGATTAGTCTTCCTTAAGTCACCAGATGGGGTCAGAGATGGTTTAAAATAGATAGTTCTATTTGTTGCTATGGAAACTGGCTTTGGGGTCATTAGTCTCTGAACAGGGGGATACTGAGAGTCCACCTTATAAGAAAACAGAAATCAAAAATAAACATTTTTATTTATCAGTGGCATATCTAAAAATTATTTCAAAATAGCTAATGTGACCTAGAGATTACTGCATAAATTAAATAAGCAGACTAACTAAAATAATAACAAAAAATGATAAACCAAAGGCATTTAATCTATTGTTAATATGTAAATATACATATATCTAATTCTAAACTATTTTGCAGGACTGAATTTTACCCCAGATTCAATAGCTTTTTTACACACAAGCACACATATACCCACACAAAATACAATATTCAAGACAACTGAACAATTCTAACCTTAGACAAGATGACTGTTGGACATGGCTCAAACTTATTTTTCTACATTTCCTGTTTCTATTATTTTTTTTCCATTGAAAATTAAAATGGCTTTTTACAGGGGCTAGAGAGATGCCCCACTAGTTAAAAAGTACTTGCTTCTCCGCAGAGGGCTGGGTTGGGTCCTCAGCCTTCTTCTGGCCTCTAAGAGCACCAGGCACATACATGGTGCACATATATACATGCAAAAAACTGACAAAAATTAATTTTTAAAAAATGATTTTTAAAGTTATAAAATTTACAAGTTCCTAAACACATATGCAAATCTTCTTCTCCAAAGTGGTTTATCGTTATTTTAAAAAATAAAACCAAAGGGCTTATGTAGGCACAAGTTTCTGTCTTGCCCTGTCCTGCAGCTGTTCAGACCCAAAGAAACACACAGAGACTTATATCGATTATAAACTATTTGACCTATTAGCTCAGGCTTATTGTTAACTAGCTTTTATAACTTAAAAAACCCATAATTCTTATCTATGTTTAGCACGTGGCTTGGTACCTTACTCAATGAAGCATTCTCATCTTGTTTCCCTCTACATGTGGCTGGTGACTGTAGACTCAGCCTTTCCTTTTTCCCAGAATTCTTAGTGTGGTCACCCCACCTATACTTCTTCCTGCTTGGCTACTGGCCAATCAGCATTTTATTAAACCAATATCAGTGACAAATCTTTACAGTGTACAAGCGCATTATCCCACAGCAGGCTTATAATATGAGTCTAATTGATAAAACATTTAAGACTTCCAGACTATGACATGACCTGGCTTTGGGGTCTAAGTAACCAAGTGTTTTGCACATAGTCCTTTGCTACACAAAAATACAGTAAAAGTTTTATTGGTGTAAGATAATTATATTGTGTCCATAAACTACCATGCAACACATAGTCCATTCACTTAGCAACAGCTGACAACAATGCTGGTTTCCAGGGCAAAGCCTTCTGTAAAGTTCCTACAGCTCTCCTTAAATCCTCAACTCAATGAGACAGTTTGTTACCCATGACACATGACTAATATTGCACTCTGGCCTTTTAATTTCCAGCAACTCAAACTTTTGTAGTACTTTCATTGACAAAAATGGCACAACCCTAAAATTTTACTTTTTAGATTCAAGAGTCTGAAGAATGTTAACATTTTATATTAACAGCATGACAGAGGCTCAAAGCAAATCCCTCTTACATAATTACAAACATCTAAGTAACCCTAGGAATTCAAACACTCTTCCAAGGGGGAAAAAAACTGTAGCTTTCTTCTCTGTACCATACTCAGTAAAAATAATTATAAAGACATAGTAACAACTCATTTAATCTCCACAAGTAATTCATATAATGATGATAATTTTAGTAATTAATTTTAGAGAGCTTAATGTTATAATAGATTCTTTATAAGTAAGGACCCAGGAATCTACTTTTCCTGGGGGACACTTAAATAGCTTTAAATAAAACACAGGAGACCCCTCTCCAACACCATTACTAAGCACTAACCTCCCTCACAATAAAAAAAGGCAGCAAGACTGTATATTTTATTAGCTCCAAAATCCTCAACTAGTATTTCAGCTGATGAAAAATATGTAATGAAGTTCTACGATTCACAAGATTTGAAATGTTGGATAACAAAAATTCTTCAAAAATGACCATTTCACCAGGCGGTGGTGGGACACACCTTTAATCCCAGCACTCAGGAGGCAGAGGCAGGAGGCAGAGGCAGAGGCAGAGGAGGCCAGCCTGATCTACAACAACTAGTTTCCAGAACAGGCTCCAAAGCTACAGAGAAACCCTGTCTCAAAAAACAAAAACAAAACAAAACAAAACAAAAATTACAATTTCAATAAGGGGATAAATTTATTGCACTTTTAATGACTAACATGTGAAATGTTCACTCCTCATTTTCTATCAATCTATAATTAAGAGAAAGCTGTAAAGACAGTCATGAGCATGAGGACAGAATATGTTGTTCACCCCGAGGCTGTAAGAAAAGTTACATGCCCAGGGTAAAAATAGCTCCTTTTTCAAACACGTTCCCTAGCGACTACTAGTCTATGCACTTGCTAACTGTAAACACAGAGCTGCTGACGTTCTACATGGCTTACCTTTTCTTTTTTGGCCTGAAAAGATGTGCTGTCTATCCCACTCCTATCGAGAGGCTGAAAAAAAATGAAACAGTTTTAGAATAGGTAGAAAATTGAAAAACAACTCTTGTTTCATTAAGATTTAAAAGTTAACGTACAGAATTCAAAGGAGAAGAAACAGCAGATGGAATTCTTTTTGCATCCTGGAACATGACAACACAAAAAGTTAATGAAACTCTAAGACTTTTTCACTGAACTCTAATTCTGCTACATTATTTCATTTCAATATGATTTCAAATTTTTACCGCAAGAGGGCTTGACATTTTCTCTAATGACTGTAATATCCGCCGTGCTGTTGAGCTGGTCACACCATAGGACTGTGCATTGAGCTGCTTAGCTTTCATCTGTCTTCTAACTGGTGCCTAGAAAATAATACAGTCTGTTAATTGCTGCAACATACAGTTCAAGGTACATAGTTCATACAATGAAAAGTAAAAACAAAATTGCTATTCAAAATAAAACAAGATTATGGTAACAAGGGGTGTGGAATAACTTTAATAATCAGAAGTGAAAAGACAGCATGTAGCTGGGCACTAGTGGTACACACCTTTAATCCCAGCACTTAGAAGGCAGAGGCAGGTGGGTCTCCAAGTTCAAGGCCAGCGTTTCAGGACAGCCAGGGCTACACAAGAGAAATCTTCTGTGTGTGGTGTGTGACCTACATACCCCATTATTTATTTTTTTAAAAAAAATTGACAAATTAAGACATCTATAACACTGATTATTAAATAATATTTAATTAGAATTCAAATTAGGAATCTTTAGTATTTTTCCTAACTCTTACACTATATGAAAGGAGTAACCAATAACATCTGAATGTCACTTACAGGGCTGGAGCTGTCATTCATAGGCAGAGTACTTGCCTGTCAATCAAGACACTCTATATTTGATCCCTCAGCATATAATAAAATAAAAACAAGCAACCACAAAAACTCACCAAATTTCAATTATAAGTGTTAGAAATCTAAACTGAGAAAGATTCTAAGGATATGTAGCATATTTCTATGTTTGCCCTCTCCAAAAAGCATCTATGTAGTCTCTCCTATCTTTAAAGTGTTATCACAAAATTAAAACGTCACACCAATATGTGAAGACTTGTACAGGAATTTCTTTCACATCCTATAGTAGTTACCATAAAATACTTGAATGTATTGTAACATTAGGTTTACACTTAAGTATTTATGCCAATTCTTAGCTATGAACAATCTTGTGTGTGTGTGTGTGTGTGTGTGTGTGTGTGTGTGTGTGTGTGTGTGCATGTTGGGGGAGTTGTTTGTTTTCTGTTTCTTGAGACAGGGTTTCTCTGTGTAGTCCTAGCCATCCTGGAACTCACTCTGTAGGCCTCGAACTCAAGATCCACCTGCCTCTGTCTCCCTGGGATTAAAGGCGTGTGCCACCATCACCTGGCCAGTCTGAACAACCTTATCTGTTCAATAAACTTAATTCATATTTGAAATAGACCTTCTTACCTTTCCATTAAAAAACAGTTCACATAGCTGCTTCCTTAGAAAAATACTATCACAAAGCGCAAAATAGTATTGCTTTTAAAAGATGTCCAATTTCTAACTCTGCTAATATGTATGATTTCACATATTAGCCTTATAGCTTATGTCCTTGCTAAACTTAGTGATGGCTGCTTTGGGGTGAATGTAAGCACACTGTCCTTGACTAGGAATACTACTGTACTTCTTTTCCACTGTGTATGCCTGGTATATTTTTATGCTTCTTATACAGACTAGAAGCTGCACCCTGATGTTAAGCAGGGACAGAGGCGAGGTTCTTTTCCTAAGCTCAGAGGGCCAGCATTCAGGTTTTCACCAGAAAGTCAAGCTGAAGGTTTATACAGATATACGGTAACAAATGAGGTTATCTAGTAGATGAAAATTCTTATCAAGCATGAGGGAGTTTTGCCAAATGTTTCATATGGTTTTCCTATCTTTTTTGAAAAAGATAGATTACATTCATTTTCAAATACTGAGTAAAAGCTGTATTCCAAAGACAAAAACCCAATTGACCATTATATAGGATTTGGATTAATTTACAAATATATCTAGTAAAAAAGATGCTTACAATTAACGAGAAAGGTTGGCCTGGAGCTTTCTTGCACTGTCTTTATTATTCTCATAAGCATGTTATGAAAAGCTCTCTTTTTCAACTACATGAAACTTTGGAATCAGTATTCACTTCTTATATGTCTGGTAGAATGAACCACATTTCTTGACTGAGAGATATTTCAACTAAATTAAATATACTGAACAAATAATTCTATCTATTCTTAACCAATACCAGCCCACAGGAAATACTTTGGGCATAAATCTAACAAAATGTGTTCACGGTCACGTACTATATATTACCAAACAGTCATGAAAGAAATTTTAAAGCACCTAAATAAGCCAGGCAGTGGTGGTGTACACCTCTAATCCCAGTCCTTGGGAGGCAGAAGCAGGTGCCATTTTAATTCAAGGCCACTCTGGACTACAGAGCAAGTTTCAAGAGAGAGTAGTGGCTAGATAGGGAAACCCTGTCTTGAAAAAACAACAAACAAACAAACAAAACCACAGAACAAAAAAGAACACCTAAAGAACTGGAAATAACATCATATTCTTGGATTAGAAGACTTAATTATCCTATGTTTTCCTGAGTTTAATCTTTAGACTAAATGTAACCACATTGCAAAACCAATGTCTTATCAATTTTTATGAAATTCAAAGAACCACAGAAAACCTATAGCTGAGCAGAAATGAGTGTCTTACATGTGCGCAGCCCTCAGTTCAATCCCCAGAACCAAAAGAACCTAGGAAAGTCAAAGCAGGCTTGTATCGAAACAAATAAAAAACCAGGCATTGCCAATTTCAAAACTTCTTCTCCATCTACAGCTATCACAAAGGAAGTACCAGTCTAAGGACAGACAATGGGATATGCAGAAAAACACAAGTCCCAAACGATTCCCCACTCAAATTTACCACAACGGAGAAAGGACAAGTGTTCAACAAATGGTATTTACAACGAATGCTCAAATGTAACTCAAATCAACATTGATGTACACATCATACCAGACACAAATCAACTCAAATGACAGACCCAAATTAAAGCCTTAAAAAAAAGGAAAGAAATTTTTAGAATAAAACACTGTGACACTGGGTTATATATAGGATTATCTTATAAAAGATAATAAAACCATAAAGTAACAATGGAAAAATATATATAACTAGTTATCACCTGCAAAACACACCCCATAAAAGTAAAACAAAAAAAAACTCACACACACAAAAAATAAGCTCTCCTAATTCATCAAGAACCCAACACAAGGGCTAGAGAGATTCAACAGTTAAGAGCACGAGGACCCAAATTCAATTCCCAGCACCAACATGGCAGTTCACAACTGTCTGTAACTCCAATTCCAGGGGATCTGGTATGTTCATACCAACACATAAAATTAAATTAAATTAATTATTTAAGAAAAAGAACACAATACAACTTTAAAATGAGCAATATTTTAAAAGTAAAAAAAAAAACATACCTCTAAAACATAAACACTTACAAAAACCCTGACAATTCTACATGTAAGGCAAGGACACAATACAACTGCTGTAATATTACAGGAAGCAAGCAGGTACTAACACACCAGAAAACACCTGTCTTGTTTATTATGTACTTAATCTACCGTACGTCTAAGGGAAATGAAAAATGAATGTTAAAACTGGAAATATCCAGTATCCTTTCAATAATAAACTATAGCTCACTACTAGCATAAAAAGGAACCAAGGTGTTCAACCTAAGCCAGACTGATGCCAATGAACCATATCAGCCCATGTATGACTAAGCTCATTTAACATTCTGAAAAAGCCCTAAATACAGAAAAACTGGTAACGGGCTGTCAGAGAATGACTGTAAAAGATGACTGAAAATGGTTTTCAACATTTGGATAGCAGTAGTAACAACACTGTTTTATCACAATTCTAATAAGATAATATTAAGGCAAATTTTATCATGCGCAATTTTTATCTCATTTGAAAGAGTGGAATTGTTATACCTCCTAAAACATGCACCAATCTAATATTCTGTATGTTCAGTTCAATTAAAATGTTCTCATACTCACAATTATTTAAAGTAACCTCCACATTGTACCATTATTAAAATTCAAGTCTTTTGGGTGTTAGTAGTCAGTGTCTGGTAACGGGAAAGTTTATCACCACCCTCCCTCACACGAACCTGGTAAGGCGTATTTCGCACTTTGTTCTGTCTTACAGCGGCAGCTGCCCCACCGTATGTTGTTTTGCCAGGATAGAAAGGAGAGTCTCCAAGCTGACTTGTTTTAAGAACTGAAGAATTCCCCAGGGACTGCACAGAAACACAGTGACAAATTATAAGCAAAAATACTAAAAATTTTGTGATTATAGACAACAGAGTTAGTACTCACGGTGGAAAGTGTTCCAAAGGCAGACAAGTTGAATGCTGGTTTTTTGCAGCTGGTGGCAGTATGATGTGAGAGTGAATGAGAACGCTCTGCTTCGGGGGACCACAGCGGTGGCAGGGAAGTACTCTTTGAAACAGCTATATCTAAAACAAAAATTTGTAATTTGAAGTCATCAATTTTAAGACCCTAAAGCCTAGAATTTTATTTTAAAAAAAAATGAAAATTAAAACTAAAATTAAAGGAGGGCCAGAAAGGCGGGTCAGCAATTAAGAATATGTATTCCTCATGCAGAGGACCTGGAGCTAATTCTCAGCACCCTCCAACCTGGAATTCCAATACCAAGAAATCTGTTGGCCTCCTCTGGCTCACAAAATCTCTTATAGGCAAACATATATACATATACTAAAAAGAACTCTTAAAACAAAACAAAACAAAACAAAAAAACAAACACCTAAACTTGGAGGATTGTGGTGCATTCCTTTAATCCTAGCACTGAGCAGGCAGATGCAGGTGAATCTCTCAGTTCAAGGACCTACAGAGCAAGTGGTCAGTCATGGTTACACAGTGAGACCCTTTCTCCAATAGATAGATAGATGGATGGATGGATGGATGGATGAACAGATAAATAAATAAATAAATAAATAAATAAATAAATAAATAAATAAATAAATGGATAGATAGATAGATAGATAGATAGATAGATAGATAGATAGATAAAATCAATATAAAATGTATCCCTACTGACTACTATTTACTATCCAGTATCAAGAATACCTTTATCAGAAGCTCTTGAAGAAAAACCACTGGTAGTTGAGATGTTATCATCATCATGCTGAGAGGTAGAATCTTTAATTTCTTTTACGAGGGAAAATCCAGAACTGCCGATTGGGAACGCAGAGGATGTGGAAGGCTGACAATGCAATGCAGGGGATTCCAACATGGAGAAATTCAGATGGCTCCGATGAAGAGAAGGCCTTGTTAACACATCTGGATAATTTGAGGCGGTACTGGTCGTCGAAGGTTCTTTAAAAGAATAATAACATTACAAATAAAACTGAGAAAAGACATTGTACTAGTCCATTATTTACCACATTTGCACAATTTACGTCAGTCTGGACTTCAAAGCGAGTAACATACTTTCTTAGTAAGATAGACGTCATCACTCAGGATGTGATGTGTGAAAACTGAAATACAACTATGTTTTCCCAGCTGGCTAAACCCATTCACAACCTTTACATTTCTTGTGTGGGCTACCTTTACAACAATACAATTCAATAATCTTTAGTCCAGCTAGGATACAATATCAGTTAGGATACAGGAGTTGATGCGGCGCGGTGTGATCGGTAATAAAAGATCCGCCAGACTGGCTTAATACAAAATATACAGCTTTAATAAACAGAAAGAAGACTTACACCAAAATCCCAACAATCCGATCTGTCCGGACGAAGGAGACAGGAGAGGGAGAGGGGGAGAGAGGGGAAGCACACTTGCCAGGTTTATAGGTAACCTTTTGCCTAAGGGCGACATGTCCCACGAACAGAATGTGATTGGCTGAAATCCACTATCAAGGAGTGAAGTGCTTAGCTTCACTGTTTTCAAAAAAGCCAGTGTTTATTATGACCGAAAATAATTTCTTAACCTAACTCTTATTTTCCTCACAAATGAGATGTCACTTTCATGCTCTCTGATTTCAAGGTTTCCCTCTTCTCTGTGACATTGCCAAGACATTTCTGAACTTGCCCTGCGTTTTTAAATTTTAAACACTGCGCTTTTATTATTCCTCGTAGAATTATTCACCTCCCAATTTCACTTTATTCTTCTTTTCCAGAATTTCTCTTAACCATCTTCCAGTATATCTTCAAGAACTATAGAATCATATTTCAAGTTCCAAAAGGAAGATTCCCCTTAGAATGGAGTTAAGTAGGACCAAACTAGCTCTTCTAATATAAACATGTACAGAACTAGAGAAAACATAAACAACTATTTTCAAACCATAGAAAACAGCACAAGAAAAATCAAGGGCAATGAGACAGCTCAATTGGTAAAGTATTTATCTAGCACACAAGGACTCAAACCCCAGCATAAAAACAGAGCATAATGGCAAACACCTGTAATGCCTACACTTGGGAGGTTCAGAATCCAAGGTCAAACTTGCTCTTTAAGATCAGCCTGGGATACCTGAGACCCAGAACTGAAGTTCAAGGTGGAACATGCCAGGTGCTGAGAGAGGGGTGGGGAATGCTGTTCTATGGAGACTTTCAGCTTTATAAGATGAAAAAGTTCCAAGATAGGCAAACGAGGTCTATATACTTAAAACAAGGCCTAAAATGATAAAAACTCATGTTTTAACATTAACAACTTTACCACAATTCAAAAAAATCTTTCTCTAAAAAACAAGGTATACCAACCATGGCAATTAAGAATTCTTTAAGAGTGAAAAGCACATCAAGAAAAAGGAAGATTGTTTCTTAAAGTTTTCTCTCTTTTGTATTTTTATTTTTACATCTAATACAGTGCTGACGCTCGTTGTGAAAAGCTTGCCTAGAATGCATGAAAAGTACTTGGTTAAATCCCCAGCATCACAGAGACACAAAACAATCCAGCAGAATACCTCAACTGATTTAAATATAATCTGATACAAAACATGTTAAGAGAAACATTAGCTGAAACTTAGGAATCAATTTGTATTGGCATTTACATCACAGAATTTGTCTAGTGTAAGCAATACCCAACACAACATAAAACATGTAAAAATTGCTGGGCATGCATTAGCCCTAGTACTTGGGAGGCAGGCAGAGGCAGAAAGAAGGATCTACTTGAGTTCAAGGCCAACCTGGTATACAAAGTGAGTTCCAGGCCAGCTAAGGCTTCAAAGAGAAACCCTGTCTTGAAACAAAAACGAAAAAGAAAATATAAAAATTAAACAAGATGGGGATGTAGCTTAGTAATGAAGCACTTGTCCAGCATACATAAGGCTCTGGATTCAGCCAACAGGAAAGGCAAAACACACACACAGGTTATAAATATTTCAACTTCTCTATGACTGTATTCATACATATATTTATTACGTTCAAGTCTGTATGTTCACACACACACTTGTGGGGTCAGAGGAAAACTTCTAGGAGTCAGTTCCCTCCTTCTACCATTGTATCCTGAAGATTTAACTCTGGATTAGTAGGCAAGTGCCTTAATCCACTGAGCCATCTCATCTGCCCTGAAATGTGCCCTAGGGTACAAGTACTCTAATTATTGTGATTCATCCTAGCAGGTAGTGCTTTTTAGCCACCCCATTCTCTGATCCTTGCATCCATTTATCCTATAGGTAAAAGTGACAGGACCATTTCTAGCAGTTATCTACTAAATCTAGTAAATGTAGTTTTATTGCTTACAGATGGCTCCTTCCACACCACACCAAGTAGCAAAAGGCATAGGAATGAGACAACCCTATGAGTTACAGATTCGCATCAGTCATCAATGCTGTATTTCTAAGACAACTATAAATTATGATAGTATAAATCAGGCAGTTGTCCACAAGTACAATTCACTGCTCACTCACTTATTAAATATGCCACTATGGGGTTCTCCATGACCAATTTAGGTCACTTAACACTTATATTCTTGAGGTTTTCCTTACCTAGTGGATGGAATCTCACCAACATTGGGTAGATGGCTCGAGTGGTAACTATGCTCACTATGTAAACTTAAGTTTGTATCCCTAGTATCCACACAAAAAAGCTGAGTAAAGTGTAATCCCACTAGGGAGGCAAAAGACAAGAGAAGTCATTACTAGGGTTTGTTAACCAGCTAATTTCATTAATTAAAAAAAAAAGGTAAAGAGCAACTAAGGACACACAACGTTCACCCACATGTGCATGTACATATACACAAATATGTACACACACAACACATACACAAGTCAACACAGGAGGTATATGGGCAGAATGCTATAAGAAACTTGAAGCTGCCATAATTGTTATTGCTAAGCTACTTGAATGTTCAATACTCTCCAGCCTTGTTTTTACTAATATAAAAGTTATTTATAAAACTTCCTATTTAGTAAACAATACTCAGGACTATTATATCTAAGCTATTTCAGCTTCCTGCAGTTGGGGGAGGGGGTTTCGAGACAGGGTTTCTCTGTGTAACAATCCTGGCTGTCCTGGAACTCGTTTTGTAGACCAGACTGGCCTCATATTCACTGAGATCCACCTGCCTCTGCCTACCAAGTGCTGGGATTAAAGGCATGCGCCACCACTGTCTGGTGCTTCCTGCATTTTGATAATAGACGGTAACTATATCTAAGATTATATTGTTTTGAGAATGCATTTTACATTTCAATGTTTCAGAAAATCAACGCAAACTGATTTTTTTCAGCTCTATCTATCAAAGGTTCATATTCACCTTTGTAGAGAGTTACCAGTGGAACTTGACTCCGCAACACTGACCACAGAACCAAATAAATAAATGCCTTTGGAAAAACACTGTAAGAACTATCTGGGACTGACAAGTTTTTAAGACAGGAGGGAAGATCAAATCTAAAAAGTGAAGGAGAGGAAAAAATGCTGCTGAGTTGTTTTTAAAAAAAGGAATCAAAAAGCTGCCCTCCTTGCTTCTAAATGGTGAGAGATAGGGCTCACTGTTAGAGTGCTTGCCTAGCATGTACAAAGGCTTAGGTTTTATCTCTAGCACAGTGGCCTGAAATCCCATTTTAGTGAAAACATAACATGTACATTCTTGAGGATTTCTTTACTGGTCTATTCCATAAGAGTGTATGAAATATTACCAACATTAAGAAGCAACATTGGGAGTTCATTCTAACATCTATTTTCCCCCATAATTTACATTTAAAATTTACAAAGATATACATAACCAAACTAACTTAGAAATTAATGAATAAAATCTAAGTTCCAGTTAATCCCACTGTGTTCATGAAAACACACACAATTAAAATTCTACAGATACAAAATTAGAAACTCAGGTTACTTATTTCTTACTAATATGCTCATCAAACTGGGAAAGGACTACTATGGGTACACTAGTGCTCACCAGAAATCTCTTAAAGCCTGAGCCCCATTTGATGGAGAGAAAGTGAAGCTAAAGCAATCACCATAGAGATCTACTAGATAAAGCCTTAATAGTGCTGTTAGTAACATTTGAAAGAAATTGAGAAGTGCAGATATCAAAATTCGAGTTATCCTAATAAAAAACAGAAAAACTTCAAAGACTATGCCAAACTGACTATTACTAAATGTCCTGGTTTATGTCAACCCAAACTGGAGTCATTTGAGAACAGGGAACCTTAACTAAGAAAATGCACCCACCACAGTGGTCTATGGGCAAGCCTATGGTGCATTTTTTTTTCTTTCTTCTTTCTTGCATTCTGATATTTTGTTTATGGGGGTGGGGTTGTTGAGACAGGGTTTCTCTTCAAACTCTGATGTCCATCTGTCTCTGCTTCCAGAGTGCTTGGATAAAAGGCACACATCACCATGCCCAGCTAACACATTTGTTTGAATGATGGTGTGGGAGGGCCCAGCTCACCATGGGCGGTATCATCCCTGGGAATGCTGGTCCTCAGTGCAATAAGAAAGCAGACTGAGATAACCATGGGGAACAAGACAATAAGCAATATTCCTCCTTGAACTCAGCCTCCAGGTTCCTCCTGCCTTGACTTTCCTGGATGATGCGAGCTGGAAGATGAAGCAAACCCTTTCACAGCAATGAAAACTACAACTACGACACTAAAAACAATAGATTTCTAATTTTCTTCTAAGTAACCATTCTTTCAAGACCATTTCACTATTTCTCTTTACAGGCCAATTAGATAGGAATATACGTTACTAATTACACTAGCAAAACAAGCCATACATCTATGTCAGTTATTTTTATCAGTCATACTACAAACATACACACATTGTGGCATGCTGGTCCATTGTGCACATAAACACAAAATAGTAATTTTTTTAAGACTGCTAAGAAAAACATAGTTTAAAACTGATTTCCATATATTCCATAGAGGATTTATACACCATTCAATCAGATTGTACCATAGTCAGATAATATAAAGATATTTAAAATTAGACATGAAAGTCTGATTTGTCACCAAATATCCATACTCTATTTACCTTCTGTGTTACTGCCTGCTGGCTCAGGAGTGATTCTCCCATCATCACTGTTCGTGTTGTCCTCACCAGCATAAATTACCCGCTCATCTTCCCTATCTTCCGGCCAGTGTGTAACTTCACCTGCACCTGTTGAACAGCTACATGCATTTTCATTCTTGTTGAAGTATCTTTGTAGCCACCCTGGAACAATATTCTTAACAGACTCTGTAACCCTGCTAAGAATGCCCTGTTGGAGAAAACATACATAAGACTATTTTAGAAAATTTATCTTTGTAAGTAAGCACTTAAAATCATGCTAAGCAAAACACTAGTGCTTCCAACAAAATTTACTAAAACTAAGTTCATACTATTATGGCATCATACTGTTTTGATGAACCAACAAGCCAAGATCTAGATTTAGTAATAGGCAGTAAATATTTTCATCCTTCTGTACCTTAGAGGATTAAAAAACACAATATAAACCATTTCAACAATTATTTTGTGTCACATTCGTCAAGAAAGAGAAGAGCTGGGGATATAGTTCAGATGATGGAGTGCTTGCCTCTCATGCTTGAGGTCTGGGTTTAGATTCCTCAGCACTATTAATAATAATAATAATAATAATAATAATAATAAACAAATAGAGTAAGGAATCCCTCTTAAAATAGGAAATAAGACAACTAATCCAATATAATTTAAACTCAAGAAATAATCTAAGACCTCTTTTTGGTGGTCAAATTTTCATATTATGGAATCTTTCCTTTAAAAATCTGAGGAATTAGCTTTAGGATGGCAATTTCTAAAGAAAAATCAATGACATAATATTACAGCTAACATTCACTGCAGTTGGGGATTTGGGCACCTTTCTAAGCAATTTACAAATATTCGTCAATTTAATACAATTACTTTATGTAGTGAGAATATGACACTCCATGAATGAAGATTCAGGGACATAGCTCCATCGTAGTATTTGCCTATACGGGCAAGACCTTGGGCTCAATGCCCAATGCCATAAGAAAACAAAAGCATGAAGAGAGGCAATGCCATTAAGTAGCATGCCCAAGATACAAGCGTGACTGTGTGAGTAACAGTAATAGCATTGCATCCTGGACCTATGGCACAACTTGAATACTAACCTCCTTTTTCTTTGATTGAGTCTAAGAACATCTCTTCCTACTAACACCCATTGGAATGACGATGAAAATTAAATGAAATAACATGGAAGTACTTCTCAAGGTATCACATAAACATGTGCTAATTTTACTAATAAGGGAAAAAGCTACCATAAACAAGCTGGGATAAGGTAATTTCAGGCATAAATTGTCTCATAAAGCAGCATTAATCAGGTTTCAGATAATCACAGAAAGGAAAGGGCTTAGTAAATACAAAAATAAATTAAGTTAAGGCGGAATATGTAATTCTACTTTGGAAGGAAATTCCGTCAAGAGAAAAGATGGAAAGTCTTTCTGAAACAGACACTTGAGTACTAGTAGTAAATTGCTTTGTTATCTGGAAAGGCATAAATAACAATAAATACAACAAAATTAATATTCTATGTGATCTCTGAACAAAAACACATCTATGGTAAGGCTATGTATGGTTCTAGAACATTCATTCCAAAGAACACAAATTCATCGTTTCCATTTTTCTTATTTGTTGTGGGAGTAACTTCCGCTCCGTCAGCCAATAGCTGCTGAAATACCAGCCCACTGGGGTGTGGTATATTCCTCTTTTAAAAAGAGAAGCATATCCGGATCAGGCCCTCTTGGTTCCGGTGCTTGCTCCTGGCTCCTGCTCCCGGCTCCTGCGACTAGGCTCCCTTCCTGACGGTTTATGGTGTATGTAAGTTTTACCCCCCAAAATAAATAACCCCTTAAAACATAACTGGTGTGGGATTGATTCGCCGATACTTATTACATAGTACTAATTATTTACGAGAAATTATTATAGACCTAAACCTGATGTTTATAAGGCACACATAAGAATAATAGTTATTCATCCTCCGATTGAAAAAGATTTGATAGTGCTTACAAACTAAATAATACTTCAAAAAGGACAAGCATAGGACTTAGGCAGAGGATCTCTGAGAGCATATAAATAAGACCATGGGATGGGAAGTGTTTTTGTGGCGTTCCTTTAGCTTCTCAGAATATGAAAGATCCTTATGATTCCTACCCACATAACGCAATTTATAGGACAAGTTAGAAACACCACTATATCTAACCGATGTCACATACAGTAGCATTAAGTACCTTGAAGATCAGAGAACAAAACTGAAAGGCAAAGAGATAAAATAAGGAAACACTGGCACACAGCAACTGTACTTAAAGGAACTTCATTTCCTCAACTAAAATTTAACATGCATACTAGTCTCAGCTCAACAGGACTCACAGAGAAAGACAGCACAAAGAATAAAAAACAAACTGACCTTAAGTCATTAAAACTAACATCCTTAAGCTTCAGTAAACAAACTCTTAGATTAAATGACTCTCAAGGCGTGAAGAGAAAGTGAACTCTGGTCTAAAATGCTCTACAGCCTTCAGCTACAGGATAAGCAACTACTTCAAGTCCTTCATAATGCTACTAAAGCATGAACTCAAGATAAGGCTATGTTTAAACCCTCCCAAGTGATTCTAATACAGTATCAAGTCTGAAAACTACTCTAGTTGAAGAGATTAGGAACCAGATTCATCACAGGAAATTAAGTTACATTTCAGGGGAAAATGCCCCTACAGAATGCAAATTTTAAAAAAAACACACATATTTTAGAAACTTAAAACATCAATTGTCAGTCACTAGTGAAAAACTGAGAATGAAGATCAGGAATTAGACTCCAGCCTAGGCTCCATGAGATCAGAGTGAGAGAAGGATGAAAGGAACTAGAAAAGAGAAAAAAATTGTTCTTATGGAGGAAGACTCCATGCCAAGAAGAGTTCTTCAGGTCTTCACAGAAATGAGTCAAACTTGATGCAAGAATGTTTTACAAACTGGACATGGTGGTGCACACCAGCAATTCCAGCATGAGGATGGAAGAAGCAGGGCCACAGCTGGAGGACAGGCAAGGCATGTGAGGATGCTTTAGAATTTTAATTAAAATTATATACTATATACAAATCACAGCACTGTTAAACAGAGTTTAAAATTCTGTTTAACCCTAGTTCATGATAGAAGTGGGTGCAGAGAGAAAGAGAACTATTTATTCTATACTCACTAAGACTTCATTTATAATTACAAACTTTCTTCGCACCAGAAGACAACTTCCCAATTTGGCCAACTCCTCAGTCCTGCGTATTTTCCCTACTTCAGATCAGTATTGTTTCTACTCAACTCCCTTCACATTATTCTTTATTAAACAGTATTCTAATTTTACACTCTTTTCCTAAGTTCCTTATTAAACAGTATTCTAATTTTACACTCTTTCCGAAGTAACTTCACTGGCTCTCTGACCATGACTACAAACTAAGTCCAGCATTAGTTTTATGTCTATCAGGCCTTACTCTTCCAAAGTACTCTACCCATTTTGATTTCCAAATGTTTTTTTTGTATACCCATATTACATTAAGACCTCTGTGCCAGGGGAGACAGAGGTAGGCAGTTCTCTATGAATGTGAGGCCAGCCTGGCCTACAAAGTGAGTTCCAGGACAGCCAGGGCTACACAGAAGGGAGGGGGCACCTCTCTCTGACCCTTAAGTGTTGCCTTCCAGGGTTCTGCACATGCTTCATTCTCCCTACTCATTTAGTACTTACGTTATTAGACTTTTACCCAAAGTTTTTTTCCCCAAAGTCTTTATCAAGCTACTTCATCATAACACAGATATTGGGCTATTTCCATGAGTACAGAATTAAGACATTTTACTATATCTAATTTTAATAATCTGATTTTAAGTTGCAAATCTCAGGTCTATCTTATTTTATAAATGTTTAAACTTACCCTATCTACCTAGTCCAAATTCTCCAGCCACTTAAAAATACCTTTGCAGCTATAGAATTAAATCCAAGTGGGCTGGGCATGGTAGCATATGCTTGTAATTCCAGCACTCCCAGCACTTGGGAGGCTGAGGTAGAAAGAGCTAAAGATCAAGACCAGTTTTGGTTACACGGTGAGTTCAGACTAGCCTAAACTATAGGAAGACTCTGACTCAAAAATAAAACTAACTGGACTGGAGAGATGGATCAATGGTTAAGAGTTCTTGCTCTTTCTTCAGAGGTTGCTAGTTCAGTTTCTAGCATGTCTGTCAGAGTGCTCACAACTGCCCGTAACTCTAACTCCAGGAGTTCTGACATGTGCACACACACACACATACAACTCATATATACAAATAAAAGTAAAAGCAAGTCTTTTGAAAAACAAAATAAAAATTAAAAACCTTAAAATGCAACAAGGAGAAACATAATCCATTAATAGCCCACAGTAGTTAAACCCCCAAAGCTCTCTCATATCCCACATTTCAATACTGAGACTAAGAGTTTAGTTCTCAAACCACACTATGAAAAAGGTAAGTACAATCAAACAAATTGAAATATTTATAGATGAGAAAGGCATTCTACCCTTTCTCTGATCATAAATTGTCTGGAATCAAGGTTGTAAATACACCTTTTCTGCCTGTTGAACAAAGGAAGGAGAATTGTCATTTCAAGGCCAGCCTATACTACTTAGAGTTCCAGTCTAGCTAGGGATTATAGGAAACTCTATATCAGAAAACAAAAGTTAAAAATACAAAATTATTG
Source organism: Myodes glareolus (assembly GCF_982192425.1). Lineage (NCBI taxonomy): Eukaryota > Metazoa > Chordata > Mammalia > Rodentia > Cricetidae > Myodes > Myodes glareolus. Next base: position 63,038,345 of record NC_142039.1, read on the forward strand.
CAATGTTCCCAATACCCTGTTCCTAATAAAATGGTTGTCTTTAGTGGCATCCGACCAAAGGTTTCATTTTACTTCAAGCTAGACACTTGTCTCATTAGGACTTTCCAGAAAACAGAAATATAATTGGAGGGATTTTTTTTTGGGGGGGGGGTGTTGTTATATTAAAAACCTGGTAAGAAAACTGAACACACTAAGGATCTCTCACCAGAAGGAAAAAAAAAAACCCACAAAGCCCCCAAACCCATTTTCTATTTATTAATCAACACTCAGACTTTTCTACCTATATACTTAAGTAACTGGTACTTCTTGAGAAAAAGACTAAGTACTTTAAAAAGTTGTGAAAATGTTTGACTTTTGTCAAACTTTGTGATTAACTTTTGGTGCTATAAACGAACTTTTCTGGTCTTGAGTTAAGGGAATCTACCTTGTATCCTAACAGAACAAGAAGGAAGGCTCATAGTCTGCCTTCCTAGCTGAAGTAGGTAACCATATTCCACTGTTTAAAAAGTTGAGGAAGGGGAGGAACTCCCCCTTCATCAATACACCACTTTAGTGAAAGCTTGACTTTCTTCTCCGCAAACAAAGAGCTTAAGTTTAGTATAACTTTGGAGAAGACTTGGGTAACCAGGAGGAGAAAAAAACTCTAACTATAAAAGAAAATGCAAAGACCACTTACATATATTAAATTTTGCTGGGCAGTGGTGGTGCACGCCTTTTAATCCCAGCACCTGGTCGCAGAGGCAGGTAGATCTCTGTGAGGTCAAGGCCAACCTAGTCTACATAGTGAGTTCCAGGACAGGCTCCAAAGCTACAGAAAAACCCTGTCTTGAAAAACAAACAAACAAACAAACAAATAAATTTCAAGACTCTATTTAATCACAACTGCAAGTGAATTCTAACTATCCCACATGGGACATGTTCATGTCACTCTTGGAAATCTTCAATTTAATTTACAGGTGACAAAATTAAGCAGAATTTTTCATTGTTCAATTCAGGGCAGAGCAGGGATTCAAACTCATCTGATTCCATTAGAATGTTTTAAACCAATTATTACTTTTCCAAAGCTGAGAATACTCTTTAGCCATCAAATATTAGGCAAGACATATCTGTGTCAATAAATAAATAGACAAAATAATAAAGGGTCTATCACATAAACCAGGTTCTACAAACTCAGTGACTGTGGGCCAAACAAGTCTCTGGCCTGCTCTTAAGAGCTAAAAATGGTTTTTGCGTTTGCCAAAGACCTGGCAGTCAGTCACAGAGCCTCAAAACAGTTTTGTTTCTTTATTTAAAAAAAAAAAAAGATGTATCAACCCTTGATCTAAACTACTGATGGAGGGGGAATTCGAATTCTCCTTCCCCACCTGTTTTAACTGCTGAATATGGTCACTGACTTAAGCCAGAATGACTTATCAGTCATTCTGTTTCTTTAAGAGTGGAAGGAGATTCCCTTAGCTCCAAGTCAGAAAACCTTCTAGCACCAAAAAAGAAAGGGAGGGACAAAAACAAACAGGTCTATCTCACCAGGAGGTGGCAACAGGTTCTTCCAGATGTAAGTTCTGCTTATAAACTCAAATGTTCTGAGAGCCACTAGAAAAAGCAGCCGCTTAACCTACCCACCTTGCAACACACAATGGAAATGGGGAAGGAGACTGAATGAACAGGTGACAAGAACTAAACACATTACCTTTAGTGAACAGACCTCCCAATTAGAAAAATAAGCCATTTCTAAAAGTACCTGGGTTAGTACTCAGAAGATTTAGGCAGGAAAAATCTCAGGTTTAAGGCCAGTCTGGGCTACAGAGAAAGGGCCTATCTCAGAAAGCTAAAAAGTGATTGGCTAACAGGAGAAGTGAAGAGGCAAGTGAAAACAACAATCTCACATTGTTCATTTGTTTCTACACTGCTACAGTCCAGGCCAGCCTGGCTTCAAACTTAAGAAAATCTCCCAGTCTGACTCTTAGCAGCTGAGATTGCAGGTATGTGCCGCTACACCCAGCTACTTCTACATTTAAGTTACTCCCTTTATCTGGTTGAACAAGACAGTAACTTTCTAGCTACACAACTTCAAGGTGGTATTTTTTAAGTTAAGTTAAAAGCAGAAAACTGTTAAAAAGTTTAGACATTTTCCAGAAGAGCTAACCTCTAACTAAGTCTAGCTAAGTCAAAACAGGAAATTAGAAGTCAAGTTAAACCAGGAATCAAAGGTACCGGGTGACTGACTGCACTAACTATTTGACCTGACATTTGCTGTCCTGCATCCACTAATAGTGCCAGCCTGCTTATTCTTATTCTAACCTTCTACTACACAACCAAAATTTGCCCAGAAGCCCTGGACACTTATTAAATGTTAGTATGAAACATGCCATGTCATGAAGCTCCTTTACTATATCCAGGATGACTCAGCAGCTGCAGCAAAACATCCAGTTGACAAGCTCTGCTAGTAGATGACACTAAGTCCCAGGTAAGACTAGTTACTTTAAGACAAACAAAAACTGAGATGTATTCTTTTATGTAACCCTGAATTGTTTGGTCATTTCTGCCAACATTAAATCTGCTAATCAATAATTAAATAGCTGGGGCTACACAGAGAGAAACCCTGTCTCCAAAAAAAAAAAAAAAAAAAAAAAAAAAGCTGAGGTGAGAAGCTAGTATTTTAGATGATGTAACTACTGAGCACTAAAACCATTCACCCTGAGACCTGGATCTGTTCTGAAACAACTCGGGTTTTAGTTGTTAGGTATCTTCTCTCCCAGATTAGATTTTTATCCAAGTACATTTTAAAATAAATTGTGGCCGTAACTTTGTCACTTAGAATATGTATCAGCTCCCTTATAAACTCTATCCAAGCCATCCATCTCTTTTTTTTCTTTTTTCTTTAATAGGCATTCGCTGGTGATTCGTTATTCTTAGGTGAAAAGTGTGCCTGTCTTAACCTCTACTGTAAAATATTAGGTGAAGTAAAATGGCCAGGCTTGTGACCTGGTTTTAATCTTAAAATCGGCTTGCAAATACTCCTGCTCCTTAGCATTCTGTACACATCTAGAGAAAATGGTAATAGTGCCAAGCCTCCCAACCAATGGAAAGTAACTTTTGGGTACATAATCAGTTTTTACTATTCAAAACTTTTTCTCAGATCTTTACTTTTTAAACTATCGAAAGTGATACAATATAACATTACCAAACAAAACGCTAAGAATTCAATTTCAGCACTTCCCAAAATAAAACAAAGTCTACATTTAACAGTATGCAACAAGTTATTAGGACTTCTTCAACAAGTCTAAAACGCACACTTCCTACTTTAGTTCACCGAGGTACTTTAAGTGGCTTTGTTTCAATAAGTTTTTAACACTCTTAACTCACAAGCAATTTTTAAACACTGAAATCTTTCTCAGAACCAAATATCTCATTTACAAGAGGAAGCAACTTTTTTAAATTATAAACATCCACAAAGGCATACGACGGCTTAACTATATAAGACCACTATGTGTGCCCAAAGTGCCTTAAACTACTAGAAAACGCCCAGTATTAAAAATATTTGGTGTATGAGATCAGAGCTGGAGAACTGGTTAAGCGTCCTGAGAATGGTTGATTCTGGCCTTCAAATTACAGAGCGGGGAGGAGAGGAGAGGAGAGGAGAGAGGAAGAATCGCGCAGCAGAGACCAGACGTAAGAATAGAGAGGGACTTTCAAAACGCCTCAGTGCCATAGTAACTATAACTCGGTTAAGAGTGGCAGAGGAGGAGAAGCTAAGGCAGCGTGTGCAGATCGGGGAAGGCCAACCCGGGAGATGAGCGGACCGGATAACCAGTAACGTCTCAATGCAGCTAAGACTGAATTAGTCCACGATGCGGGGAACAGCGCCCCCCTCCCCAAGTCCCTCTGGGCCGCAGCAGCAACTACCCTCGCCACGCACCCTCAACCCGCGAGCACCGGAAAGAAAAAGAAAAGAAATAAAGTCTGCTAGCCGATGGGCCTATTGCCACATCTCTTTCCCTTGTTCCTGTGCGAGGTCATGAGTAATCCCATCAAACCCCCAAAACCCGCCAAAAAAGAAACCCGAGTATCCAAAGCCTGGAATTTCTTTTCCCGCCCTGAGCCCGCCAGGGAAAGCCCCAGGGCGGGAGGGCTGGGAGAGGCCGCCCGCACCCCACGTGTGCGCCGCCAAGCCCGGCCAGGCTCTGCCCACTTCCCGTCGCCACCCCGGTCCTGCCTCAGGCCCTCTGGTCCCCTGGTCCGCTCCACGTGGGGAACCGGGGCCTCGCACCGTCCCCCCCCCCCACCCTTCACTGCGGCCGCCCGGAGCCGCCCAGTCCACCGCGGCGTGCGGGTCCCCGTACCTGGTGCTGGGGTCGCCCCTGCTGGTAAGGTTTCACCGGCCCCTGGTGGCAACGACGCGTCCGGATCTTGCCGCCGCCGCCGCCGCCCCCTCCGATGCCTCCGGCTCCGGAGGCCATGGTCGAGCCTGGGCGGCCTCCCACTCCCGCTCCCGGGCGGGAGAGGCAGAGGCGGCGGCCTTAGGGCCTCCCCCGCCCGGCCCTAGGCGACACACAGACACAGCGAGAACCGCGAGGGAGCGAGCGGGAACTGAGAGTGCGCGCACGCCGGCGGCGAGGAAGGCGGTGGTGGCGGCTGAGGGCTCCGAGCTGGCTGCGGGTCACCGGCCGCGTGTGGACCCTCCGCGTCTGTGTTTGTCACCGTCTCTATGGAGATCTCCCGCCGAGGCCGGCGCGAGCAGCTCCGGGCGCCGCTGAGGCCTAGCTCGACCGCCGGCTGCTGGAGGCTCCTCTTCAGCCGCCCTGGCCGTCGCTGCCGCAGTCCAGGCCGCTGGCGCCGCCCGCCTACCCCTCCCCTGTGCGCGCTGAGCCCGCCCCGCCGCCGGCCGTCGTCGTCGTCGTCGTCGTCGTCGTCCCTGCAGTCGTCGCCGCCGCCGCCGCCGCCGCCGCTCTAGCGCCTATTACCGCTGTTGAGGCCGCCGTCGCGGTCGCGAGTCAGAACGCCGTCAGTTCTCGGCGCCCGACGCGTTTGCATCATCACGCTGCGACGACGGGGGGGGGGGATGGGCAAAGGAAGGAAGGGTTGGTCGAGCCCGCGCTCTCGGCTGCGGGGCCCTCTGGGAGATATAGTTTTTCGCGCAGGAACGCGGGTTCTCGGAAAGGCTGGCTGTCGCGGAAGGACACTCGCGGAGCGCGGCAGAGGCACAAAGCCCGGTCGTTTGGCGGCAGTTGGCTGCTTGTTTAGATTCGGCCTAACACTCACCATGAAAATAGTAATCTCCTCTCATTCATCAGTTATAAGCGGAATGGAAGTAAACAGTAAAATAGAACGATACTGTATCAAAATAGAAAAAAAAAAACTGCGTTTAAATTAACTGTGACCGTGATCCCCAGGCCTAAATAAATAAGTAGAAAAGGCGATCGATTTCTGCTTGATGTGCTGTAATCCCAGCTCTTGGGAGGCAGAGGGGAATGGTTAGCCTCTGCTTCATTGTGAGATTGTGTTTCAACAAAAGCAAAAAATACAATTTCGTTACTGTTTAATTAAACATGTAAGGGCTTTGTTGCCAACACCCGGCTGCTAGCATTCTGACATGCTTCACTACTTACATACTTGACCTTGGATGACTCCGCTCTTAAATAGGAGCTTTAAAATTCACCTTATAAAGTTGTGGGGAGCTAATGCGGTCTTCTGTGTAGAGCACTCAGTAGATTGCCTGGTATACAAGAAATGCAGTAAACGATTGCAATTATTACCTATGCAATCGACATACATTAAGTAAGGGTGACTAATACATTCCTAGGAAATGTATATTTACTCCAGCTAGTGTTAGGAAGGTGAATAAACACTGTACCTTCAAAGGCTGAATCCACAGTGTTAGGAGGCAGGCTTTAGACAAAAGGGCTGTGTGATCATGTGACCAGCCTATTCGTTCAATGGACTATATAGAGACGCAGAGAATTTAAGGGACACCATTAAGGTTATCAAGTAAGGCGCTCAAAACCAGGATTATAACCCAGTTTCCCACAAGAGCTGAAACAAGTGGCTAAATGATAAGAAGAATCAATTGTGAAGAATCGCAGATGTAATTGTTCCATTTGAGATCATTGTTCTACATTTATAACAACTATAAAATCAAATAGATTATTTAAATCTGTCACTTACTAGCTGTATGGTCTTGGGGGAGGTTACTGATCCTCTTTCTAAGCTTCACTTTCCTCATCTGCAAACAGAATGAGAATTTACCTCAGCAGGGACACAGTTCTGCTTAGTCAACTACCAAGAGTGACCTCCACGTGCCCAAATTGTACAATTCAAATCGCTGTTAAAATCAAATTAATAAAACAAAAGTTACTGTACCTTCGAGTTCATAGTATCTTTCAGCACATAAAAGGCCCATGCTGTAACCAGTTGGTACAGGCTTTGTCTGACCTTAGCCACTGAGACAAGTACCAGAGATGATCAAAAGAATTCACATCTTTCTTGTCCTGACCCACCTACATTCTCAGGTTTGTGCTCTATATGTAAGACAGAACTGCTGGCCACAGTTTTCTTTGCATCCCATCAGAATCAAAGTTCCCAGCACAGGATATCACCTGTTTCTTGGAAGGGAGAAACTGTGAAAGAAGTAACATCAAGCAAATCCTTGCACTCAGGAGATGAGCTAGGAAGATTGTAGGCTTCACACCAAGATCCTATCTCTCCCACTCTCAACAAATATCGGGAAGGAATAAAGAAATAAAGGAAAGGTTAGGTCAAAGAACTTGACCAAACTCAGAAAAAAATTCAAAATTGATAGAATTTGAGGAGACATGAAAAAGGTCACATCCCTATTAAACTTGATCTCAGTTATTCAATTAATTAACTTCCCAAGTATTAGAGAGGAAAAATTTAAAAGAACAATACCGCAATACACTCAAATTTGTGTAATTGGTTCATTGCAGGCTGAACCAGGAAAACAATGTCTCCAAAGAAATCCACATTATACCTGTACTGATTTTTTTTTTTTTTTTGATTTTTCGAGACAGGGTTTCTCTGTAGTTTTTGGTGCCTGTCCTGGAACTAGCTCCTGTAGACCAGGCTGGCCTCAAACTCACAGGGATTCGCCTGCCTCTGCCTCCCAAGTGCTGGGATTAAAGGCGTGCGCCACCACCACCTGGCTACCTGTACTGATTTTTAAAGCCAGAATAAACCATAGGTCCGGGGACCATCTCAATTCATGAAAACTGAGTTATTACCAGGGTCTCTCTCTCCCAACAGATAGGAAGTTAACATTTGTTCTGTTTTCCCGTTTAGCATGGTAACTGTTTGCCGATCACAAATCAGCAAATACGCTATGAACCTTTCTCTGAGAGATGAAGACTAGCAATTACAAGTGAAATACAGCTTTGTCTAAGCCCAACTTGGATTGAAGATTAGTAATTTATTTTTCAAAAGGCAAAAAACTCCAGTCAATAGAATATTCAGAGATGGCAAATACAGGAAATTATGAAGTGTTCTATTTATTTACCCTCTAAACAATAAAATAAAATAAGGTCTGCCCTGACTCAACCCCCCCCAAAAAAGGTCTGTACTATAATGTCTATTTATGCAAATTATTTTCCTCAGATTGTTGTTAGCTAGATCAGCATGATGGCCTGCACACGGCTTCATCTGATAATTATTACCAAGAATTTCATTAAATAGAAAGATAAAAAGAATCCCAATCTGGTGGTGCACAACTATAATTCCAGCATACAGGAGGCACAAGCAAAAGAAATAAGAATTTTAGGTCCAGCCTGGGCTACATTAATGAGGCCTTGTCTCAAAAAATAAGCAAGCAAAAAGTCTAAAAAGCAGGAAAGAAAAGAAAAAAAAGGAAAAGAAAAAATATGTGGCTGGTTTAATCCTTTATGCACGAAGAACATACATCTGGTACAGTGGAACCCAGATTCTAGGAAGTTATTGTGTACTTTGAGATGTGTGTGTATGTGTGTTTCCTGTGTTGGATATTAGAAAGGCAATGGTGATGGGAAGGTAGTTAAAGTTATACTTCATTATACGCTCATTTAACTTACTAAGTTCTCTGCCTTTAGGGAATAAAGTAATACTTAAGACTAAATGAATTAACTAGACTGTAGTCAAGTTTTAATTAATTATACTCACATCATGATTGCAATATATAATGAAATTGTTCCTCTTCCCGCCTCCATATATCATGTCTTCTAGGCTACAATAGATCATGAATTGAATAAACGTGCAATGCGATGAATATTTTTATGGCAATGAATTGAACTAAAAAAATATCTTTTATATTCTAAGAGGCTGGAACTCTTACTGGACCTCACAGCCAGAGTTAATAATGCACCTTGGGATCACTAAAGACTTAAAAGGGCTGCTCTTCTGTGTACTCAAACTGTTTAGCCCTCCTCTAGGAGAACAATGTTGCAACCAATCTAACTTGTCTTGGATTTCCCACGTAAACAGCTTTTACAATCTAAGCTAATGTATGGCTGTAATCTTAAACCACGCTCCTGACCCACAACAACGCACATGTATCATTTGCTGAGGGCTGCAAATACAGGGATTGAAAGCCATCTTCTAAAATGCATGTCCATGTATGGGCTTTGGCTGATAAAGTGATCTTTGTAATACCGTTTGCTATCTGGTTCAGGTGGCGTCTATTGGAGTCAGTGACTTAATCCTTGTAAAAACTCTGTTAGAGATTTCTGTCAAGCGTGCCATTCCTTCCCCATCCAGTGCTTCCTGTGCAGTTAGTTCGATGAGTACAGAGCAGAAGGCCTTCGTTAGAAGGAGGGATGACCCGAGGAACAGGTAGTAGAGAATTCAAATCTGAACTTGCTCTTGGTTAAATGACTCCAAAAGGAAGTATTTTTGTTTTCCTTAATGTGACTCTGATCAATTATTGGTGACTTGGACTTAATGACTAAGGTGTTTAATTCACGCCTAAATTTTTAATTATGATTCAGTTTTAGTACCTGAAACAATGACTAAATTTACAATATCAATTTCATCCTAATGTTTAAGGCAGGTTTTGAGTCACCAGCTGAGAGAAATATTTTTATTGATATTTATTGAGCTCTGCATTTTTCTCTGCTCCCCTGCCTGCCTCTCCCCTCCGCCCTTGAGCCCTCCCCCATTTCCCCATGCTCCCAATTTACTCAGGAGATCTTGTCTTTTTCTACTTTCTACTTCCCATGTAGATTAGATCTATGTAAGTCTCTCTTAGTGTCCTCATTGTTGTCTAAGTTCTCTGGGATTGTGGTCTGTGGGCTGGCTTTCTTTGTTTTATGTTTAAAAACTACCTGTGAGTGAGTACATGTGATAATTGTCTTTCTGTGTCTGGGTTACCTCACTCAAAATAATGTTTTCTAGCTTCATCCGAGGAAGACTACTTTAAGTCATTAAATAGTCAATAAATAATCTTTGCTTTTAGTTTTTGTTTTTGTTTTTGTTTTCCCCGAGACAGGGTTTCTCTGTAGCTTTACAGCCTGTCCTGGAACTAGCTCTTGTAGACCAGGCTAGCCTTGAACTCACAGAGATCCACTGGCCTCTGCCTCTCAAGTGCTAGAATTAAAGGCATGTACCACCACCGCCTGGCTAATAAATAGTCTTAAATGACTATTTTAAGACTATTTTTTGAGGCTGGAGTGACAACTCAGGGCTTAAGAGCAGTTTTTCCTCCTGCAGAGGACCCAGGTTTGATTCCTGAAGCCACATGACAGTTTACAACTACTAACTTCAGCTCCAGGGAACCCAATGCCCTCTTCTGACCCTTGTGGTCCCTTGTGACACTTGAGATGCACATACATACATGTAGGCAAAGCACTCATAAAATAAAACAAATGAATTGAAAAAAAAGGTAGTTGAAAAAAAGGAAACTGTCTATTGAGAACCTATGGGGTTTTAGTCTTGGCATTTGGTATGCCCGTTCGTAAAGCTGTAAAACAAACCTCTGTCCACAGAGTGCATTGAAGTTTACCACTTGACAATTCTCAAAAAGTTTAGTGTGACATGCTCTACCAACCCCTAGCACTTAACACTAATCACCTATAAATGCTAACCCATGTGATGGATTCCATCCCAACAGACAAGCAGTCTACTGGTCAGTTCAATTTTACTTTTTATAAAATATTAATCATCATATATTAGAACATCATTAGCAACAGGAGTATAAATATATATCATTTCCAATTTTGCTCTGTCAACACTAAGGTGCCAAGCTTTTTTATTTTGATGGGAGAGCACCTAGGCTAATCCCAGCATGTTTGGCAAGCAATCTACCATTAGGCTACAGTCCCTTCCTTGGAGACCCATGTGGAAGTCAGAGAACAACTTTCTAAAGTCATCTCTCTCCTTCCACATCTCCGTGGTTCTGGGATGAAACTCAAGTCATCAGAATTGCTCAACAAGTGGCGTTAGCTCCTAGTCTAGTCACTGCTTTTTGTGGTTGTTTCATCTTACCTGTTTACAAATCAATTTTATTATTCATTTGTGGGGGCTGAGGGGCTGTGACTGTGACCAGAAGAAGGCATCAGATTGGAATTGGAGTTACAAGCCATTGTGAGTTGCTCAAAGTAAGCACTGGAAACTGAATTTGGGTCCTTTGCAAAAGCAGCAAGTGCTCTTAACCACAGAGCCAACCACAACCTTTATTTTACTTTTTGAGACATTCAAATTCCCCACATATACCATGGCATACATGTGCCCATGTACATACACACTCTGCCACACACACTTAAAAATATAATTTAAAAGTTAAATATTCTTTCTACAACACATTTACAGTTCTTAGGCTCTTCAATAGGGGAAACCTAAGAAAGTATAAATGCTAACAAAAAAAAAGGAAAAATCTTACTAAAGGCCTCATATATATCTTCCTTATTTAGGTCAAGTATAAGCATGTTTGTAACCAAACTGTCTTTAGACCATCAACTCCTGAAAAATGACACAGAGACTACTTATTAAGTATGAAACTTGGCCTAGCTTAGTCATGTTCCCAACTAGCTCTTAAAACTTAAATTAACCCATTTGTATTAATCTATATTTTGACTTGTGGCTCATGACCTCTCCTCCATAATATATATCCAATTTCCTTTCATACCTCACTGGTGAATCACACACACGCACACACACACACACACACACACACACCAAATTCTTTTTCCAAGTTTCTGTCTCTGCCTGCCTGGAAGTCCCGCCTATCTTCTCCTGCCTAGCTATTGGCCTTTCATCTCTTTATTAAACCAATCAGAAGGTGCCTTAGGCAGACAAAGTAAAACAGAAATATCTTCACAGTGTGATCAAATTTCCCACAACATTTCCCCCTTTTTATCTAAATAAAAGGGAAATGTTTTAACTCTAAAACAGTGAAACTATATACAATAATAACAATTATCAGGTAAGAGTTACACTCACAATGTCCATTTGTATTTGACAACTTTGGAGAAAGTCCTTCTTATCTATCCTATCTTGGTGAGTCCAAAGTTTTATACCTAAATCACTTTCTATCATAATGTGCATTACCAACCTAAAAAATATCTTTTTAGACCTAAAACATTTTCTTAGATAAAGAGCTTAAGCTTTTACGTCTCTCAACATTATAAATTTTACATTTCCTTTGTAAGTCCCTTTTCTGAATTTGATCAATGGGAAAACTGTGACTATAACTATCTAGTCTGCAGTCCCATCAAAGACCTGAGAAGAATGAAATATTGCCTGAGTAAACAGGAAGTGCAGAACAAGCAACTTTAAAAACTATAGAAATGACATAATCAGCTGGCTGCCTGGAGAGTCACCCAAGTCTACAGTACGTCCGACTACCTACAAGTCTGGCAAGCAAATCCACCATGCTAGATTCTTTTTTTCCCATCTTTCTCAGCCCAGAAGTTCTTCCTATCCTCTCCTGCCTACCTATTGGTCATTCGGCTGTTTATTAAACCAATCAGAAGGTGCCTTAGGCAGGTGAGGTAAAACAGAGACATCTTCATAGAGTGTGATCAAATATCCCGCAACAAATTTGCTTATAAGAACACTTAGAAAAACTCTAACATAATGAGATAACAAAAGTTTCCAAAAACAGTAGGCTTAGGACTTTTGGCTGTTTATTAGCATCTAATAACTAAGGAATATCAGGCAAACTGGAAGCCAGTAGTACACATATATTATTTTTCCTCTTTACTTTTTATTTGTAAGTTTCTCCTTTGCATGGAGTGAGCAGAAATTGAACATTTATCAATTATATTTTCATTGGCTTTTTTCTACAAAAGAAAATACACAATGGGCTAAGATGGAGTTAGGGTCATTCTCTCTTATCATGAGACATTGATTGACTACAACAATCATCCACACATAATGGTCAATTGAGAGCTAATAATTCATGTATGTCCTTTGAACTTCACCATGGCTCAGCTTCTATGGGTCTACGTCTACCCTAAGATCAGCAAGAGATCATGAGCTACCAAAACTATGGTTCTTCAAAACCAAAGAGCAGACTACAGAAAGAACTTTCCAATAGTCTCCAAAGCAAAGTGGGCTGAAGTCGTATCATTCTCCACTCAGTGTTCAGCAAGCAAGATCAGTATTTCCAGGCAGACTAAAGACAACTCCAACCCCTGAGAAAAATCTATGTAAACACCCCACCCCAGTTAGGGGGAGAGATCTCTAGACAGCAAAGCAAAGGTCCCACCACACATGCCCAGGAAACAAAAGGTAAAACGTTGAAGTTGGTGAGAGGCTCTGCCACACAAAGATACTTCCTAACAACGGGAACTAGACCCAGCCCATACCTTAAATGCTTTAACATAAACAACTAGGTCTCGTTCTCACGGGCTTGGCTATGAAATGTTGCCCTCTCAGTGGCTTGCAAGGGTTCCCCAGGAGAAAGAAGCATGTAAGCACCTGCTGGAGGTCAACCCCTTTCAGCTGAAGCGCTGAAGGCAGTTGTTGATTTTAGCTTCGTGCTTACTAATACCCTAGTGGATTGCTGTTCTCTCCTGACTCCAGAGTCTAGGCTGAGCAGCACTGTTTCTACCAAGTAGTGGTGGCCTGTCGCCAAGGAAGCAGGAGTCACCAAGGCAGGGCCCCACTGTTCTCTTCCGGCCTTGTGGGGTGGGTATGCATGCGTCTGCCTCAGTTCCTCAGTAAGTGGGTCTGACTCCAGTCCTGCTCCTTCTCTTAAGGTTGGGTTTGGACTTTCCCACCTCATTTTTCTCTAATCACTAATTTTAGTAGGTCTTTTGAAGACGTATTTAAAAATGAAACAGAGAGAAGAAAACTTTCCATGCTGGCTTCAAACTAAAATAATAAGACCAACAACACAGTGCTCAGAGCCACCCCAAAGAGCTTTGCTCATTTGGTTAAGTGTCTGGCACCTTTTGGCTAAAGTCGTCTTCTATGTGCAAGCAATAAAGAAGCACTGATGGAGCGGTGGAGGTGAACAGAGAGGAAGCCCGAGGTGAGAAAGCTGAACTCTGACGGAGTCCCCGTTAGCCATTTTGAAAACACAACTCCAAACAATGCCCGGTCCATGGCCACCCTGACTCACCCTCACCGTTGGTTGTTATTCCTCCATAAGTCAGTCCTGGCAGTCCAGGTTGGCGGCTTGGTGACCCAGATTCAAAAGCTGCAGAGAAAGCAAATGGAAGAAGAATGAACTGTTGCAGAAATGGAGTTTCCAGAAGGCCGGGTGTCACTTACTAGCTTCATAAATAATAAAGGATTAATAAATAATCCATCGCAAAGAAAGGACCCTCCTTACTGTCACTTCGTGTTTCCTAGCATTTTACATCCGTGGTGCAGGACAGAAACTGGATAAATTGAGGAATTAATTTTGTTTACATTTACTTATTTGGGGTGTGTGTGTGTGTGTGTGTGTGTGTGTGTGTGTGTGTGTGTAAAAATGGCAAAATACACATGTAGAAGCCAGAGGACAACTTGTCAAACTTGGGTCTTCCTTCTACCATTGTAGGTCCTGGGGATTGAACTCAAGATGGCCAGGTTTAGCCACAAGCCCCTTTACCCACTGAGCCATCTCATAAAGTCCTTGCCATTACATGTTTATGGAATAGATGAATCTATATTTTAAAAACGTGTTTTATTTGCTTATTTCCCTCATAAGTTTTATTTGTTCATTTATTTTCTTTATTTTTATTTATTTATTTATTTATTTTGAGACAAAGTCTCACAGGGCTGGCCTGGAACTCATTGTGTAGCCCAGGCTAGTTTTCAAACTTAACAAAACTCCTGCCTCAGCTCACGGCGTGCTGAGATTATAAATGTGAGCCACTATGCCCAGTGCCATCAGCTTTAGATGAAGCACTTTCCTGTGCTTTTGGAAAGATAATTCAAACAAAAATGTATTTAAAAATTATCTTTTAGGGGCTGGAGAAATGGCTCAGCGGTTAAGAGCACTGACTGCTCTTCCAGAGGACCTGGGTTCAATTCCCAGCACCCACATGGCAGCTCACAATTGTCTGAAAACCCAGTTCCAGGGGACCTGACACCTTCACACCAATGCACATAAAATAAACAAATAAATAAATATCTTTTATTGTAAGATATTTTAATATTTTAATCCCTCTTACATACATGCCTATGCACATGTGCACACACACTCACGCACATTATGCTAAGGCTAACATGCAGGCATTGTACACACGAGGCAAATGCTATAATACTGAGTTATATCCTCCTTGCCACCCTTTCCTTTTAAACACAATAGTCCCAGACTGTGTACTAATTGCTATGTTAGCAGCAAACACCCTTTTCTTTGGTAATCAAATCAACAATGCTTCCCGAGTGATTATACCACAGTGAGACCTCTACACCACAGACACAATTATATGGATGGTCCTTTGGAAACTTAGTTTAGGGGAAATAATCTATGAGTAGTGTGCTTGCATGCACATAAGTTTAGTGCAAAATAGACCTTCAGAATAGCATTTCACAGATATTTACTATGTCCCAGCCATGTGCTCTACATGCAGAAACACAGTGGCAACTTAGGTATCCCTATTGATGTACTTTACTTTTATTTTGATTAAATATTTATGCACATAAATTCTTTGTGGAAATATGTGTACATTCTCTATATTTATATTTTTAAAAGGATATTTAGTACTTATTTTTCCAGGATATCCAGGGCTACATAGAGAGGCCCTGTCTCTCAAACGACAACAGTTATTTTATATATGTGAGTATTTTGTCTGCATTTATATCTGTGTGCATGTATATGCCTTATGCCGACAGAGGCTAGAAAAGGCCATCAGATACCTTGTAACTGGAGTCACAGACAATTGTAAGACACCAGGTGGGTGCTAAGAGAGATGTCCATCTTTTTTGTTGTTGCTGCTTTGTTTTTTCTTTAAAAATATTTCATATTTATATTTTATGTGTATGAATGTTTTGCCAGCACGTATGCATACCACATGCGTGTACCACATGTGTGCCACGTGTGTGCCCACAGAAGTCAGAAAAGGGCATTAGATTTCCTAACGCTGGAGTTACAGATGTTTGCAAGCTACAATGTGGGTACTGGAAATTGAAACAGGGTGCCTTGAAAGAGCAACCAGTGCTCTTAACCACTGAGCCATCTCTTCAGTCCTTCTGCCTTGTGATTTGAGACAACATCTCTCACTGGATTGTGGCTCACCAATTTGACTAAACTGACTGACCAGTAAGTCCCAAGAGTCTTGTTTCCACCTCCTCCCCAGTACTGATTACAAGTACTCACCAAAATGCTAGCTGTTTCCTTTCCTCCTCCTCCTCCTCCTCCTCCTCCTCCTCCTCCTCCTCCTCCTCTTCCTCCTCCTCCTCCTCTTCCTCCTCCTCCTCCTTCTTCTATTTCTCTCTCTCTCAGCTATTTGCTTCCTTCCTTCCTTCCTTCCTTCCTTCCTTCCTTTCATCTTTCCTTCCTTCCTTTCTTTCTTCCTTTCTCTATTGGTCCTGGGGATTGGACTCAGATCCTCACGCATATATAAGGCAGGTTCTTTACCACATGAGCCCCCTCCCTAGCTCCAAGAGATCTATCTTTTAATAAACCGCTATCATTTTTCCTCGTGTACTCAGTTCCCTTTGTCCTCTTTTTTGGGCACAACTCCCTAGAGGTCTCAGTTCTCATAGCCTCTGTCTTTTCTTCTTTTTACTCTTTCTTTCTTTCATTCATTCCTTCCTCCACGTGGTCACATCCAGGTAAAGATGCCATGAGCAGGACTAAAATCCTGAGCAAGTCTGCCGCAGCCTTTCAAAGGAAAGACAACTCAGAGGTCAAAAGAATGTGACAGACTTAGCTATTATTAGCTGTGTTTTTTTTTTTAAATCCCAATTATATCATCTGTTAGTTTCCTGTCCATGTTCCAAGGATATTGTATTATAAGTTTCGTGTATGTGTGTTTGTTTGTGTGTGTGTGTGTGTGCGTGCACATGCACAGGCTTACCTCAGAACATGTGTGAAGGTCAGAAGTCAACTTGTAGAGTTAGTTATCTCCCCCATGTTAGTCCTGGTGATCAAACCTAAGTTGTCAGACTGGGCAGAAATCATCTTCACCCAATGAGCTGTCTCATTGGCTCCATAATGTGAGTGTGCATGTGTGTGCGCGCGTGTGTGTATGTGTGTATGTGCATGCACGCACCCATGCGTGTGCTGTGGAAAAACTTTTTGTACACTATGAATATGTATTAATCTCACCAGCTAATAAAGAACTCACTGGCCTATAGCTGGGAAGGAGGGGGTTAAGTGAGAAAACCAGACTAAGAGGATGCTGGGAGGAAGAAGGGCAGAGTCAGAGGAGTCTGGAGTTGCTAGCCACAAGCAGAAGGAGAAGGAGATGAATGTGTCATGTTAATAAAGGTACCACAAATGGCAGCGTGTAAATAAAGAATATAGGTTAACTTAAAATGTAAGAGCTAGTTAGTAATAAGCCTGATCTATTGGCCAAGCATTTAGAATTAATATAAGCCTCAGTATATTTATTTGAAAGTGGCTGTGGGAAAGGAAAACTCCACCTACATGTTTGCTTGTATGCAGCATATGTGTGTATATATTTGTATGTGTGCTTGCACATGTGTGTACAGTTATCTTCCTCTATTGCTCCCTACCTTATTTTCTGAGACAGAGCTTTTCACAGAATATGGATTCACTGATTCAGCAAGACTAGCTGGCCAGTGAGCCCTAGGCTCCATCCTGTCTCTTTTTTCCCAGAGCTAAGATTATAGGCACATACATCCACTCCTGGCTTTTTACATAGCTGTTGGGGATCCAAACTCAGAGTTGTCTCCTCAACCCCCAACTCCTGTACTTTTTTGTTTTGTTTTGTTTTGTTTTGTTTTGAGACAGACTCTCAGTGACTTGTTCAGGCTGGCTTTAAACTTGCTGCGTAGCCCAGGCATAGCCTGAACTTATCAATCAGCCTCCTACACCAATGGGAGTATAGATATGTGCCACCATGTCTGGCTCCCTGAGCCAAATATATTACCAATAACTAAAGAATACCTATGTCACATCTGAAAATATTCCCTAGAGACAGAAACATTGTTTCATTCTGAGGGAAAATTGTCTGCACGTATATATCCAATTTACTCCAGTTTTGAAAACTCCTAAGAGAAATGAGTCTAGCAAGTAAAATCTGTCCCTAAAGTAGCTAAATTACAAAATAAGGCTGTTTTTAGATTACTTGTGTTCATTTGCTTGAGTTTGTGTTAGGCCTCCTCTCGGTTTGAGCCTGCCCGCCTCCTGAAACTCTAGCTAGGTCAGGTACACCAGGCTGGTCATGTCTCTCCCCAAGCCCCTGTTTGATTGGGAGATTGGGAATTCTGTGTTTCTTTGAAATTCACAGGAGTTCGTCTAGACTGATGCGTGGGGAAGTGGGGTGGGGTGGAGGAGTGGGGGAAGTGAGGGGGAGGATACACTAACTGAAAACCATTCACAAGCCACGGCTGGGAAGACTCACCCCTGGGGAAGGTTGTTGATATTGACAGAGATCAGTTATGTTTATTAACTCGAACCAGCAGCTCAGGTAGTGTTATTGTGACATCAGAATACTTTGCATTATTAAATAAAGTCAAGGGCTAGAAAGGGAGGGGTGCAGGTTGAGTGGGAGATAGAGATGGAGACGTAGGCTAATATCTTATTATATTTGAAGGACTATTTGGCTTAAGCTATTGGGAATGTATCTTTTCATCTAACACAGATAAAGCACCAGGGTCTCTTGCAAGTGGGTTGATCGGGAAGAGTCATAACTGAGCTGGCTGTCTACGGTGCTCTCCGCTGTCATGAATAAAGAAGAGCCTTCTCCTAGGCAGGATGATTTTTCTCTGAAAGGTTACTATAGAGATGAAGGTACCAAAGAAATCACAGACTTAATAAGCTAAAAGAACAGAGGAAGTTCTCTTAGGCCAGCCCCATGCCTACATAGGAATCTCTTTGCTTCCCCTCCAAGCTTGTAAACTGTTTGGGCTTTATTCCCTCTGGAGACTGACTGATCCTAAAGAAGGCTACACCAGACAGTTTGCTTTGGGCTACTACTCCCTGGTGAGCCTGGGGGCTGCTCCAGGACTCAGCCTCCAGGAATTTCCACTTCAAGGAGATTTTATCAGCAGATCTCACCCTGTGAGCCCTTGGTTAGAAACTGAACTGTTTTATAGACCTTTCTTTGTCGCTTTGTCTTTCTTCTGTGTCTGTCTCTCTCTGTGTCTGTCTGTCTGTGTCTCTCTCTGTATATGGCAGAGTACAACCTTGGGTGTTTTTCCTCTGCAGTCTTCTGTCTTGTTCTTTGAGACAAGCTCTCTCATTGGCCTGAAACTCACTGCTTCTCTGGCCCACTTTTTTTTTTTTTAAAGTGTGGATTTTGGGAACCAAACTCTGACTCTCATCCTACTACAGAAAACACTTTAGTCCTTGTTCTGGGCCTGGAGAGAGGTCTCAGAGGTTAAGAGCACAGGCTGTTATTTCCAGAGGACCCATATGTGAGCTCACATTTGTCTGTAACTCCAGTCCCAGGGGATCTGGCACCTTCACACAGACAAACATGCAGGCAAAACACCCATTCACACACACACACAAAAAAATCCTCCTCCTACACAACCTTTCAGAAAACTGAGGCTGATGGTAACTCCATGAGACTTGAGCCAGAACTCAGGCTTATACACCTTTGCCTTCTAGATCCACAGAAATTGTGTAAGATGAGACTGGGCAGAGAGGTGCGCTCTCTTAGCATGCATGATTCCTTGGGTTTGGTCCCCAGCACATGTCCATAATTTTAGCACTGGGGAAGTTGAGGCAAAAGGATCAGAGAAGTTCAAGATCATTCCTGGCTACACAGTGAGTTTGGAGTCAGCCTAGGATATGTGAGACATTGTTTCAAACGCAAAACGAATTGTATACGATTATGTTAATTGTTGCATTGAGCCAATAACCCAAGTACAATCCACCACATCACTAATATACTGCAGTGGTTACAAACCTCCCACACAGCACACACAAGGAGCAACATAAAATGCAGGTAAACTGCCATCTTTGTAGTGAGGTAGCCCTGAGAGCAAGCGGTAGGGAAGTTAGCGTTCACATCCTCCTTGTCGGGCAGTTTCTCTCGCTCGACAGTAGTTGCGGCTTAATATTCTAACTCTGGTGCTAACTCAGTAGGCCTGCCATATCTGTGGTTAACCACATGCTGCGTAGATT
This sequence comes from Myodes glareolus, assembly GCF_982192425.1. Taxonomy (NCBI): domain Eukaryota; kingdom Metazoa; phylum Chordata; class Mammalia; order Rodentia; family Cricetidae; genus Myodes; species Myodes glareolus. The sequence goes on from NC_142039.1 coordinate 63,058,020, forward strand.
ATGCTGAGTCGGTGAGGTAACCCTTTTTGAACCAGCCACGCAGATCTGTAACTTTATTTGCTCACTTTAAAAAAAGGTATTAAAAATTCAGAAAATTGGCCAGGCAGTGGTGGCACACACCTTTAATCCCAGCACCAGGAAGGCAGGGACAGAGGGAATATCTTGAGTTTGAGGCCAACCTGGTCCATGGAGTAAGTTCCAGGACAAGCAGGGCTACACAGAAACCCTATCTTGAAAAAAAAGAATCCAGGAAATTGGATTTGTTGATCTTCAAACTTCCTGGACTAGTCAGATAGTGACATACAACTCCCTCCCTCCCTCTCTCCCTCCCCCCAACTCTGTGTTTTGTGACAGGGTTTCTCTATGTAGCCCTCCCTGACTGATGGTCCTGGAATTTGCTCAGTAGATCAGACTGGCCTCAAACTCAGAGATCCTTCTGCCTCTGCCTCCCAAGTGCTGGGATAAAAGTCGTGGGCCACCACATCCAGCTCATCAAGTAAAAACCAAGTAAACTCTGTAGCCCTAGCTTGACTGACCCTCTCATGTACCCCAAGCTGACTCACACATCTTAACACTCTTCGACCCCAGTCTCTCATATGGGAGCATTATAAACTTGAGTATCATGCCTGAAATAGAGAGAAATTTCAGAAAATCTCAGGCAAGTAAGCTGGCTCAATGGGTAGAAGTATTTGTCACCAAATTGAGGATATGAGTCTGAGCCCAGAATCCATGATAGGAGAGAAATGACTTCCATAAATGTCCTCAGACTTCCACATACATGCTCTAGCATACATGTACAGATACATACATACAGATAAATAAATAAATATAAAAATAAAAACAGCATCTCCATGTTTTGGGCAGGAGTTTGGGACACAAAGCCCCAAATAACTGCTTCGGTTGTCATAGCTACCATTTCCAGGTGTTAAAATCTAAATAGCTTTGCCAGACATGGTGGTGCACACCTTTAATTCCAGGGGAGACAGATGTAAGAGGATCTGTGAGTGCCAGGACTACATAGAGAGACACACCCCCAAAAAAACCAACCAACCAAACAAACAAAAACCAAGTAAACAAAAATCTAAACAGCTCAAGGCATTAGGGGGTATAGTGAGGTCAGGTGGTTAATAGTATGATAAACCTAAAACAACTTTTTAATTGCCAAGTTAATCTAATATAGTCTCCAGGAGATTTTTCAAGACTCACCTTTTTAAATATTACTTTTTCCAACTATGAATGAGAATTCCTAAAATGAAGCTGTCATTACAGAGACTGAGTGACTGATTAGAATTTCAGTATTGTGGAGAGACTGGAATGTTGAAGGTCCAAAGGCTGGTTACCTTATCTTGGGCTAGTTCTAGCCCTCTGGATCAGACATTCCTTGCCCACCTCCGAGTCTGAGCTAACATCCTTTGACTAACAGATAAAAACCTTTTAGACATTTATTAACAGACCACTAATTTCCACCAACCCCAAGTCTAAGAATGTCACAAGATATCATCTTGGGTCTACAGAAAAGCTTCCCTCTTCCTGCTGTACCTGCCTCTCTGATGTACCCACCAATGTATTTTAAACCTGCCTTGATTTATGACTTTCTCTGTTCTGTAAAACTTCACAAAATGACTTTCATGCTGGAACATGGAATTTGGGGTGACCTCAAAATGGCTCCAAGAATAAACTATCTTTTATTCCCTTTAAGATGGCAGCTGTCGTTTTTTGCATCAACACAAGATCCATTGTCCAATCAATTAGTCTCCCAACATCTTCAAGAACAAGGCCCACGAAGGAGCCCAGAATTCCTTTCTCTGCATGGGGAAAACCCCAAGATGGCAACTATTGCCTACAGGCTCAGGTTCGTGACTGAGACAGAGCCTCTGTTTTCTGGAAAGCTACAGTCTTCTCTAAGAGGGCAGTTTACAAGGATACAGGCACCCAAAGAGCCTCCAGGCAGGAAAGAACTATTTTATCAAGAATACACAGTGGTGGGAGAGTTGAGTGTCTCAGAACACATGGTGTGCATGTGTGCATTCATGCATGCATGCCGGTATGTGGGTATGCGTGTGTTTAAGAAGTTACATTACACTGTACACATCTCATCCTGGAAGCAATGACAAACGATTCTCAAACTTGTATTCCTTTTCCCTCCCCTCTGAGCAGTAGACAAATGACAAGCAGATCAAGTTTAGACTTTGGGCTTTCATTTTCACTCATATCCAGACTCTGCAAAAGGGCAGATCTTGCCTCTTACTCTCCCCTGGCATCTTCTGGTTTCACCTCCCCATGGGAAACGGGCAGTGAGCTTCAGGACTTCTGCTAAAGAGGCTGTTGCTGTTGGAACTGGCAGCCTTTCTTTAGGCTAGGAGAAAGTCTGACATGAATTGCAATATATTGCAGATTTAGTGTTTTGGTTTGGTTGGTTTTTTTTGCGATGTGGTCTTACTATGCAGCCCTGGATGACTCTGAACTTGCTATGGTCCTCCTGCCTCTGCTTCTCGAGTGCTGGGATTATTTGCATGTGTCACCATGCCTGTCCTTGCTTTTTTCAGTTTTGGTTTTTAATCTGGGACATGGGCTGCACATTACAGAAAGATGAGTGTCGCTGATCCTGTAGGAGGTTTGGGGTGAATGAATAAGAAATCTTTCTATCAAACTGGGTCCCAGAATCATATGCTCTGGCTGGCATTTGCTCCAAACGACAGTAAGGACTCTTGTTCAACCACATCTTTTGAGATCCTTCCATTACACAACTGAAAAGCTTGACTTTTCATTAATTTACTTAATGATTTTTTAAAAATTTTCTGTGCACTGGTGTTTTACTTGTATGGATGTGTGAAGGTGTCAGATCACCTGGAATTGGAGTCATAGACAGTTGTGAGCTGCCATGTGGGTGCTTAGAATTGAACCTAGATCCTCTGGAAGAGCAGTCACTACTTTTAACCACTAAACTATCTCTCCAGCCCCCAGTTTGACTTTTTAAATAAAGTTTAATCACATAAATAGGTAACTAGTTGTCTCCTCAGTGTTCTAAGGCTCAATTAGCATCTTTTAAAATAAGTATTGCTTGGGGAGGTATAATTTAAAAGATAATGTCTGTCTGTCATTAATGAATCTTTTTCTAAATTTTATTTATTTATTATGCATACGTGCTGCTACATGCATGCCTACACCCCAGAAGAGGGCACCAGATCTCATTATAGATGGTTGTAAGCCACTATGTGGTTGTTGGGAATCGAACTCAGGACCTCTAGAAGAACAGTCAGTGCTCTTAACCACTGAACCATCTCCCCAGCCCCTCTTAAAGGTATTTTTTATAAACAATTATTTTTCCCATAAGTCAATGTTGCTGTGCCTGCCTGTTTTACAGGAACACTGGGGATCTGAACTCAGGTCTTCATACTTCAACACCACACACTTGCCTGGGTGAGCCATCTCTCCAAGCCCCTAAACTGTCTGAGTTATCACCATTTACTAACAGATCTCCCCTCAGCTCACTGTATTTCAATGAGTTTTCCATTCCCTTAGACTATTTTCTCCTGGAAGTCCATACAAGGCCCTTGTTGGTGTAGAGAATGTTGTCTTCATTTCCTGGAAACGTCAAAAAACCTGCTTTCCTATAAAGACTCGGCAAGGGCGTCGTTAGCGTTGGTCCATAGGTGGCCAGGCCTACCATTTGTTGTCAAGATTTGTTTGGAGACAATTCGTGCCCTACCTGCTCCAGAAGGTCCCGGGATTGCTGGCCAGTTGGCAGCTTGCAGCACACACTGCTGTCTCCTGTGACTGCCCTCTTCAAGTTGAGCCCTTCCAGGTCATGCTATCAGGCAGACCACAAAGGGAAGAGGGCAGCAGAAATGTGGCTTGAACCCCAGCTTTGCCACAAACCCATTGTCAACCTCTCTGCCTTGGCTCTCCATGGACCCAACACTTAACAACTCTGGTGCCCACAGGTCCGGTGCTGTCAGGTAAGATCAAAGTAAACATCAAATGTGCCTAGGACAGTATCTCGGTGACACTAAGCCCTCAATACATTAATAAATGTTAGCAGGCCCCCGACACCTTAGCAGTGTGGTGTGTATGCATGCAAGCACAATAAATGGACTTGAACCTAATGGCATGCATGGGTATATAGCCTAGGGGACAACCTTGGTGCCATCCTCAGACATCATCTGAGACATTACTTTTTGAGGCAGAATCTCTCACTGGTCTGGGATTCACTGATTAGACTAACTGGGTGGTCGGTGAGCCCCAGGGACCCACCTATCGCTGCCTCCCCAGGACTGAGATTACAAGCATGCACCACCATGCCCAGCTTTTTGTCTTTAAAAATGTGGGTTCTGGGTATTGAACTCAGGTCCCCAGACTTGCACAGCCAACACTTTATCCACTAAACTCTGACCCCACCCCATGGTAATGCTATAAAGAACAGACACTCAGAGCTTTAAAATCTGAATTAGACAGTTTGTATTCTAAAACACACACAAATCTGTACCAATTAAATACAATAAAGTTGAAAGGGAATATAAATTACAGCTTCTCTTTTTGTTTTAAACAGAAGATAGTGAAACACTACAGTCAGCTCACTATACACACAAAACAGCAGCTTTTCAATAAAATCTCCCGCATCGCCCTCACCAACACTAAGGATTTAACAAAAGTACAGCAGGCCGCACACATGCCTCCCTTTCTCTCACAACACATATGTAGCTGTACATGGAGGTCCACTGCACAGGCATCTGCAGAATAAGTACATAAAATATTTTTGTAAAAATTTCCACACACAATCCTACAATGTCTCTGGTTGCAGGAGAGTTTGAAAATGAAAAATACAACGACGGAGTGGTCCGTATCCAATCCCCCTTCAATTGAGGTGACATGCAAACCTATGAATTTGATAGCTCGATCCACCTCGTCATCATTTTCTGGAAGCAAGCAACATGGCAAAACCACACCACAATGGAATTTACCAATCTGAAACAAAGTGATAATGAGAAGCCCCAAACCGAGACTCCTCCCCCAGTGCCCCTCCTCCACACTTGGTACAGCTTTGGGTTTGCTTGTTGTAATACTGCCCTGCGTATTCTGCCTGCTTAGATGGGCTGAACAGGGTATAGGAAATGCTAGGCTAGAGCAGGAGCCCAGCCATTGTCCACGGTCAATATCAAGTCAGCAGGTATCAGGCTAGGTGGAAGACCAAAGGTTATAGCTGTGAGATTTCTCAGTGTGCTTAGGAAATGGGACAGGGGACGGGGCAGCACATGGCTGGGTAGCCAAGGGTAGTATGGCACCAGACTGGAAGTGAGATTATATACTCACACAAAACAGAGTGGACAGCAAAGACGGTCAGTCTCATAGGAGTTCTTTGGTCATAAAGAACAGCGCCGGCAACCTTCTCTATAAAGAGGGATTTAGAACCTCATTCTTAGATAATAAAATAGTTTTTTTTTCATCTGCTCGTGTCAAAGCAGTCATCAGGTCGCTTTGTAACAAAGTCCAGTACCTTGTGATTTTTGACAAATCACTTATCTGCATTTCAGTGTGCAGCTATGTCTCCGAACAGACATACCATAGATACACAATTCACATACATAATATATATTATTTATAAAAAGACAAATCAGAGCATCGACTCCAGAGTCTGCAGTTAAGAACTGATTAAAAATGTACAAGAATAAAGTCTGAGTCTGTGGAGGTCTCTACACAGTGGGGAGCATGTGAGAAGTGCAAACGACAAATACTGCCACACAGGTAAGCCGAGATTTCGGGTCTCCTCCTTTCTGGAAAGAGCAGAGGCTGTGATTCGCCACGGAACAAAGTGCTGCTTCTCCCACTGGGGAGGGGAAGTGCCAGGCTCCCCCAATGCTGGTCTGAGGTCGTGTTGAGTCGTCACAGAGGGGGCGTGGACTGTCCCAGGGTGGGAGTGGGGAAGCTGCCGAGCTGTGGCCCTCAGATGCATGGCTGTCTCCTACCATGTGGCCGTGGTTTCCTGGAACACAGAGGGAGATGAGTCCAAGCTCCTTGTCCCCATTTCCCTACCCCCACACAGGGCCATCCTCTCAGGGGCTTTCTGACCGAATTTATTATGGAATCTCAGAATTGGGTGAAGCGCCTGTAGAAAGTGATCCATGTTCTTAGTAATTTCATCATTTGAAGGAAAACAATTTTAGAGAAAAAAGGTTCCCAAATAGACTTTTGGTTTTCTTTTATATCCCTTAAGTACTTGGAAGTTGATTTTTTTTTCCCTCCGAAACAGGGTTTCTCTGTGTAACAGCCCTAGCTTGGCACTAGCTTTGTAGACCAGGCTGGCCTTAAACTCAAGAGATCCACCTGCCTCTGCCTCCCAACTGCTGGGATTAAATACATGTGCCACCACCACGCAAGTACTTGGAGTTGAACCTAGGATCTCATGCATGCTCAGCAAACACTAGGCCATCAAGCGACACTCTCAGCCTTTTAAACAGCTGTTGCTGCATATGTGTATTTATGATATATGTGTGTGTACACATGTGTATTCTTCATAAGCCTGTGTATGATGAGGCCAGAGAATACTGAGTGTCTCATTCTATCACTCTTTGATTTATTTCTCCCCCTGCATAGTTCCTAACAGGTGAATCTGAAACTAATTTAGACAGGCCAGCTAGCCGGTCTCTGCCCCTCAATATTAGGATTATAGACTTACCCAGCCATGCCTAGCTTTTATATGGGTTCTGGGGACTCAAGCTCCAACACTTATGCTTGCATATTTAGTATGTTTTTTTTTTTGTACCCTCTGAGCCATGTCTCCAGCTCTTCAATAGACTCATGTTGTCAAAACAACTTAGTAAGATTAGTATACAAACAGGGGTTGTAGTTCATGGGTAGAGCAGCTGCCAAGCATTCAAGAGGCTCTAGACCCAGGTTACACTGCAATCATAGCCAACTCCAACATAGCAGAAACCATAGAGTCAAATACTTTTTGTCCTTTGTGTGGTATTTGCACATGCACTTGTACACGGGTGTGTGTGGAGGTAAGAGTTTGGTGTCCGGTGTTCCTCGTAGAATTTCACCCTATTTATTGAGACAGAGTCTCACTCTGTAGCCCTCCTTGGAACTCATTATGTAGACCAGGCTGGCCTCCAGTTTACAGGAGCGATGCTGCCTCTGTCTCCAGCGTGCTAGGATTAGAGGTATGCTCCTCCAGGTTCGACTTGGTAAGTGGGCGCTGGGTTTACAAGGTCAATTCCTTATGCGTATGCAGTAGGCATTTTTACCAGCTGAGCCATTTCCTCAGGCACACAGAATTCTTTCTGAAATAAAGGAATGGCCAGTTGAGTGTGGTAGAATGTACTTTTAGTTCCAGAGCTCGGGAGCAGAAGGTAGGACCTCTCTGTGAGCTGGAAGCCAACCAGATCAATGTAGTGAGTTCCAAGACAGCCAAGAGAGAGACCCTATCTGAGAAAGAGAGAGAGAGAGAGAGAGAGAGAGAGAGAGAGAGAGAGAGAGCGCTTCTATGCCATAATGCCATTATTCTAATGCAACCAACACTTCTGTACAATATTTATTTTAGAATTGTGGGGACAGGGTTTCACACTGTAGTCCTGGCTTGTCTTGAACACTATGCAGCCCTTCTGCCTCAGTCCCCTGCGTTGTGGGACTGCAGATGTGTGACTGTCACCACCTGTGGCTTATATTACACATTGAAACCAAGCTCTTCAGCAAGGACTCAATTTTCTGGAATATTTCACAATGAAACTCTTCTTGTTGTGTTCCGATCCATCAGGGCAAAACAGCAAAGACTACAGCATCTCTTTCCTCTTCAACAGGCCAGGCTTCTCACAATGGGACCTCGGACATTCTCTTTGGATGTTACCCCTGGGGTCTGAGCAAACTTCGTGTCCCCTGCCCCACCCCTTACGAAGTAGAGCCTTGTGGGTGGAGTAATTCCTGAGGGTTTCATCTGGCTTCTCTATAGTCCTCTAGTGAGTATTTAGAACTGAGAAGGAAACCTAATTCAGATCTAACAAACTGAGCAAAACAAACAAGGCTGGTGATGCAGAATAGCTGGTAGAGGGATCACCTAGCACACATGAAGCCCTGGGTTCCATCTCTAGCATAGTATAAATGGTAGGTGGTCACGCACGCCTGTAATCCCAGCACGGGACAGGTGCAGGCTGGACAATTAAAAGTGTGAGGTCATCTTTGCAGCCAGGGAATTGAAGACCAGCCTGGGCTAGAGACCCTGTCTCAAAACAGTACAAAACAAAACAGAGAATCACAACAACAACAAATGAAACAGAGAAGAAGAAAAAACTCAGACAGGCTTTAAGATCAGTGTGAAAGGCATGGAGGACTTGGCGCAAAGTCACACTGGCTTGCAATAACGAAGAACAATGAACTTCTCCGTCTATGTTCCCTGCTGCTAGCATTCTTACACAGGGGAAGACCTTTCGGACTTTAACAGACTTCCCTTTCCCAGGCATAGGGCTTCTAGATTATAGTCTAGCATTCTGGAGGCAGAGGCAGACAGTCTCTGAACTCCAGCGTTCCAGGCCAGTAGGAGCCACAGAATTGCTGAGAGCACTGTTTGGAGCCTTGCACGGAGAAAAACACTGACAGAGACAGGGTCTCAGCAAAACCAGGAGTGGCACCATGGGTGTGGCTGTCCTATCTTCCCTCACCAGGCATCGGTGCCTCTCTCCTGCCTGGCAAACTGTTGTGCTGAGCCTATAGTTTACACAGGCGTGGGATGAAAAAGGAAACGTGAGTGGGAAGAAATGGCAGTCCTCAGGAACAGAGCGCTTAGCAGCTGAAAATCTATCTCTGTAATCTACTTTTCCTTAAGGAAACCCAGTTTGCTCCAGTATGAAAATTAAACAACGCTGAAATCATCCAGAGCCCAAAGTTCAACTAACTGCTCTGGAAGCAGCGCCTTTCCACCTGAGGGCACCAAGGTTTAAAAGGCCAATTCCACTCTGAAAACTGGTGGGTTTTACTCATATTGTAACATCTCTGAAAAGTGTGTGTTTCTCACATTTACTGATAATGTTTTCTGAGACACAACTCAAAGTCTTGAACACCCCTGAGCTATCCTAATCCAGCCCACTGTTCTCGTGTGTGTGTGTGTGTGTGTGTGTACATGCACACCAATGAATGCTACATGGAAGGTGGAGGTCATGTGTCTTCCTCTATCCCTACCCTTGAACTCATTTTGTTTGCTTGCATTGTGACAGAATCTTATGTAGCCCTGGCCGTCTTGGAACTTCATATGTAAATCAGATTGGTCTTGAATTTATGGAGTTCCACTTGTTTCTACCTCCAGAGTGCTGAGATTAATGACATGTAGCTAACCACCTTAATTTTTGAGACAGGACCTCAGTGAACTAGGAACTTGATTTTTTTTTTTTTTTTGGTTTTTCAAGACAGGGTTTCTCTTTAGCCTTGGAGCCTGTCCTGGAACTAGCTCTTGTAGACCAGGCTGGCCTCAAACTCACAAAGATCTGCCTGCCTCTGCCTCCCGAGTGCTGGGGATTAAAGGCGTGTGCCACCACCGCCTGGCCCGGAACTTGATGTTTTGACCAGCCAGCAAGACCCTGAGATCCATCTTTCTGCTCAACCTTGCTGTGAAGAACTGGAGCTACAGAGGAAAACCACTCTGCTTGGCTTTTCCATGGGTGTTGCACACCTGACCTCAGGTCCTCATGATCTAATGGAGACTGTGACAGCCAAAGGAATCACAGAACTGAACTGATGAACTATGGTAGATGGCACCAGATTGCCTTGAGTTAACCAATAAACACTCGAGGGGAACAAACATGAAGATTAACTCTCGAGTCTGACACAGCCCATCTGCCAACCAACCGTTTTCCAATAAGAAAACAACAGTAACCACAAAACCCAAGAGCTATGGTTCTGCTTTGGTTCCCAAACCAGGGCTATGGTCATGCAGCAGGCGAGCAGGACAAGTTGGGAGCTTGCTCTGCAGTGGACCCATCTTCCGAATCACAGAGGTCATGTGAAGCTCTCCTGCGAATCTCACTGTGGTGAACAGCTTTGGTGAGTGGTGGTTTGTAAGCTGAGTTCACTGAGAACCCAAAGGGCCACCTCTAGGAATGATTACCTGCTCTTTATCTATCTTGGAATGCAGCTGGTCAGCATCTGGGGGTCCATCTGGGACACTTTTATGGTCTGTTGTTTCATTTGGTAGATCCGTTCTACCAGAGGGCTCTCCAACAGAGCAACCTGTCAAACCATCGAAGTCTCTGCCATCAGACACACCCATGAACTCTGTGAAGGAATGGTCCTCCAATATGTTTGTAGTGTGTTCTACAGTCACCTCTCCTGGGCAGAATTCTCTGGCTAGTTGGCCATTTTTGCTGGGGCCAGCATCCAGTTCTGAACATGAAGCAGTCCTGCATGGCATTCTGGAATTTATCTTAGGGATGCTCTGGGGCGACGCATTCCCCTTGGGTAAGGCACTGTTTTCCTCGCGTGGCACGGTGATTGTCTGATCCTTCCCCAAGCCTCTTTCTACTTCGGTAGGCTCTTTATTTGAAGCTGGTTTGAAGTCAGGCGTAAGTGCTGGTCCAGAGTGCTCGCTACACTCAGAATCCTTGGTGGAGAGGGCTAGCTGGTCCGAGCTGTCGCTGGAAGGGACTGCCATGTCAGACAGAGTGGCATTGGAGGCACTGTGGGAGAAGTAGCCACTGGTGAGGCTGCTGGTGGTTGGGCTCCGAGACACGGCTTTCTCCAAGACACTTGAGTCTGTCAGGCCCGCTTTAGAAGACCACTCCCTGTTCTCCAAGCTGGCGTTGTAAACACTGAAGTCAGCAAACTCCACGGGCACATAAGGCTGTGGGTGCATCAGCTTCCTGTTAATAGCTTCCAGCTCATTTTCCTCCTCTTCGGAGTCCTACAGAAAGGAAGCCAAAGCCAGTTGTTAACTCCTTATAGCAACTGTCTGATTGAGACATACTTCACTGCTAGTAAAGGCATTCCCATCCCCCTGTTCCTTTTCTCCCTCCCTTCATTCCATTTTTTCCACGTCATTGAGACTGGCCTTGACTGCTCAGTCCTCCTCCCTCTACCTCAGAGAGCAGGGAACTATGGGTATATATCCCCCACTGGACCTAGCCTCTCTTTCTTAAGTAGTCAAATAATAGTCAAATCTTGTCATCTATGGCAGTAAGTATCTTATTCTCAGAGACTTGTGAATACAAACCCACTGTTGCCTAGCAGGAATATGCATTTATTTCTTCTGCATCTACTCAATGCTCATTGGAAGGCCATCTGCCTCTGGTTTAAGGAAAGGAACTGGATGGAGGGCAAATGTTAGCTGCATCATTTTCCCCTCTTCTCAGTCAGTGAGCAGAGGCATAGTCTGCCTGCGGCAGAGGAGTGGACTCCTTTGTTTGGGCTGACAATCTTCAATCCAGGGAAGCAGAGAGCAGGAGATCCAGGCCCTCAGGGGGATTTCTGAACTCCTTTACAAGGTCTGCGCAAAGCTCAGAACCCTGCACTCAGTATTTCACTAAATGCTGTGACACAGAAACATGCTAACAGTTCATCAATTACTGATTTCCTGGGTCTTTGAGAAGCAGAGAGAGGCTTGGCTAGAAAGCAAGGAAGGCAGAGAGTGAATGCAAGAGAATTCTCCAGCATTGAGTAGTTTGGGAACTGGCAAAGATAGTCAGAATACAAAAGGGAGAACAACTCAGTCTCTGTCAAACAAATGACACATTTATTTTGTTTTAAAAAATCTGTAAGTATTTAAATTTGTTTGTCTGTTTATTTTATATATGTGTGTGCTATGTATGTCTGCAAGTATATCCGTGTACCATGTGAGTGCCTGACGCCTGAGCAGGTCAGAAGAGGACACCGAAGAACTATCTGGCAAGCTCCCCCTGCATGCCTTCTGCTGTCCTGAGGGCTGGGAACACAGATGCTGAGAAGGGACATGGTCCCTCCTTCAGTAAGGTATACCTGTGAGTCCTTATTCCAAGACTAGTCCTGAGCTCCACTAACTTAGAAATCACAGAAGCAGCTTTATTTTCCCCCTTACCCAAACATCTGTAGAAACCCAGGATGCAAACATCTGTCTTCCTCATTAAGGATGCACAGGGGGTGGGTATATTATTTAGATGAGACAAAGGGGAGGTCACCAAAATGTGGCAGATGGCTATTCCAATACAGATATAAATTTCATATGTTGAATTTTATAGTAATATTTTCTTTTGTATCTCATAAACTTACGAGATTTAAATACCCCCAAATATAGTTGACTAGGGCTGGGGGCATAGTCCAGCTGGTATTGTCCCTGCCTAGCATGTGTCTGATCTCTAGCACTGCATAAGCCAGGTGTGGTGGCACAGGCTTAGACTCAAGCACTCAGAAGTTTGGAGCTGGAAGATCGGAAGTTAAAGATCATCTTCAGCTACATAGTGACTCTGAGACCAGCCTGGGCTAAATAGTGACACTGAGGCCAGCCTGGGCTACATAGTGACTCTAAAAACAGTCTGGGCTATATAGTGACTTTGAGATCAGCCTGGGCTGTGGCTTTGAGACCAGCCTGGGCTAAATAGTGACACTGAGGTGAGCCTGGGCTACTTAGTGATTTTGGGACCAGCCTGGGCTATATAGTGATTTTGAGATCTTTCTGGGCTACATAGTGACTTTGAGGCTAGCCTGGGCTACATGAGACTCTGGCTTAATAAAACAAGTTAGTATTTTTTTGTATTTTTTTCTGTCACTTCAACTTAAAAGTGAATTTTCAAAGTTTTAAATTGTTTAACTGAGAACTGGAGGCACATTCGGTGGCACATGATTAGGGCACACAAGGCCGTGGGTTCAATCCTTAGAACTCTTCCAAAGGTGGGGGAAATATAAATTAGCTGTAGAAATCAGCAATCTCAAAAAAGGTAAGTATCAAATACCAATGATAAAGTTTTTGAAATTAAGGAAACAAAATCTTTGGCAAGGAAAACACTCACCTTACCTTTGTATCTTTTGTTTTGTTTTGAGCCAGGTTTCCCAGTGCAGCCCTGGGTGGCCTGGAAGTTGCAGCATAAACCAGGCTGGCCTTGACTCACAGAGATCAGCCTGCCTCTACTTCCCCAGGGATGAGAGTAAAGGTGTGTGCCATCAGGTTCAGTTAGGATACAAGTACTCTTGTATCCTAATCTTTGGATGCTTTTAAATGAACTACCTCTTTTCTTTTCAAGTAGGGCCAGTGAGACGGCCCAGTGGGTAAAGGTACTTCCCACCAAGCTGGTGGACCCGAGTTCAATCCCCAGGACTCACAAGGTGAAAAGAGGTAACCAATTCCTACATGTTGTCCTCTGACCTCCACACATGTGCTGTGGCGTGGGCACATCCACACATATGCAGGCATGTACAACTAAATAAATGTAATAATATTGTATTTTAAAAGCTGGGTGGGGGCAGTGTTGTAGTTTGAACGAGAATGGCTCCCATAGGCTACTATGATTGACTACTTGGTCCTCAGTTGGTGGAGCTGCTTGGGAAGGGCTGTGGGTGTGGTTTTGTGGAGGAGGTGGGTCACCAGGGGCCAGCTTAGGCTCTGAGATGTAAGCTCTGAGCTCTTCCTGCCATGTGTCTCCATGCTGCCATCTCTCTAAAACTGTCAGCCCAGTTACATGCTTTCTTTCCTAAGTTACATGCTTTCTTTCCTAAGTTACATGCTTTCTTTCCTAAGTTACATGCTTTCTTTCCTAAGCCGCCTTGGTCAAGGAAACAGAAAAGTAACTAAAAGTAACTAATGCAGTCTGGGAGGAGTGTAGCTCTCTTGGTAAAAGACTCACCAGCATATGCAAGTCACTGAGTTTAATCACTAGCATTAGGAAAAGAAAGGAAAGGATCCCCACCCCCTGACCAAATGTATAAGGGATGGGATGGGATGGGATGTTCTTTCCCTGTGTGGTGGTGTTGATCACAGAACAGAGCCCGAACAGATCAACCGTCTTGTTCATCTGCCCTTTCTTGTATTTTTAGATTCTGGATTCATCATATTTAGACTGAAAATTGAATTTCAAGTTTTACTCTTCTTTATTTGTTTAATTTAAGCTAGCAAACAATAATGAAATTCTCTAAGCCCAAGAGTAGCCAGTACAATTGGCCATTAACAAATGATTTATTGTGCAAGGAGAGGCAATCCTCAGCCAAGGATTAGCGGCTTGAGGACTTTCATCTTTCTGAAATACCGTTTGCTGGATGACATACGCAGCCATTATTTTAATGAGTAGAAATGTATCAAACTCATTAAGATAAGAATTATTTCTAAAGGGTGAGGTTGACCCGGGGAAACCTGAGAATCCATGAAGTCTAGGGGAAGAAGTTCAACTAGGAAACAGGCCAAAGACAGAAGAATAGTGTGTGCCAGAAAACAAACCCAAAAACCTCAGTAGGAATTAAATGGTTACAACATTTAAGAAAGATTGAAAGTTTGCTGAAGAAATGCTTTTAAGTAAAAAAAAGAAAAGAAAAGAAAAGAAAAACCCCAGCTCAAACAAGCAAGGGACTCAGACTTTACCAAAACACCCCAGAAAACTGACAAACGGAACAAAGTAGTGGAACAGCCCAGAGACAGTGCATGCACAGCAGCGGTTTCTCCATGGACAGAAGAGGCAGCTTTCTCAAGTCAGATCCCAGCAACAGAAAGGGTACTAGGTACTACTCAACCCTGCGCAGCACCCACATGTGATGCATTTGGTCACACAGGAATGAAGGGCTGCTTGAGGTGTCTTGGGTCAAGAGAATCTGGGGCCATCCTCCACTCTGCCTGCTGGGATGGGCTTTCTTTTAAATTCGTTAAAGGAAAGCCAGGGAAGTAACCATGGCAAGCTGTGTGAACCGCACATCTGTGTGAAGTGCACCTCTGTGTGCCGGGCAGCACCAGAAGGAGCACCTGGCAGTCTCTGGTGGGTGCTGGACCAAAATAAACGGTTTTAATTTTGTGTCTATACAACCCAGGGGTGAGAGTCCTGGCAGCCAACAGACAGACCCAGGCAGACACACAGCCAGACAGCCTGAGGGTAAAGGCTGAGCCATCAGCCCTTTGAGTGCACCCAGCAGTTCTCAGTAAGACAGTAGACAGTGAGGTAAGAGCGGACGGCTCTTTGAGATCCATGGTGGTAAAGGAGCAGTCTCTGGCCTGGACCCTCTGTGCCATCAGAAGCTGGGACAGATGAACAGAACTTAGAAGCGGGCGTGTAAGGAAGGGTAAGCCTTTTCCTCCTCCCCGGTGTTAGCAGAGGAGGCGTTGCTTTATGACCCAGTCAGCAGCTGAGCATGCAGACAAGAGGCCAGCCGCAGGGCCCGCGGAAGATGCAGTTAGTGTTGGCACAGTGTGGATGCGACTAATGGATCTTACACTGATGCACCCATGAAAGGGTCTGGCCCTGCTTAGCTGGGAGTGAGACTCCTCACACGGCTCAACCTATCAGCTCACAGGCAGCAGTGGACGTCAAACAGCCTCCTCTTGCCCCAGGCTGGTGTCCCATCCAGTCCCCACCCCAGGCTAGGAAGCCACAGCACAGTAAAAGCAGAGTTTCCAAGTTTACAAACCTTCAGGTTTTAAAAAAAATATTGGTTTTAAATTGAGGTATAACTTATAATCAAAAGTACCAGGGATAATGGTACTTGAAATGACATTTCAAATATTTTATTTTTATTCATTTACTCAGAGACAGGAGCTGGCTCTAGAGTCCAGGCGGGCCTTGAACTTTCCATCTCAGGTGTGAGCTGTCCCTTCCAGTCCTTTGAAAACCACTCTAAAAGTCAGGCTGAGAACAAGCACGTTGGACTGTATTTTGCCGGGTAGGTAACAAAAGCTACGGGACCTGGAGCGATGGGGATGCGGCTGATGATGATGGCAGCAGAGCGGCTACAAGCTACACGGTTATCTTGGTAGCAGCAACACGAGAAGCTTTCAAACACACCCACAGCTAAGTGCAGGATTACTTACGCCAAGTAAATGCAATTCCTCTAGGTAGATTAACTTCAGAATCTGGGCAGTACGCACAGACACATCAGAGAGATTTTTGGTATTAGTTCAACTGATTGTGTTACGCTTTCCTTTATAATGACCAGAGCCCTCAAAGGTGCCTTTCCCCCGTTAGCTAAGAAAACTTAAACTGATGTAAAAACGAGCTAAATAAACATTTAGAGAAAAATCACAGGTCAAGGTTAAATTCATGCAAAACGTCATTATCAAGAGTCACATTTCATTTGTAAAGTCAAGGCTCCACACGTCTTAATTTCTCTGACAGCATTTGGAAGGCAGATTGCAAAAGGGTTTCCAACCCACCACCAGGCAATATGACGGAAACATTCCAGAACTTACAATCTTCTCCTCAGGTTTGCTATTGTGTTCTACTGGCATGCTGCTGCCATTGCTTCCCGGGGGTACAATGCAGCCAGGGTTATGTGCCTGAGATGGAGACATGCTCTGCAAAGGTTAAGACACACAGATGCATCACACACAAGAGACGATCACAGCCAAAATATCTACTAAGTTACGTGCATGTTAGAAAGAGCAACGACACCACACTTTCATTACGTGTGAGTAACGCGGCAGCCAATGTTACGGATCAGAGTTAAACTACTGGTGAAATAGGACCAGAACGCACATATTCTGCGGCAAGACACATCATTAGTTTTTATCAACAAGTAAATACATAAAGGCCCGTCGAGTTTTCAAAATATCTGCCGGGCATCACTTTCTCTCTTGAAAGATATAAAAGACTGGAACACCATTGATGCAGAGAAGTAAAACCGTGGCAGTCAACATCAAAACCTCCTGCCACCGCCTGGCATGCTTGAGAGAAAGGCTTCTGAGAATGGGCTCCACAGAGTGACGTAACCCATGCACGTCCGCATGCAGCGTCCAACACGTGACTGCAAACCACTGTTCTCTGAAGGCAGCACTGTTTTGTTCAGTTTGGCACAGGACAGAAAAGTCAAGCATTTACCTCCTGGCTTAGGAGAGGTCTCGCTTCAAGGGCTGTCCTTTTCTTATGCTCCTCTTTTACAGGCATTAGGGGTTTGAAAAACTTTGGTGGCTGAGGAGAGAACGCTTTAAAAGGGCTGACTGTTAAGGCATGTGGATTCTCGGATGGGTAACCTGAGGAATACAAAAAGGACACGAGTTTATGGATAGCCGAGCACGGTCACAGGCGCACAGGAAGCCAGGTCATACCCTAGTGTTGGTCCCCAGCTCAAGGATGTGTTGAGAAGTGATTGGATCGCAACGGTGTCAGCCTCATCAATGGAGATGCACACCTGAGAACAGCTGAATGGACCAAGCTCGAGGAAGCAGGGCCATGGGGTGGGGGTGGGGTATGCCTCTTAAGAGTATGGTTTCTGGCTCCTGGTTTTTCTTCTCTCCCTTGTTTCTTAGGGTGAGAAGTAGCCACCATCATAGCCTCCTCCCGCTCTGATGCTCTGCTCTTCCCTGCTTTAAAGCGTGAAGCAAGGTGGTCCTGGAGCAAAACCTTCGAAACCATGAGCCCAAAGAAATCTTCCTTCCTTAAGTTAGTTTTTCTCAGGTAGCTTGTCACAGCAATGGAAAGTTAATACCCCCATCAGATATATATCCATATATATATCTGATATAACAGCAAAAATAATATGCCAAAACTTAGTCCAGCATTCCAACGGATGGAGGCAAGTACAGGGATAAATTAGACTAGTGAGACAGCTCAGCAGTCAAAAGCGCCTGCCATCAAACCGCTCACCTGAGTTCAATCCCCGGGACCCCCATGGTGGAAAGAGAGAGTTGACTCCCCCAAGCTTTCCTGTGATGTGTGTGCTGTGACACACTCCCACCCCAACTCGTGCAATACAGGGAAAGAAATGTAATAACAATAAAATAGAATAAAGTTAAGTCTATGAGGTTACAAAAATTATTAAAGGGCTGGTCAGTGAGAAAATCAGAAATAAAAATTCAAACCTTTTCTTTTAAAAACCATCATTATTATTAATTATTATCATTATTAGTTATTTTATGCATATGGGCATTTTGTTTGTATGTACGTTTGTGAACCACATGCATGCCTGGTGCCCACGGAGGTCAGAAAAGGGCCTTAGATCCCCTAGGATTAGAGTCTCAAATGGCTTTAAGCAGCCATGTGGGTGCTGGGAATGAAACCTCGGTCTTCTGTAATAGAGCCAATGCTCTCCAGCCCCTTAACTCTTTTTCAATAGCCAACTTAAGTTCCACTTATTAGACCAATGCTGGCTCAAGCTGACTCTCCTCTGAATCCCCAAGGTCTCTGGTGTGTATTCTGACATTTATCACTGAATGTTATATTTGCTATATATAGTTTTTCCTCCAAGACAGGGTTTTCTCTGTGTTGAGACCAGGCTGACCTTGAACTTGGAGAGCCCCTGGGCCTCTGCTTCCTGGGTGCTGAGATTAAAGGTGTGTGCCATCACCACTTGGCTTCTATGGTTATATTTTAAGGACAAACAGAAGCTCACCAGGTATACTCAGGAATGGATATACATTTTCTTGTATATGTTCCTTTTGCCTCGGTCTACCTGGCTCTGTGGGACTATACTGATTTTTTTTTTTTGCCTTGTCTGGCTTTTGTCTTTTTTCATTTTCTTTCCAATTCCTGCTACACTGATTCTTGATCTTTGGTAGTTAAAATATAAGACAGAAACTAATAGCTGATTTACATTTCCACAGACTGCTGGTCTCCTCAAGGCACTAGGAGACTGTGAATTTACATGATAACATTGCCACTGACCAAATTAATATCTGCTATCATTTATGAACCTATGTTAGGTGTTAGAGTCAGGTTTCCATAACATTTGAGGGCTACATAAAAGAATGAGAGGTAAATACTCTTTTGGTTAAGAAAATTGAATGAGAATCATGTGTGTCTCAAACAAGGTCAGAACATGATGGATTGAAAAATGATTTGGAGAATTTGAAATAACAAAAAGGTATTCTCTTAGGTGGGAGAGTGCCTGGCGAGCATGCATGAGGTTCTTGGTTCGATCCCCAGCACTACGTTTGTGCATGCACAACTATTATTTTGCTATATAGAACACACAGCAAAAAGAAACTCAGTAAGGGACTGTGGGATATTCTGGCTAAGAGGACGGGCTTTGAATGTCACCGGAGGCAGTGCCACCACTACCTTCTTTGCTCCGGCGAGGTGAATCCCTGGGTAAAGTCCCATAGCAGGCGACATCCTGGTAACTGGAGCTGTAGTCAGACACGTCTAACTGGTTCTCGGGCCAGCCCTGCAAAGTAAAGATATAGGTCACCTGCGATGAAGTCACTCTGAAAAAATGGGAAAGCAGCCAGTATTTCAGTTTCTGTTTCTTTTCTTTCTTTTCTCCCCTCCCCCGCTTACCCTCCTCATATTTTGTTTTTTTTGAGCAAGGGTCTGACTATGTAGCCCTTGTTGGTTTCAAACTCACAGAGATCCATCCATATGCTTTTGCTTCCCAAGTGCCAGGATGAAAGGCATGCACCACTATATCTAACTCTTGCAATTTTTTATTTGTTTGTTTGGTTTTTTGAGACTGAGTTTCTCTGTGTGTAGCCTTGACTATTCTGGAACTTGCTTTGTAGATCAGAGAGGCCTCAAATTCACAGAGATCTGCTTGCCTCCGCTTCCCAAGTGCTGGGATTAAAGGCTTGCACCAAAAAAAAAATTAGTCTGGCTGTAATTTTTTTAAAAAAAGTTTCAGTATGTGTTTTCACTTTTATTGCAAAATATTTTAAACATATATGCTAATGATGGTTACAACATGATTAAAACAAATACCATCGAGTAAGCAAATGTCAGTATGATTTTATATTTTAAGATTTAATAAAATCATTACAAATACAATGAAAAAAATTTAGGACATAGGTTCTCACTATGTAGCCCTGGCTGACCTCAAACTCACAGAGATCTGCCTGTATCTGCCTCTGGACTGCTGGGATTAAAGCAGTGATCACCATACCCTCCGTGAAACGACCTTTGAAATCCTATGTAGCCCCATCCACCTCCTTCCCTCCTCAGAGGCAATCACTTGTATTTATCTGAGCCCTTCTATTCATAATTCTGCCTGGTCAGCAGCCCAAGCTGAGGCTGTCTGAGGTAACTAAAAGGTACGGTTATTTAACCTAAGCCTGAGATTATAAACTACAAATAGCCACAGCTGCTGGCGGGCTAATGGGAAACTCACACATCATATGAGCTCATTTCACCTTAGGAGTTGCTGCCTTTAAGGACTAAAGTTTACGTTTCTCAAATATGTAAACAAAACCTATCCGCACAGGCGCTGGAGAGATGGTTCAGTGGTTAAAAGCACTTCCTGCTCATCAGAGGTCCTGGGTTCTGCTCCCTGCACCCACAAGTGACTAAGTGACTCACAACTATTTGTTTCCCCAGGTCTAGGGAGCTCTAGTGCCCTCTTCTGGTTTCTGTGGGCACTGCATGCAAATAGTGCACTGACATAAGCGTAGGAAAAAAAACATACATGAAAAATATCTTTAAAACACACACACACACACACACGTCCACACATAGTATGTTCTCAAGAACTTAGGAGGTGTTGATAAGCTAGCTCACCGTAACATACATACCTTATCATCTTCATCAAAGCCAGAGAGATCTGGTCGACTAGAGGAGACCTGAAAGAGATGGACGCTTTTACCAATATGATTCATATATTTAATAATCATCTTTTTTTGAAACAGGGTTTTATAATGGATCTTGCCAGCCTGGTACTTGCAGAGTTTCCTTGCCTCTATTTCCTGAATGCTGGGGTCACAGGCATGTATTCTTAATTTTTTTTTTATTTATAAATATATGGGCACAAATATGGCTGAAGCCTTGCGACCATCTTCCTTTGTTTTCTCCCACCAGGAATCATGACTACTATTTTCACACATATTTCTATAATTACATGTACATATATGCTCATAAATACTAAACAGTATTACTTGGCATATTTTACACTATGCTAAGTGCTTTATTACTAGGCATGGTGCTTTATAGTGATTTTTGGCCCCATTCTTCTACAGATGGCTACTTACTCTGCTTCTAATAAATTTCTAATACTTAAAATGGAAATTTATTATTTGTGTGTGTCTGTGTGTGCCATGGCATGCATATACAAGCCAGAGGTCATATTTCAGGAATGAGTTCTCTCCTTCTACCCTCTGGGCCTTGGGATTGATCTTGGGTCACCAGGCTTGGTGGCAGGTGCCCTCATCTGACGTCCTGTTTCTTACTTAGTTTTTGGTTAAAAAGTATAAAGTACACCTACTTTATAGTAGTACGTACCTATAATCCTATAGTAGGTGGTACGTACCTATAATCCTAGTGCTTAGGAAGGTTGAGGCAGGAGGATTATGAATCTGAGGCTAGCCTGGGTTACTCAGTGAGACTGATTCGAACCCCAAGCAAAACACACTGGCACAGATCTTCCACTGTCTCTGTCCACTACAGCTACATCCTTAGGCCCTGGCTTCCGTACTCCTCACTTTCTCTTTGTTCTCTGTTTTTGATTTATGAGACAGCATCTCACTAAGAGAGTCCAGGCTAGCCTCAAGATGCCAGCCTCCTGCCTTAACCATGTACCGCCACCATGGCTGGCTCAGTATCAGTTAGTTCTGCATACAGCGTGTCTGTGAGCATCTCCTCAACAGACTTCTAGAGCACAGATTCTGGGCTGCACCAATGAGGCACGCGAGCTGCCAACTCGACTTTTCTAAAGGACAATCTTATAATCATTTTGTTTGTTTGTTTGTTTGTTTTTGAAGTCCATTTGCTAGACTTTATGCCAGTTGTTTTTTCTTGTGACATTATTCTTATAAAGTTTCCCATATTTTGGACCTTGCTAACTGAATCTCTACATTCTCATTTATTATTATTATTGGTATTCTCTTTAAATATTATTATCTGAGGCTAGAGCCTTGATCAGATGCAGAACCAACACTTTAATAAATAGCTTTACAAGTGTTTTTTTTAGTTTTTTACTTTAAGCTTTGAATAAATGTCATACCATTGATCAGGATGGCCCCTCCTGATCTACATAGCACTGGTTGATTAAGTGTGTGGTACAGGTGCGTGGTACAGATGTGTGGTACAGGTGTGTGCCACTATATCCAACTTGATTTTTAAACTCTTCTTAATATAAATTTATTTTTTTTCTTTCCTTCTTTTTGTTTGTTTTTTTATGTGGGGTTTTTTTTTTTTTTTTTTTGGGTGTGTGTGTGATAGGGTTTCTCTGTGTAACAGTTTTCTGGCTGTCCTAGAACTCACTTTATAGACCAGGTTGGCCTCAAAGTCACAAAGATCTGTCCACCTCTGCTTCTGAGTGCTGGTATTAAAGGGGAACACCACCACTGCCTGACGAAAAGTCATATAAATTTTTAAAAATTTTTACTATATTTACTTATCTCTCTCTCTCTCTCTCTCTCTCTCTCTCTCTCTCTCTCTCTCTCTCTGTGTGTGTGTGTGTGTGTGTGTGTGTGTGTGTGAGAACAGAAGACAATTAGCAGGAGTTGGTACTCTCTTTTCACTATGTAGGTCCCAGGAATTGAACTCAGGTGGTTATTAGGTGGCAAGTGTTTTTTCCTGCTGCGCCATCTCACAAGTCCTCTATACCTTCCATCTTTTCTTCCTTCCTTCCTTTTTTTTAATGATTTACTTTTCTGTGCACTGGTACATGTGTGTCTGTATGAGTTTCCAGATCCCCTGGAACTGGAGTTACAGACAGTTGTGAGCTGCCATGTGGGTGCTGGGAATTGAACCTGGGTTCTCTTGGAAGAGCAGCCAGTGCTCTTAACAATTGAGCCTTCTCTCTGGTACCTACCCACCTTCCTTCCTTTCTTCCTTCCTTTTCTTTTCTGAGACATGTTTTCTCTGTGTCACAGCTCTGGCTGTCCTGGAACTCACTTTGTAGACCAGGCTGGTCTCAAATTCACAGAGATCTGCTCATCTCTGCCTCCTGAGTGCTGGAAGTATAGGCATGGGCTACCACTGCCCGCCTCGCCCCTACATTTCTTAATAATAGTTCTTGTTCTTTCATTTCTGTCCTGTCTAGAATTCTTACCAGCAAGTGGTAAAGTAGGCATTTTAGGGATAATGATTTCCGTTTAAGTACCACTTTATGTTCTGCAAGTACTGTTTATGAATATTTTTACTATCAGTTAGTTCTATGTTTTAATTTGTATTATGACTTCTTTCTTGATAGATAAATTAACTAAGAGAGTGTCTTTTAAAAAATTTAATTAGCTAGACACGGTGGTACACACCCTTAGTCCTAGTGCTTAGGTGGTAGAGGCAGGTGACCACTGTTGAGTTTGAGACCACCTAGGGCTGCATAATTGGACCCTATTTCTATTTATTTATTTATTTATTTATTTATTTATTTATTTATTTATTATGTATACAGTGTGCTGTCTGCATGTATGCCTGCAGACCAGAAGAGGGCACCAGATCTCATTACAGATGGTTGTGAGCCACCATGTGGTTGCTGGGTATGGAACTCAGGACCTCTGGTAGAACAGTCAGTGCTCTTAACCTCTGAGCCATCTCTCCAGCCCCAATTGGACCCTATTTCAACACCAAACACAGAAAAGATAAAACAATGTGTACACACACACACACACACACACACACACACACACTTCTTCTTTTCTTTTGTAGTAATGAGAATTGAATCTGGGACACTGGATCTGCTAGGCAAGAACTCTACCACTGACCTATATCCCCAGCCTAAGAAAGTGCTTTCAATTTGTAACTTGTGAGTCTCTCATTCTCTATTGGGTGTGCGTGTTTAAGTGTGGTGTGAATGTGTATGTACATGTGCTCTTGTCTATGCTCACACATATAGCAGGCAGAGTCTGACTTTGGGTGTCTTTTTCTGTTGCTTTCTACCTTACATTTTTGAGACAGGGTCTTGAATTCACAACTTGCCATTTTTGACTAGCCTGGCTGGTCTGCACACTCCAGAGATCCAGGGTTCCGAGAGCACACCCCCATGACTGGCTTTTATAGAATACTAGAGATCCAAACTCAGGTCCTCATGCTTGTGTGGCCAGCACTCTCCGTACAAAGGCAGCTCCCACCCCCATTATCTATTTCTAACGCTCGCACTGAGCTCGCAGTAACCTGCACAGCAGTGAGTATGGGTATTCACTCTGTGGCCTATTCTAAGACAGTTGCTGAGGTCAGGAAGGAGGAGTCAGGTTTTCCATGGAAACACTACAGCGCCTTCCTCTGTTTTTCCATGGAAATACTACAGCGCCTTCTGTTGCTCCTGGGAAGCGACCACTTTGAACTAACCTACACTAACTAACTAACTTACACTAACCTGCCCTTGCTTCTGGGCTGCTAGAAGCCATCTGTCAAGGGAATTTTCTACACGAATTGGTTGAGAGAGGTGATCAGTATAGGCAAATATCTAGGGGATCCTGGCTGTCTGGTGTGCACCCTGGTACGGAGAGTCAGGCTCAGCACTTTGGGGTGCCCAGTCCAGGACTGTGTGCCCCGTTCCCACCATTTAAGCTCCAACCTCATGTTGTCCCAGATCCTCCGCCCCCTAATCCTGGAGTGAGTCACATGAATTCCCTGTAGGCTTGTACTCACATTGTGAACGTTCGGCGTACTGAGGCTTCTCCGGATGTGCCGGGCTTTGGTGGAGAGCGCTTCCTTGACTGTGACGGCCTGTAGATACAGCATCACAAAGATAACAGCGGGGATTGTCTCCTCGGATTATAAACGGGGCATGTGTTTACTTTAGAAGATTCAGAAAACACAAGTGTAAAAACCACAGTTGTACATACAAACACATCAATACTTATAAGGCTGGTACCCCAACTACATGTGTTTAAAGCAACAACAACAAAACCTGACCTATCAAAAACATTAAAAACTCAAAACACGGGGCTGGTGAGATGACTCAATGGTTAAGAGCACTGACTGCTTTTCCAGAGGACCTGGGTTCAATCCCCAGCACCCACATGGCTGCTCGCAGCTGTCTGTAACTCCAATTTCAGAGAATCTGACGTCATCATACCAATGCGCAAGAAATAAGGTTAAATAAAGTTTTTTTTTTAAAAAAAAAACCCTCAAAACACAAAGCACGAAAGCTGCTGAGCAGCAGACGCTATGAATTGATGCAGAAAAACGAAACGAAGAAACCTGAGAGGAGATGCTGCAGGGTTCTGCTTGTGCCACATTTTCGGTGTGTTTTACAGAAAAGGGAGACTGCTCTGACAAACATGAATCCATCTCTCTAGTCACCCAACATCCTGTCTTCAAAGCCAGCTTCTGCTCCAAGGGAACGCGCACACATGACATACCTGTTCACGGAGGCACTGCTGAATGCAGGGTCTTATTAGTGTTATTTATTATATATTTTTTGATATGGAGGCTCCCATGTAGCCTAGGATGGATGGTCTTGAACTCACTATGTAGCCAAAGACAGCCAAACTTCGGAGCCTCCTGCCTCCACCTCGCAAATGCTGACATTATGAGCATGCACACCACTACCACGCCCAGTTTACCCAGTGCTGGAGTTTGCAGGGGCTCCACCAATTCTGAGTTCACTATTTTAAACCAATGTCCCACCGGCAACTTAGAAGCCTGAATACTGGGAATAAAATGACAAAATGGGTTCAACATAAGGCCTCTGGAGTCAGTCTACTTGGGCTCACATGGCTTTAAACCACTGCCTTGCTGCATAGCTTCTCCTGGCCCAGATTTTCTCTTTGGAGAGTGATTTACACTAGGACTTTGGCCCACTGGTGATCTTGACAATTAACCCACACACTACACCTCCATCATTTGAACACGATGCTTGAGGGCTGAGTGTGGTGGTAGCCATCTGTAATTCCAGCACTTGAAAGGCAGAGGCAGGAGGACAGCCACGAGTTGCAGACCAGGCTAGTGTTACACGGTATTTATTTACACTGTGTGACGATGTGTCACTGTGATTGGTTTAATAGAGAGCTGAATGACCAACAGCCAGGCAGGAAAGAATAGGCGGGACTTCTGGGCAGTGAGAGAAACTTGGAATCAATCTAGACCCAGGAGAGGTCAACAAGACACTGAAGTTGGACATACAGTACAGAGGACAGGTAGCAAAGCCACGTGACAGAGCGAAGATTAACAGAAACAGGTCCATTTAAGTTATAAGAACTAGTTGGGAAAAAGCCTAAGCTAAGGTCAAGTTTTCATAATTGATAATAAGTCTCAGTGTCAGTACTTGTGAGCTAGCAGTCCAAAGGCAAGTCCAACTACAGGCTAGTGCACATACTGAATTCTAAGCCAGGCAGGCTTCCAGACCAAGACCCTATATCAAAACAAAAAAGTATACACACACACACACACACACACACACACACACCCCACATACATCACCCATGCCACACACGCGCATGCAAACCACATACATTACCCACACCCACACCACACACTCACATGATCACATTACACACATCATACAAATACACAACACATATCACACATGTACATGCACACATACCACACATACACACAAATACACATACATACATGCACACATCACACAAGTAACACACACACACACACACACACACACACTCAAACTCTTGTCGGAGTCCTTTCACTAGGGGAATGGCTACCCAAGCAGTCCTCCACTGCCGCATTTTGAGAGGTGTGTACATCATCTCTGCCCACTGCTGGGGAAGGCTGGCGATTACATCCTCAGCACTAGGCAGTCAGGTACTCACCTGCCGGAGCCGCTCCAGACTCAGAATGTTCTCGACTTGCAGCACCCCACGCGTGTACTTCTCAATATATGTCTCCCCATCTAAGGTGCCCTCATTCTCACTCCGTGCTGCCAGGAGAGCCAAGGTTTCCCGGTCCTCAATCTCCTCGGTCGCCTAAAGGCACAGAAAGGAGGCGACTGTTTTTCTGTGAATGACGTTTCTGTAAGTGTTGTGATGTGCTTTCAAAGCACAGTGAACCAACACTCCCGCTCCGCTCTTACACGCCAACATCTGCAGAAGCAGCACTTGTTACCTTTGGTATGTTGGACACTATCTCATAGGTCACTCCACAAGAGTAAAATATATTTATCAGCGATATCCTTCTCTTGAGACTCTGGGTGAAACTCTGGTAGGGAAGGAAAGGAAAGCAGGATCAAATTGTGCAACGAATCTAAGACAAACCAATTTCGCATTTTCCAAACTGGAAAATTATTATAAACGATTCTAGTAGTATAGATATGTTCAACAAAACAGAAAGGAAACCAAACAAAGGAGGTGGGTATGGTGTCTCACATCTAAAATCCCCATACTTGGGAGTCTGAGGCAGGAGGATTCCTTATCAGTTTCAAAGCCAGTCTGAGTAACACAGTTAATATAGCGGGCATGGGGCCAGTCCGAGCTACTGAATGAGACCTGTCTCAAGCAACTAACAAAAATAAATAAATAAATAAATAAATAAATAAATAAATAAATAAATAAAAAACAAGAAGAGAAAAGAGCAGAAAACAACAAAAT
Source organism: Myodes glareolus (assembly GCF_982192425.1). Lineage (NCBI taxonomy): Eukaryota > Metazoa > Chordata > Mammalia > Rodentia > Cricetidae > Myodes > Myodes glareolus. The sequence goes on from NC_142039.1 coordinate 63,085,513, forward strand.
CCAATGAGAAACAAAGCCTAAAAATCTTGTCTCTGATTGGCAAGATGGCTCTGTGAGGAAAGGCCTTTGTCCCCATGCCCAAGGGCCTGAGTCTGATCCCTAGGACCCACATTAGGGAAGGCGCCTACTGACTCCTGCAAGTTGTCCTTCAACCTCCACACATGTTTTGTAGCACGCAAGTTCAAACGCACATACAACTAAGTAAATATACACATGTAATAACATCCTCTTTCTGAAACTTCTTGTCTTGGGCTGGGATCTTTAATCTCAGCAGTCAGGAGGCAGAGACAGGAGATCGTTGTGAGCTCAAGGTTCTACATTTCTGCAAGCCTGGTCCACACAGGCAGTTCTAACTGAAGCTACGAGCCTGGTCCACACAGGCAGTTCCAACCCAAGCTGCACAGCAAGACCATTAAGAGCTAAATGCAGCTGTGATTGGGGTCAGACTGGCAGAGCTGGGACGTCCCTGGGGTTCTCATTTTCACTGCTTCCCTTGTGCTAACTTCCCTTCATCTCTCCAAGGGTTAGCCAGCTTTGCTAGAACAATCTGAGGAACCCAGGGGGTCAGTTTTGTTGACAGTACCGCTGACATGGGTTTTGGCAAAAGCAGCAGAAGTCTTCTCTGTCCCAGTGCCGTCACTAACATGCCAGAACCTGCTGTGAAATAATCCTCTTGCACACTGTAAAGATTTGTCACTTGAATTGGTTTAATAAGATGCCGATTGGCCAGCAGCTAGGCAGGGAGTATAAGTGGGGTCACCAAACTAAGGATGATGGGAAGGAGTCACCAGCTAGAAGCAGAGGAAGGAGATGAATGTGCTGCTCATAAAGGAACTGCCATGTGATAGAGTGTAAATAAGGAATAAGAGTTAACTTAAAATATAAGAGCCGGTTAGTAGTAAGTCTGAGCTATTGGCTGAGCATTTATAATTAATATAAGCCTCTATGTGGTAATTTGGAAAGTGGCTGCTGGATATTTGGGAATAGATGGTGAGGACAGGAAACATCTGTCCACTAAGACAGTGGCAGCTGCTGTCTGCAAACATTACAGGCTCTTCTTTTTTTAAAAAAAACGTTTATTTCATTTGTGTTTGTGTGTATCTTTCTGTGTGTGGACACATGAGCACGTGTGGGGGTGCCCATGGAGAACAGAAGAGAGTGTCAGATCCCCTGGAGCTGGAGTTACAGTTGGATGTCAGACACCTGACAAACTCAAATCCTCCAGATGGGCAAAAAGTGCTCCTCACTGCTGAGCCATGTCTCCAGCCCCAAAGATTAGAGATATCCTAACCAGTGAACATGGCAAAGTTAATGAGTCTGGCACTGACGTTTCCTTCTGAGGTCTTCACCTGGCCACCACGTGCCCAAGCTGTTTACGAGGGTTATAAAACAGGGTGTGACACAGAGGAGATCATTTTGCCCTTGTCCACAGGACGGCAAAGCAGCTCTGTTGCTCGCTACCTGTTTGTTATAAATATTGGCTGCAATCCGCTTCCGTAACACTAGCTCCATAGCTGCCGGGTGGCTGAGTTGAACCGTGGTCTTCACAATCAGGTAGATCCTTTCATTCTGCGGCGTGACCCGATTCAGGTGAACAGAATCGTGGACCGAGGAGTCCCAGGAAGCTGTGGCTGAAACCTGGGAGGAACAGAATGTTGGGGGACAGGTGTAAGCCACGACAGGCAGAGCAGTTTACGAGACATCCCGGAGAAAGAAAATCAATTCTACTTGCTGTGGCCAAATAGACTTCTTCCTTCAGCTACTCTGAATGGTGGCCCGGACAGCATTTTGGTCAAAGCCCTCAGTGTCTCCCAGGGCTTATCAGGCTGATAGGGCTTGTGTGCATGTGAAGACCCCGAGAGAGCCCTGGGGTAAATTACCTCATCACCACTGTGCTTTATGATGGGCAGGTAGAAGAACTGACTGCCATGCTCCTTGGGCAGGATGGAGTTCACACCTGACGCGTGGGGGCCCACCAGCTGCTCATTGGCACTAAGGTCATCCGCTGAGCAAGTTCAAGGGGCAAGATGAAAACAGAGCAAAGGAAGTCAGCTTTTAAGCAAACACCAGCATTTTAAAATACGCCTTTGAAATTAATTTTTCCATTTTACACTTTTTTTTTTTTTAAGACAGGGTTTCTCTGTAGCTTTAGAACCTGTCCTGGAACCTGATCTATAGACCAGGCTGACCTTGAATGCACACAGATCCACCTGCCTCTGCCTCCCGAGTGCTGGGATTAAAGGCATGCCCCATCACCTGACTTATTCTATACTCTTTTTTTATTAATTAAAAAAAATGCCTAAAAAGTAATGGGTTTCATGACAATATTTTCTCCTGCCCCCTCCCCTTGCCCTCTCTTGTTGGTTTCCCTCTTCCTCCTGCTGCCATGTTACACGAAGTCCATTACCTTCTTTTCCTTCCCCACCTTAAAGGTTGAGGGCAGAGGATACCAGTCAGAAATGCAGTTCCTCAGCCCTTGCCAAGCCTAACACAGACTCTCCAGGGGCCACGCCTTCTGCAGGTGATGTCAATCATTCATATCCCAGAGCACATGCTTTGTGTTCTTGTCTGCAGTTTGCAATGCCCAGGGTGCTTTGTGTGCGATCAGACACCCACAGCTCTCCTCCACTGCCCAGATGCCATGCTGATGCATGTGCCCAGAGCTACACTGTCACCTAGTGTGCCATATCAGTAGTTACGGGAGTGATTTATGCACCCAAAAGAACACAAGTCTGAGGAGATGATGATCTTTGTTGGTGTTCATAATCCCGGGATGGGTTAAGTACCTACTTACCATTCAGATCCAGGAAGAGAACCGGTATGTGGGTTTCCATTCCAGGAGGTGGGACCCTAAATTCAACAACAAAATTTAACTGTAAGAACAGGTGTTTTGTATTTTTTAATTACGAAAACACTGTAGAACCAAGGAAACAGAAGGACCTACTGTAGGGCTGTGGAGCCTACTCAGGTCGCACCATGGCATCTCTTTGTCATGTTTATCTTATTGTGTATGTGTCTCTCTGTGTGTGGGGGCACATGTGCCATGGCAGAGGACAACTTGCAAGAGTCCGGGGACTAAACCCAGATTGTCAGGCTTACCAGCAAGCAGCACTAAGCCATATCTCCAGACTCCATCATTTTTAATTTCTTAAAGTAAACTTTGCTATAAAAACACACCATTTTTTGACTCCCATGTTGACACACGTCATGGAAATCACTGTGACATACAAATGAACTACCAGCCACAGGCATGAGATGTGAGTAACTAAAACAAACTTTATCTGAAGTCTTTCAAAAAACAGTTCTGGGGGCTGAAGAGATGGTTTCAGAGAACTTTCTCCTTTCTCAGAGGACTCGGGTTCAGTTCCCAGCACCCCACTGTGACTCACAGCCCTTTATAACTCTAGTTTCAGGGGACCTGACGCCCTCTCCTGGCCTCTTCAGGCACCAGGCACACATATGGTGTATATAAAATACATACAGGCAAAACATTCATACACCTAAGAGTAAAAAATGAATGAAATATTTTTGAAGAAAAGAAACAATTCTAGGCACAGGGACAAGGGACCAGGGTGCTGTTAGATGGAAGGGGATGGATCAGAACCTAGAGGAAGTAAACGAAAAGGGTGGGAACCCAGAAAACTCCAAAAGAGTGTGCACAGCCTGTGCAAGGAGGTGGTGTGTACAGCAGAGACCAGGCAAGCACATTGCTCAGACTGACCCACATTAGAATCACCTGATCATACACTTCCTCTTCTGAATCAGACCTAGGGTGGGACCCAGGGTGACATTTTAGGAACACTCAAGATGATGTGGAGCTGGAAAACATCATGTAAAGAGGCTGAAGCAAGGACGTCTTACTAGGAGGGCTTTGAGAACCGTCAAGGTCGGCATGAGTTGACTCCTCGCAGGGAGCACCCTGCAGAGACACTGCACACTATGGACAGGATCCGAACACACAGACAGAGGCTGCTAGGGGAAGCAGTAGGCACAACACTTCTTCAGGAAGGCCATGAAATCGATGCCAGATCAGTTCCATGATCCAGAGAGATGGGAACATCAGTAGCATGTCTATCTGTCCAGAGCAGATCTGGACATGTGTACAGTGTTCAAAGGGGATGCTGGGTTTTCTCCTAGCCACTCAGAACAGAGGCTGAGGATGTAGCTCATGGGTAGAATGGAAGGCCCTGAGTTTGACCCCAGCACTACAAAAACAAAACACAAGCAATGACAACGAAAAGGCAGAAACCCTCAAACAAGAACAACAAAAAATCCAAACAAGAACAATGTATAAGTACATTTCCAAGGCATGGCTTTGCAGTGAGAATGAGAATCAGAACCAACAGAGCAGTTGGGCAGAGGTGGCGCATGCCTTTAATCCTGGCACTCAGGAGGCAGAGGCAGGTGGATCTCTGTGAGTTCGAGGCCAGCCTGGTCTACAAAGCGAGTTTCAGGACAGCCAGGGTCACACAGAGAAACCCAGTCTCCAAAAATAAAAAAAAGTCAAAACAAAATGAACATCAAAAAAGTAAACATAGCTACCTTTAAATAAATATACACAAAAGGCATTTTATATATACAATATGCATTATAACAAACAGGCTACATCCAAATGAACAAGCCTCTTTTTATGTCTCTAAGTCTTACAACAGAACTAAGAACACCATTCCACCTGCATATCAGGAATAAACGCAAGAAGTAGTTCAAGAAATACAGACTGTGGCTAAGTTGGCAGGAGTACTGGTCTAGCACACATAAAGGCCTGGGTTCGGTGCCTAGCACTGTATTAAAATGGGCACAGTGGCACAGACCTACAACCCCAGCACTGGGAGGTGGAGGCAGGAAGATCAGAAGCTTACAATTCATAAAAGCAGCAGAACTACAGTTATGAAGTTGCAGTGAAGATTGTTTTATGGTTGGGATCACCACAACATAAGAAAATGTTTTAAACGGTCATAACTTTAGGAAGGCTGAGGACCACTGCTCTATCCATTAATACCGGCCAAATTAAGCACGTTCCAGGGCAAATGAGATCTATTTTCTGTGTTCTTTTAGTATATTTTGAAGCTACCTTCTAGCCCAGTATACTTTGAAAACTCCTTCTCAGTTTAGAGGGAGGAAAGAGGATCCAACTTGCTCATTCAGAGGAAGAGGGGAATGCAGCATTTACTCCCAGTCAGGTCACCTCTGGAAGAAGCTGGCTCCGGTGGGGAAGTTAGAGCATGCTGGAGTTGGGTGGCCCTTCCCTCCACTGCAACTAGCTGATACCGAAAGCTATCTGCAGGGCGCTTGTCGCAGGTCATGCCTAGCCGGCATAAAGGGTGGCCTTACCAATCAGCTGGTGCCCCGGGGATCCCACTGCCGGGGGCAGGCACCAGCACTGCATTCCTCTCTTCCGTCAGCCCCACCCACTGCTCCACCAGCCTGGCTTCCCTCTCCATGTCGTCTTCTGTTTTCTCTGTCGAACATCAGGAAGACATGAGTGACAGCAAGAGAAGGGACAGCAGCTAAGGGTAACACAACCAGTGTTTTCACTCTGGGACATCCAACAGGGTTTATATGGCTACCATACTCCAGAGAAGGAGCTATGGCCCTGAAGAACATGCATGAACACCAGACAGAGGCAGGATATGATGTCAGCTTCAGACAGAGGCCAGACAAAATACACAGAGCAGGGAGAGTAGCCAGGAAGGGGTTTGTATTACTGGTGCAGCATCTGGGTGCGGGGGTTAGGAATATATGCCATATCTACTTTACACACTTGCTGGAATGAGCCAGTTTATTAATGGGTGTAATGTGGTTTATAAACTGACAAGCCCTGTTACAAAGGCAGGGTATTTAACAGCATTGTACACCTTGCTCCGCAAAACATTTTTCTTCAGGCTCACTGTGGAAAGGATTTTACTGTACAAATTTTTATATCTTCACGCTCTAAACTCAATTCTGGGCTTTCCTGGGTAGACTCACTGAATTTTCATCAGTGGCCTAGGCACACACAGAAACCTATACCATATACTGGGCTGAGATGGTTAACCAAGGTGAATTTGTTGACACAAAATGGAGCAAAATCCACATGTACTAGCAAAGCATTAAGTACCATGAGTGACTATGAAGTCAAGTTGAGAGCATAAGGTTATATATCCTATCCATCCCTCCATCTATCTATCCATCCACCCATTTATTGAGACAGGGGTTCACTATGTAGCCCTGGCTGGTCTGGAATTCACTATGTAGATCACGTTTGCCTTGAGCTCATAGAGATCCACTTGCCTCTGTCTCTCAAGAGCTGGGATTAAAGGTATGGTTCACAAGTATTATTATTATTATTATTATTATTTGTTGTTGTTGTTGTTGTTATTGCCACTGTAACTAAAAAAGCTACTCCTGGGAGAGTTTAATCCCATGTACTTTTTTTATATTTATTTATTTTGTGTGTGGGATGGGACAAGCGTGTCACAGTGCATGTGGACACGGGAGGACAGCTTGTGAACGTCGGTTCTCTCCTCTCATGAGGGCTCTGGGGATTGAACCTGTGTCGTCAGCCTTGGTGGCAAGTGCCTTTATCTAATGAGCCATCTCCTGGACCCCACCACATACCTTTTTTATTGCTGACTTTTTTAATCTGTTCGTCTAAGTATTCCCGTCGTTTAATGAGCGCATCTGACCATCTCTCTCTTACGCAGTTCAAGTCTTCTTCCTGACAAGAGAGGGAAGATGTTTATTTCTCTATAGAAAGTGTAGATAATGATTCCTTTTGTATAAAAAAGATATTTAAGTAGATTGGGGTGTGTTTCATTAGAAAAGGCCATTGAATGTCACAGTGATTAATTAATAGGTAAGAAAGCAGAGGTCATAGAATACTCCATGCTGACCAAGGATGCTGGTACCCAGAAATCAGAGGCCTAAATCAGGGTAATTACACTAAAAGGCAACACAAGCTCAAATGATGCTAGAGCAGGATGATCTTTATGCTGCAAGGTGATTTTATGTTGCATGTGTGCACACCCACATCTGTGCACATTTGCATGACAGCAATTCACCGAAAGATGTGTGATCTCAAGCAGGAGGCTACCAAAAGCCAAGCTCGAAGCACAGGACATCAAATGGTAGGGAGAACGACAGATATTTATGTAGTTCAGAGTTCAATGGCCTTGCTATTAATTAATTAATACCAGATTTCTCTGAAATGCAAAGAATAGGTCAGCAGAAAACTTTCTCAATTTGCTGCGAAGATTTTAACAGCCAACCGTCACCACAAGGATAACCAAAAATCTCCCATGCAAAAACTCCACATGCAGTCAGCCATGCTAGAAGAACTCCCAGAAGCAGCTGCTGGACTCCACTGTGCACATGGCAGGAAGCACGCCCAAAGCCACAAGACGTTAGTTGATGGCACAGCTGAGACCTGAGGGGTCCTGACCTCCTCCCGAGGTCTGTTTTGGTTCAGTTTCATCCTTTCTTAGTAGGGAAGGGAAAACCATCACTTCTACCCCAGACGCTGCGGGGTCTAATTCTCCTAGCAATGATGACCTGATACTAAGAATGGAAACCTGAAAGCTTCTCCCACAACTGACATCCAGGAAGGCTCACTGAGAACCCATCCTTTCAACTTGAATGGGACAGCAGTACAAAGACTGACAACTCACGCCTGAAACTTTCATCTTGGCTGACTACTCTGACCACGACCCCACCATCATCCGTGGTTGTAAGGCTAGCCTAGGCTGACTGGGTATCTATGGCACATCTGCTCATCCCCTCTCCTCCATTCCCAACAAGAGAGTGCTGGTATTTAAATTCCCAACATGATGAACTAAGCTTGACCCTAATGAGAGGGCAACTGGTTAAATAGAACAAAACAAAGGTCTATGCTCAGTCTCTAAGCTTGTTGTTCAATAAAAGTGTATTTTTTTAAAAAAATCAAATGGCACTTAGGGTGACAGAAATCTTCCAGAAGTGAGGCAAAGTGCAGTTTAGTAGAGGAAAGACAAGAATGGACCAATGAACTGAACGGAGAGCAGTGTGTTTTTTAAGATCGTTCATCTTATTACGGCCATCGTGGTCTGGCTCAGCAAGGCTTTGCTAGCTGGTCACTGGAGCCGGCAGAGCAAATAGTGTAGAGTCTGGGTACAGATTTGGAATCGACAGGAAAATCATGAGAAATAGTACTGTGATCTTGATCACATACAAAGCAAACCAAAAGCAAGTGAGAAACTGCACATTCTCACTCCGTGGCCCTGTTTCCACCTCCCTGGGCCCTGCTTTGCGAAGGCTGGCGATTAGCGAGAGCTGTGCCCCATGCACAGGGTTGACAGTGGCAGCAATACCTGATAACTATCCATATCATCGCCATCCTCCTCATCTCTCTGGTGGGGAAAAAATAAACATAAAGGACATGCATTTCGTTTTCTCAAACAGCACATAGGGAAAGATAATTTAACACATGTTACAATGGACGCCTCGTACAACATTAGCACCGAAAAGCATTTCACTGAATCCCAAAAAGTTAGGAAGGATTAAATTCATCTGTCTGTCTGTCTGTCTGTCCGTATGTCTGTCTGTCTCTCTCTGTGTATGTGTGTGTGGGGGGGCGGGGAGAGACAGAAGACAACTTCTGAGAATCATTTCTCTTCTTCCTCATGTGGGTTCTGGGGCTTAACAGGTTGTCAGGCTTGGAGGCAAGGGCCTTTCCCACTGAGCCATTTTAATATCCCAAGAATTTTTTTTAAGTAAGAAAATCAAATTTTTTGAAGAGAATTCTCTTAGATAAGGATTGAAAACAACATCCCTGGGCCAGGCCCTGTGTCACTGTCTCTGGTGACATGTATTCCGGTGGGCTGTCTGAAGTTTAGGATGATCTTAGCCGGACAGAAGGCTAACCTATGAAGGAGTTAGAGATTCTCTTCTCACAGAGATCCTAGAGGATGGAGAGCTAATCCAAGGTTCACACAGACGGTGTCTGCTCAGGACAGAAGCCGGACCTCCTGTCTCTATCCCCAGCAGTTGTTCTTGGAGAGCATCATTCAGAGGGATGAAGTTGCCACAGGAATGCCTGGGGACCCAGGCTAAGGGCAGGTAAGGTTCTGTGCTGGCTACTGCAGGGGAAGCCACTGGAACGCACGGGCTACCTGGGTTCTCTATGCGTGGATCACAAGTACCCCAAAGGCATGGCTGCATTTTGCAATAGTTACACAAGGTACCAATGTTGGTTAAAAAAATCTTTAGGCAAGAGAAAGAATCAAGCTGAAAACAAGAGTTTAGGTAGAGACAATTTTCCTTAGAAATGAGACTACAGCACCCTCAAGTCATCATTATCATAGTCAATATTGTCACTTTAGAGACTGGGTCTCACTCTGCAGTCCTGGTTGGCCTGGAACTCACCATGTAGTCCAGGCTGTCCTTGAACCTACAGTGGTCCTCTTGCCTCTGTCTCCCGAATTCTGGGATTACAGGAATGCTCCACTATGCCCAGTGAATTCTTTTATTTAAACTTATAACTATCTTTTTTAATGACATGAGAGAATATTATAATCATTTTAATTTTGGAAGTCACAGCTTAAGCTACATGAACTCCATGTCTTATCTTACGCCGGAGATTGATTTTATCATATATCATAACATAGTTATAACATATATCATAACATAGTTTTATTCCAGAAAGAAACTGAGAATTGTTGTGTCTATTTCATCATTTTAGTAAAGAAAGAATCCAATGTTTAAGTGAACCAGGAAATGAATGGGGAACCGGGGTCTCCTGTCTGTAAGTCTTGTGCTACCAAGTAACTCCTGTGACCGCCCTGGAAGTTACTGGCTCATGAGGGCTTGGCCTGGAGTGTGGATATGCATTCGATTCCTTCCTCACAGACTCTAGACACACAAGTGTGCTAGAGAACGCCCCGGACCACATGCCCTATCTCCTTGTCCTTTGCTCTTGTTCTCAAGGGAGCACACCAACCCCGAGCCGCAGGGAAGTTTAGTCAGACAGGAGGAGGGCACTGCCGGACAAAACCCAGAACTGTATTCATCTCCAGCTTTCAGAAAAGTCTGTGCCAACACCATAAAAGCAAAGAAAAACTGTGGTAAATGAACCATTACTCAGGATTGGCTGGGCTAATACCCAGACTCCTCAGAGAAATGGAGGGAAATATTTTCTCTCTGGCAAGGCAGAGAGATCCTCTCTACCACATCTTACAATAGGGGACCCTGGTTCAACTGTGCCCAGTCCCTTGAAACACAAACATTATTCCAAGCCACAGTAGGAGGACAGTTATTGAAGTTTACTCTCCTGGAGCACAGACTAGCTTCCATACTGCCCACCCTCCACAGTGTCTCATGTAGGCCAGGCTAGCCTCAAACTCACTACGCAGCTAAAGCTGAGGACGATCCTGAACTCCAATTCTCCTGCCTCCACATTCTAAGTGCGGGGCCAACAGGCTTGTATCATCACAGCCAGCATCCTTTTATTTCTTAATGAGAACAATGGGCTTGGAGGATGGAGATTTAATGGACAAAATGATCAAGGGCACAGTTTTTACAAAAACAAAAAAAGAGCAGTATAGACTGGTTTAAAGTGATGGTATAGAGGAGCAATTTCTGATAACACTGCAAGGGCACTGGGGCAGCAGTAACGTTCACACCTATCAGGCAAGTGGATGGGGCAGCAGTAACGTTCACACCTATTGGGCAAGTGGATGGGGCAGCAGTAACGTTCATATCTATTGGGCAAGTGGACTGGGGCAGCAGTAATGTTCATGTCTATTGGGCAAGCGGATGGGGACAGCCGTAATGTTCACATCTATTGTGCTGGCAATAAAATAAAAGCAGCCCAGAGCAGGCGACCACTAGCGCTTTAAGAAGTAAGCATTACTAAGTAACACTAAGCAAACACAGCATTTTATATTTAGAAGAAAGGCAACAGACGGGGATGTGACTTGGAAGGGATGCAGTTGGTAACTGTTGCTGAATTTCCAAGTAAGATTTCCACTGTACATCAATTTCCTTACTTACACAGTAACTGATTTTTAAATTTCTTCTTTTTAATTAAAATATTTTCTTTTAATCGTGTGTGTGTGTGTGTGTGTGTATGTATGTATGTATATCTGAGTGTGGGTATGTGCACATGAGCGCAGGTGTCCTCAGAGGACAAAAGAGGTCCCTGGATCCCCTGGAGATGAAGTTACAGGTGGTTTTGAGCTGTCTAGCATAGGTGCTGGGAATTGCATTTGAGTTCTCTGTAAGAGCAGTATGCACTCTTAACTGATGAGTCAATTCTGTAATCCCTTGATCCTTTTAAAATTAAAATTAAAAAAAAATTTCTGAAGTACTGGGTATTTCTGAGGAAGCTCGGCAAGTGTCCTCCAACCAAGCTACATCCCTAGTCCTTGGTACCTAAGACCCCAGACCCATGTCTTACCTGGTAACTGTCCAGCCCTCTTTGCAGCTTGGTGGATCTTGCAGTCACACAGCCAATGGATACCGACAGGATGGCTTCCACCATGAGTGGCAGCGTCCCTGAATGCTGCACAGGTTTTACTGTGACCTGCACTCTACGCGAGTGACCCTGCAGAAGTGAAGGCAGTGAAGATGCCAGAAATGGGGATGGGGATAGGGGAAGGAAACAAGGGGAGATAATTTGAGACCAGAGACACAAAGTAATTAGGGCATGCCTAGAAACTCTATAAGAGTGGAATAGGAAGGGATGATAAGCAAACAAACAAACGAAACCTTTCTACCTGTCTGAGTTGAAAGACGCCCCCAGTGTTGACGTCTTTGGCCTGGTGAAGTTCCACTGCGGCGTATTCCCCCAGCTCATTCAGTTCCAATATGGAGACCCACATTTCTATTCTTCGAGTGACTTCATTCCACCTACAAAAACCACATCCCGACAAAGCGAAGCGTCAGTCAGGGCCACTGTTAGCAAACGGTAATAAACATCCATCTCTGAGCACGTTCGGGCACTGTGCCAGCGGCATCTCACAGGTTACCTCCTCAATGACGGCTCATACAATCCTGCGGTACAGACACGCAGGCTGTTTAACTGACCCATACCTTCCACTTAGAGGTATATACAGATCAGGTGCAAAATTCCAGGGGGGTTGACAAACCCAACTTAGCTCTGCCTGTTTTAAAATGTCATAAAAATAGAACCACATGGTGTGGAATCTTGAGTCTGGCTTATTTCATTTGGCACAATGGATGGACGACCCTTTCTTTCTCTGACAGGGTTTCTCTATATAGTCCTAGATGACTTTGAACTTGCAGAGATCTGTCTGCCTGTCTCCCAAGTGCTGGGATTAAGGGCATGTGTCACTATGCTTGGCCCCAGTTCTTTTAGTTTTTAATGTTGACTAAGCTGCTCTTGGATGACTAATCCAGTAATTTGTTTATTCACCTGCTGAAAATACCTGGGTTCATCGTGACACTGGTATATTGGTAAAGCTACCATGAACACTACTTGTGGACCTAATTTTTCATTTCTCTCAAGTAAGCCAGTCCCTGGGTGTGTGGTTGCTGGGTCACAGAAGAGGCAAATGATCAACTTTATAAGAAATTGCCAATTTTAGGGCTGAAGCTGAATGGCAGAGTGCTTGCCTGGCATGTGGAAAGACCTACGTTCTGTCTCTGGAAATGCTATAAAAAGAAAAAAAGACATTAGGAGCTTTCTCTTAGATCACGGTTGCTTGTTTATTTTCATTGTTCTCTGCCTCCCCAGTGCTGGGATTAAAGGTGTGCGCCACCACCGCCCGGCTGTTTGTTTTCATCGTTATGCCTTTGATGTAGAATTAACTCCAACCTGGAAGTTTTCCCTCCTATGGCTATTGTGGCCTGAGTACCTGTGACCATGTCAAAGTTGTAAAGATGCCATTCCCCCTCCAGGCAGCATGGAACAGACCAGTAAAACTAGCACTTGCTGAGGCAGGAGGATTGCGAATCTGTGGTCAGATGGGTTTTACAGTGAGCACTTGCTTACAACAATGCCATCAACAATGACAATGATGAAAGCTCAGGGCATAGTGGCTCACATCTGCAATTTCAATACTCGGGAGGTCGAGACAGGAGACTGCCACAAATGTGAGGCCAGCCCAGTCTATAACCAAACCATATCTCAAAAAAACAAAAAAACCTAAAAAGCAATAAAAATTGGTAAAAAGATATTGGTGTGGGAGAACTGTCTGTATTCTGTCAATCATATTTTAAATAAATGCTGATTGGCCAGGCAGGAAGTAGAGGTGATGCAATGAGAACAGGAGAATTCTGGGAAGCAGGAAGCCCTCTCCACCATTCCTGCCCTGATCACCGAAGAAGCAACATGTGAGCTGACAGCTGAAAAAGGTACCAAGCCATATGGCTAACACAGACAAGAATTACTGTAAGATGTAAGAATTAGTTAACAAGAAGCCAGAGCGAATGGGCCAATCAGTTTATAATCTTACGGAGTCCTGTGTGTGATTTTCTTTGGGGCTTGCAGGCTGTGGGGTACTAGGTGGGACAGACACCCCATCTAGTCAGCCCTTATTCTCAAATGGACAAGCAGGCCTTTCGTGTTACAAGATATCCTACTATTTCCTTCTACCAGATTTACAGATTTTGCTTTGCATTTAAATTTATGATTTGGGTCAACAAGGTAGCCCAGTAAGTAAAAGAGTTTGTCTTCAAACCAGATGACTTGAATTCAATCCCTGGGACCATGTGGTGAAAGTTGGTAACTGACTCCTGCAAGCTATTCTGTGGTCTCCCTCGGCGCGCACACACACAAATAATGTAATAAAGACTTTAAAAATAAACATAATTTTTGTGCTTGATGCCTTAAGAAAAACCAAGGATTCTTTTTTCCCCACATCAATACAGCAATTATTCCAATCTCACTGGTTTCAATGACTCACTATCCACAGTGCGTTTTGATGTTGGTAGCTTCAGTTGGTGGCTTCTTCTAGTACTCTAATGCTACAAAGGAGGAAATGGGCTCAAAGGCTGAGCAGCTTGTTCGAAGCCCCAGGGTTTGAAGCCTCGATGCTTGCTTAAGGTCATGAGCTGCTCCTGACCCCTGCGTCTAATGCTTGCAGCAAGAACAAACCTGTCATGCAATGTTCTTGTCTTCGCATGGAGGGAGTCGACCTCCCAGATGGAGCTTCCGTTCCCAGCGCACCGGTGGCCCCACACCTCAATCGCCAGCGCGCCATCGGAAATGAACTCTAGGAACTCTTCTGTGACAGTCACCACAAAGTCCTGGGACAAGCAGAAGGCAGGAGAGCACACTGAGAGTCGGGCATAATGGTACCCACTTATCTGCTCTCAACCTTAAACCCCAATCTCTTCTATTCTGCAGGAAAGCATCTAGGATCACTTGGTTCTAACAAACAAAGCCAAACTCAAAACTTCTGACTTTAGGTGCAGAGCTGGCATCTGCATTTCTTTACTTTGGCTCATGGCCAGCTCCAGTGAACCACTCTGACCTCCAGATGACCCTGACTGCACTTCGAGCCTTATCCCGTAAGAGACTTAAACTATCAGATTCTTTCCTGGCCTGGGCTCTTGCTCATGAGTGTGTCTCTCTTCAATTCCTTACTCTAAAAGACAAGCCCACGACTGTGGAAATTTATAGAGTTCCCTGAGAACTGTGGCTGGTCACCCAGAACATCGAGTAGGCCTAATGCCAAGTCACTTTCCTTCCCATCAGCCTCCTTGGGAGCCCTAGCAGAGACTCAGAGGCAGTTATTCATTGACTCATTTCCAGAAACAGCTACCAAGTGGACTGAACCTTATTCTATCTACTTTCCCATTTCATCTGAAGACAGACCCAGAAAGTTAGGAGGAAAAGAAACACAGTGGTCAGTGAGTCCAGTCTATGCTCTTTAGAAGTGAAAAACAAAACAAAACAAAACAAAACAAAAAAACTAACAACCTCTAAAATCACACTGTGAACCCAGGGATTTTGGGATCCATATATATTTAAACAGTTGTTAAATAGTACACACTGATAATTCAGCCTTTATCTTCCTGATATAAACAGCCCTGTGGATCCAAAGAAGGATAGGAAATATTTAGAAGACGATTAGAAAAACAGCAACAACAAGAACAACAAAAATGGGGGAGGGAGGGATGCTACTTAGGAGGAGAAGAAGCCAGTGTGTGGGAGGGGATGGGGGAGAACAGCAGCAGCAGAAGGAGATGAGTTAGAACAAGTGTAATATGAATTGGAGGGCAGAACAGGCCACATACTGAGTCCCAGGCCTGCTTGAGCTACACAGCAGGACCCTTTTGTGATTTAACGGATTTGGGGAAGAGGGGTATCATTTTCTTTAGGGGTGTGGCCAACAATAAGTTGCCAATATATCAGCCTATAATCTCCCTCCTATGCTCAGGCAAGAAACTCTAACTTCACCAGTGACATAGGAAGAAGTGAAAAGAGGAGGTGACTCACAGGAAGAAGAGAGTTTCAGTGCAGGAGGGAGATGAGGAAAGGGAACTGAGCATGAACGTGACTAAAATTCTAAAACTGCCAGACAACAATAAAAACATCTTAAAAAATTAATAAAGGGAGGGGGCGGGCTGGAGAGATGGCTCAGCGGTTAAAAGCACTGAGTGCTCTTGCGGGAAACCCAAGTTCAATTCCCAGCACCCACATGGAGGCTCACAACTGTCTGTAACTCCAAGATCTGACACCCTCACACGGACATATATGCAGGCAAACACCAATGCACATGAAATAAAAAGAAATAAATTATTTTTAAAAAATTAATAAGGAAACTTTGGTCCCTGAAAACAAGAAAGGATGAAAGGAAAGAAGGAAGGAAGGAAGGAAGGAAGGAAGGAAGGAAGGAAGGAAGGAAGGAAGGGAGGAAGGAACTCCACACAGCTGGAAAGTGTCCCGTTCAAACACCAGAATTTTATGTAATGTTGCAGGGTACACGGCAAAAAAAGTAGACTTTTAAAAGTGTGTCCCCAATTCCATTCCCCACCATGCAGCTGATGCTGATTCTGTTGTGGCCATGCTGGCGGCAGGAACTGACCCAGGTCGAGCTCACACTTCACCACAGAGTGTCACCCCGTCCCCGGTACCACTTTGTAACTGCATCCGTACCTTGCGGTGAGAGAAGGTCACTGTGTACTGGGCATCCCTGGACTGCGGGGAAGGCACGTCTGGGTCCACCACCGGGGCTGCCACTGTGGACTCACACTGGTCCCAGAACGTATACTGACAGAAGACGAAATTGGAGAGGCTTAAGGGGAGCCCGGTTGCCTCTTTAATTATCACCTGAAGAGATTAAAAAAATAAATTATAGTTCTCATAAAAGAAACATTAAAGAATATGTCTTTCCATAGTTCAGTCATCTCTAAGAGAGGATGAAATCAGTCAGTTATCCATTTGAGAATATTTAAGACCATTCATTGCTATCTATCTATCTATCTATCTATCTATCTATCTATCTATCTATCTATCTATCTACCTACCTACCTACCTACCTATCAACTGATCTATCTATCTATCTATCTATCTATCTATCTATCTATCTATCTATCTATCGACTGATTAATCAATCTATCTATCTATCTATCTATCTATCGACTGATCAATCGATCTATCTATCTATTGACTGATATATCTATTGACTATCTATCTATCTATCTATCTATCTATCTATCTATCTATCCATCTATCTATCTATCATTCATCCATCTAGCTACCTATCTATCTCCTATCTCTAGCAGTGAATTTAGGGCCTCACACAGACTTAGCTATATTCCCAGTCCATCCTTTTTTAAAACTATAAAGCATGGAAGTCTCAAACTCAGAGATCGGCCTGCTTCTGCCTCCTAAGTGTTGGGATTAAAGGTGTGCACCATCATGTCTAACGCATGGACTCATCTCCAAATTTTAAGAAAAATTATATTTACTTATTTGTGAGGAAAAAAAGCACATTCCGATATAATCTTACTCATGACTGAGTTTTTAATACAGAAGTAATTTTTATTAGGAGAACATAATTCAATATATATCCCCCATACTGTGACATACATAGCCCTCTCTCTCTGTAGATTTGCTATCTGTGGTTTAGTCAATAGATCAGTTATACTCCAGACAACTAAATCATACCGACATGTGTAGACTTTATCTTATAATTATTCTATAAGCAACTGTTACATGTAGTAAAAACCATGACTAAAAGCAACTTAGGGGAGGAACAGGTTAATTTCAGTTTATAGGGCAAAGACCATCACTGAGGGAAGCCCAGGCAGGAACTTGAAGCAGAAACCATAGAGGAATGTTGCTTACTGGCTGGCTTGTGCTTACCTAGCTTTCTTATACAGCTCAGAACAACCTGCCAAAAGAATGGTGCCTCCCATAGTGGGCTAGACTGTCTTATATCAATTACAACCAAGACAACACCCCATAGACAGGTCAGACTCATCAACAATTTCACCAAGGCAATTCCTCTCTCAGGTGACTCTAGGCTGTGCCAAATGGAAACTTAAAGCCAACTAGTGCCAGGTGTGGCGGTGAGCAGTTTTAATTCTAGCACTCAGTGAGCTGGAGGCCAGCCAGGTCTACGAAGTGAATTCTAGGACACCCAGGGCTACATAATTGAGAGACCCTGCCTCTAAAAGGTATTATAGAAAATAAATAAAATAAATCTTTAATATCGGCGAATCAATCCCATATCAGTTATGTTTTAAGGGGTTATTTATTTTGGGGGGTAAAACTTATATACATCATAAACTGTCAGGAAGGGAGCCTAATCGTAGGAGCCGGGAGCAGGAGCCAGGAGCAAGCACCGGAACCAAGAGCCGGAACCAAGAGGGCCTGATCCGGATATGTTTCTCTTTTTAAAAGAGAAATATATCATGCCCCAGTGGGCTGGTATTTTAGCAGCTATTGGCTGACAGAGCGGAAGTCGCTCCCTGCTGTATTGTGGGCTCGTATTTTAGCGACTATTGGTTGAGGCAGCGGAAGTTATTCCCACAACACCTCCCCCTTTTGTTTAAGTAAGAGAGTTTTAAGCCTACTACGAAATTATATATAGTAAGTATAAACCTACATAATTATATATAATAAATACAAATATCCTATTTTAACTAGCTTAAGTCTTGTATAAGAAATAACTTGGCCATGTCATGAAAAGAAAGTAACTATGTTTATATAATCTTCAATCCCATCAAAGATCTGAGAAGAGAAATAATGTTACCTGAGTAATTAGGAAGTGCAATCAAACTTCCAGAACATGTAACAAATCACATAGACAACTGGCTACCTGGGCAAACACCCAAAATCACGTTTGCAGCGTTGAAGCAACCAACTTTGGCTAAGGCCTAACGTAATTGACATACCATTTTTAAAGGTAAGGAACTTTTTAAAACTATCTTATCCTGTCTTGGCAGGATATGACAGTCCCGTTTTATCCATTTACGGATATTTTGTAATTTTGTCAGTAGTTGAGGTATGGGCATTTTTTTACCCAAAGGACAGTTTTGCCAAGAAGAAAGGCTCCAGGTGGAGTGTCTTTGGTGTTCAACATTTTTTTGGGAATAGATCAGTGTTGTCAGGAGTGATTGTGTCTCCCTATCATAGAACTTTGAGTTAGATTAAAGGCCATTTTTTATAGCTCTTTGAAGAGGTTGAAGATTATCTATCTATATTGAATATAATGTTTATGTATCTAAAGAACCTGATTAGTCTAATTATAAATGACAAACTTAGATGATTATTGATCTATATTATTTTTAATATCTATCTAACTTAAAGACTGAAATAGTAAACAACTGTGTAATAAATGGGGACAATATGACCTTTAAGTATAAATAATGTGTAAGTATACATTGTAATATGGTAAATATATATATATTAATATATAAACAATATATAAGTATCTTAATCAGAGGTAGAAGTGTACAATGTAATATGGTAAAATATATATATATCAATATAATATATATATGTTAATATATAAAAATGTTTTAAACAAAGGTAGAAGCATGTATGTCTAAAATAGTCAACATAATTTAAGTTTGTATCAATATATAAGAATCAATACCAATATATTTGTCTAAAAACAATAACTCATAAGTATAAAGCTATTATCCCATAATCCAAACGTTGGGCGTCAATTATCGGCGAATCAATCCCATACCAGTTATGTTTTAAGGGGTTATTTATTTTGGGGGGTAAAACTTACATACATCATAAACTGTCAGGAAGGGAGCCTAGTCGCAGGAGCCGGGAGCAGGAGCCAGGAGCAAGCACCGGAACCAAGAGCCGGAACCAAGAGGGCCTGATCCGGATATGTTTCTCTTTTTAAAAGAGAAATATACCATGCCCCAGTGGGCTGGTATTTTAGCAGCTATTGGCTGACGGAGCGGAAGTCGCTCCCTGCTGTATTGTGGGCTCGTATTTTAGCGACTATTGGTTGAGGCAGCGGAAGTTATTCCCACAACACTTTAAAAATAAATCTAACTAGAACTGCTATAACTACTTCACATCATTTACACTGCACTTCATGTTATTTTATTGGCGGTTATTAAAAGCGTATAGAATGATGTGCATAGATTATATGCAAACACAGTCCACTGTTGGTGTGGGAAGTCCTTCAGTCTATGTTTTGCTTTTATTGGTTAATGAATAAAGTTGTTTTGGCCAGTGGCTGAGCAGAATAGGGCTAGGTCGGCGTTCCAAGCAGATAGAGTAGGAGGGAGTAGTGGAGTCAGGGAGAAGTCATGTAGTTGCCGCCAGAGACAGACTTCTCTGCGGGAGTACTCTGAAACTTTGCCGGTAGACCTTGTGGTGATGCACAGATTAATGAAGATGGGTTAGTATCGGATATAAGAGCTAGCTAGAAATATGCTTAAGCTATTGACAAATAATAGGGTTTCTGTGTGATTATTTCTGAACTAGCAGCCTCCGCCAACACACTGTGTGTAAGGAACTTGCATACTTGTGAATTTGGGTCTGTGGAGGGCTTCACAAAACCAGTTTTGCCTAGACATTGAAGGTAGAGGATACCTGTTTGGGGAATTTCACACACTTGTCCCTAGGGAATTATTCTAGACCTGATGCCTACAGCTGCATCTTTCGTCAGACAGTTTAGCGTCTACTGTGCTGGATGGAAAACCCGCAGCACTTTGTGTGCAGTTTGGCAGTGCCAGGGTCTACATGAGGCCCAACATTGTCCTCTCACCCGGCACGTCAGCTTCTTGACTCGGTGGATGACTTCGCCGCTGCTGTCCACAACTTCAAGACTTCCGCTTTCACTAGAGTTCTCGGAAGAGTCATCCTCCGACACGCGCTCGGGGACAGTCCCAGTGACACGCATGACCTCCACGTGGAGACGTCCGGCAACCTGGATCATGGGACAAGAGCATTTCAGAGCTCAACGGCATACCCAGGCAACACTAGCCTGAGAAACAAGTTTCCTCTCAGCCCCGGCTGGCCATCTCTGGCAGTGTGAGACCTTCCCTCCCAAGCCATTCCCATGAGGGAGACCCAAAACCCACTCTCCGAGAGCCAGCTGTGCCCTGCACTATTCCTTTCTTACTCTGAGTCAAATTTGTCCCTTCCCAACTTGTTTTCTAGAACTATCCTTAGGTATATCCATTTTCCTCAGCTAGGTAAGGAATAGCTTCAAGGGAGCGATCATTACCTACCGGAACCTTTGGTCTTGCAATTGCTTATGTTATTATATATGCATTTATTTGATCATGTACTTGGTTAATCTATTCACTTGAGTGCTGGTGTCCAAAGAGGTCAAGGGTATCAGATCTCCCTGGAGCTGGGGTCACAGGTAGTTACGAGCTATCTGATGGGAGAGCTGGGACTCGAACCTGGGCTCTCTACAAGAGCAGCACGCCACCCTTAATGCCGTGTCATTCCTCCAGCCTCTAAATAACTGTTCTTTTCAGGCCATTTTTTATTAGAGCATTTCTATTTCCGAGTGCGGAAGTGTTTTGCTGGAGTGGGTCCAGTTTGGCATTATTCCATTCTCCTTTCTGAGATGGCTCAGGCTGCTCAGATTCTGCCTCGGCTTCTGAATACTGGGACTACAGGGACGAGCCACCACACCAGGCTAAGAAAGGATGATGCCTAACGCTCAGATTCAATCTCCACATAGCACTGGTGCTGGAGACAAGGATCTGAGAGAAGTCAGATGACGGTATCTGAGAAGTGAGACACACGGGAGGAGGGACCGAGGGAAAGAAGGGTGGAGACACAGCAGTGCAATGTGTCATATGATGCTTGTTTGGGAACTGAATGCACCAGCATTAATCTGGTTGTGTGTATGTGTGTGTGCATGTAGGTGTGTGCATGGCATGGCACACATGTGATGGTCAGAGGAAAATGTTTGGGAACTCTGAATATATCTTTATTCATTTATGTGTGTGAGAGACAGTGTGTGTGTGTGTGTGTGTGTGTGTGTGCGTGTGTGTGCGCAGGTGTGTGCATGCCACAGCACACATATAACGGTCAGAAGAAATATTTGAGAGTTCTGATACATCTTTATTTACTTGTGTGTGTGTAAGGTGTGTACATGCCAAAGCACATTAATAAAAAGAGGAAAATGTTTGAGAGCTCTGATACATGTTTATTTATTTACGTGTGTGTGTGTGTGTGCGTGTGTGCATGCAATAGCACACGTGTGACAGTCAGAGGAAAGCATTTGGAAACCTTTTCTCTCCTTCCACTCTGAACTTGAACTCAGAGCATTTGGTTTGAGACTCATGACAAGTGCTTGAGTCTGTTTTTAATATATCAGATACCCAGAGCCTGACAGGTATTCGAGACTAAGAGACCCTGAGCAAGGGCCTCAGCCACTGGATCCACTGGCCACTTAAGTTGTACTTTTAGCATGGGGAGAAGCATTGGTGGTCACCAGAGCAGCATTATCCCAGGAAGGTACCAGATCCTACACACACACACACACACACACACACACACACACACACACACACACACAGAGCATCTTGATCTTCCTCAATGCAGAGATTAACAAAATTTCACACCTGTCATTTTCTAGGGGCTAGTGTGTCCTTACCTCCCCCTGCTGGCTGATGATGGGTACTGCATATTGAAGTTTAACGTCACAGAAGAGACATTCCAAGAACACATTAGCTACACCAATGAGATTGTGATTCTCCTGAGCTTCGTAAAAAGGGTCGCCTCGCTTCCCATAGAGCCTCTTGGCCTGAGAAGCAGGACAGGTCATTGAGTGAGGGGTCAGGAAACAAAGCATCAACTTAAATCATGTTATTTCAAACCGGCACTTAACATACTTTTAGAGGAAGCATTCACTGAAATAAACAAGAAGTAAAATCAGAACCACGTCTACAGATCAACCCAGCACACGAGTGGGGCATGTCTGCTGGGGACTGCCATGCAGATGAGCCTTGCCTTCACTCAAACCACACCTATGGCATGTTTCATGACATGCCCTGGAACTGGCACCAATTTTTTTCTATTGCTAATGTGAAATGTTAGAAACAAAACAAAATATTACACGTACTACAATTACATTTAGAAGTCTACCCAGCTGTGAGCACAGCTGGGGCACACACAGCTAGAAGCACACATAGCTAGGGGCACACAAAGCAAGGGGCACACGCAGCTAGGAGCATACACAGCTAGGGGCACACACAACTAAGGGCACACACAGCTGCAGGCACACACAGCAAGGGGCACACACAGCTAGGGGCACACACAACTAGGGGCACACACAACTAGGGGTACATGCAGTTAGGGGCACGCACAGCTAGGGGCACACACAACTAAGGGCACACACAGCTGCAGGTACACACAGCAAGGGGCACACACAGCTGGGGGCACACACAACTAGGGGTACATGCAGTTAGGGGCACGCACAGCTAGGAGCACACACAACTAAGGGCACACACAGCTGCAGGTACACACAGCAAGGGGCACACACAGTTGGGGGCACACACAACTAGGGGTACATGCAGCTAGGGGCACGCACAGCTAGGGGCACACACAACTAAGGGCACACACAGCTGCAGGTACACACAGCAAGGGGCACACACAGCTGGGGGCACACACAGCTAAGGGCACACACAGATGATGCACACACAGCTAGGGGCACATGCAGCTAGGGGCACACACAGATGGGGCACACACAACTAAGGGCACACACAGCTAGGGGCACACGCAGCTAGGGGCACACACAGATGGGGCACACACAACTAGGGGCACACGCAGCTAGGGGCACACGCAGCTAGGGGCACACATGCACAGATGGGGACACAGATAGGGGCACATACAGATGGGAATGAAGATGAAGTCCACACTGGCTCCAGCTGGCCTGGTTTGCCAGGACACAGACTAGCAGCACAGAGAGACTTCTTTCCTCCTCCCTTCATGTGAGAGGCAGTGAAGACAAAACAAAACAAGAACCGCTGGGTGTCCCCTTCCACCTGTCTGAATTAAGTGCGGTCTACCACGCTGGGTGCTCCTCGAGGATCACATTTATCTCCCTAGTGTAAACACCAGAGCATTTTATCTCTGGTTTTAATGCAGCCACATCTCCTTGATCCTCTTACCTCAGGGACATTTTCTTTCCATTCTTGGTAAAGGTCTCTCATATCAATTAATTTATTCTCCAGCTTCTCAATGGTCCAAATCTGGGTGCTCTTTCCTTTTCTCCTCGCTTGAATGGCAGGCTCACTCACTATCGCCCCTCTCTGTATAATGAAGAGAAACCAGATGTGGTAAGTGCACACCTGCAATGACAGCATTCAGGAGGCAAAGACAGGAGGGTCAGAGGTGCAAGGTCATCCTTAGCTACAAAGTGAATCTGAGGCCAGCATGGGATTGTGAGACCCTGCCTCAACCAACCAACCAATCAATCAATCAATCAATATTAAAGAATAAAAGGACTATCACAGAACCCTTGTGCACAGACTGAAGGTATGTCCATGCCTATATCTGTGGACTTAGAATTCCAATAACCAATCAAATCCTCCCTAATTCGCTTTCTTAAATTTCTGAAAAAAAAAAAAATTCTGTATATGTGTGTTTTGCCTCCATGCATGCATGTGTACCACGTGTTTGCCTGGTGCCCCCAGAGGCAGAAGAGGATACTGCACACAATGGAAGTAGAGTTACAGATAACTGGGAGCCACTCTGTGTGTGCTAGGAAGCAAACCCCGGTCCTCTGGCAGAGCAGTTAACTGAGTGAGCCCTCTCTCCACTCACCACACTCAACTTCCTTTCTAGCTTGCTGGCCGGGAAGAGAAAAAAAGATGAAAATTTATTGTCTTCCAGGTTTCTCTCTTAGAGCAAAATTTTGTTAAGTTTAAATGATAGGCGTCTTCCAGAAGGCTGAGAGGCGATCCATACATGCAATAGTAGGTTTCAAAGATGTTTCTCCTCAGAGAATTCGCTGTACAACTAGGCATACATATATACTCATTGCATGGGGGCATTTGTGTGAGGAGAAGCGGGCATAATTACCACCTGGCCTTCTTCCATTCTCTCTAAGGACGCTGCTTACAGCGTATGCTCACCCAGGGGGTACAGACCAACTCGAAGGCGTCCTGAGTCAACACCTGGTTCCCACAGGACCTGCTCACAGAGATGAGTTCTGGACTCCAGTCTGCAGGATCTACTAGCCTACATCCTGCTCTCCCAACCCCAAGGGCTATGCCTACCTTCCTATTGGCACTGAGGTTGGCCGCAGGGATCTGAAGAGTCACTTGGTAGTCAGTGAGCTTGTTCATTTCCTCAGCTAGGAAGTTGGCTTCCCTCACCAGAGTGTTCGCCTTCACCAGCTGCTCTCGAAGCTTGGCCAGGCTCTGTCTGAACAGTTCATCCCTGGGGTGTTGAAGAAGAGGGAGCACACACAGGTAAAGGAAACCAGAGTTCTGTTCCTGTCACAAAGTGGTGACAAACTCCATCCACAGCAGCAACACTCCTTTTAGGAGGCTTTCCCTCCTGTCCACAGAGAGGAGGGCATGGAGAACCACTGCTGGGGACAAAACTGAGGGGTTGAGGATTGACATTAGACAAAGCAACAAAGCAACGAACACACCCAGACACCGCTCTTGGTGGTGCATGCCTTTAATCCTAGGATCTCAGCAGCAGAGGCAGGCAGAACTCTGCGAGTTCAAGGCCAGCCTGGTCTACAACAATCCGTTCCACGACAGTCAGGGTGGCCACAATCTTTCGTTCCTTTTCACTTCCATTCCTTCATTTTTTCATCCATCCACTCACCCACCCACTCACTCATCCATCCACTGTACATCCACCCATCTATCCTCCATCTATCTATTTATTTATTATTAAGATCCAGTTGCTATATGATAGTCCTTATAAACACCTGACTTCCTCAGGCCACTCCTGGGGTCAAGTCTAGCAGGGGAACTGCTTCTTTCAGAGGACAAACCCCAAGCATCCCAGGTTGCCGTCTCTCACGTGCGCTGGGTTGTCGTCTCTAACGCTTTCAGATTGAATTCTTTCGCCTCCTCTATAAGTCACTTCCAGACTCAAGCAGACAGCTTGCTCACATGCTTCCAAACACTCCCTGCTCTTCCCTGCTTTGTTCCTGCCAAGCCACCCAGATAGAGCCTGGGGCTGTGGTGTTCTCAGGGGCAGCGGACATGATCAGCATGGGGGAAAGCATGGCTCCAAGCACCAAAACCTTCTAACGGGGAAAAAATATCTCCCTACTTCCTGTATGCACATTCAGACTGCAGTCATTAAAGAATCACCCAAACTTCTGCCATCTCAAGACCTGCCAATCTAAGTCTTCTACTTTGACACTATCTGTACTGAAGGATTAAAGATCTGGGGAGGGGGTGGTCTATGGTGGCTGACATTACTGTGACGTTATTGGGACATAACTCTCAGATGAAACATCACTGGCCAAACTAGAAGTGGGCCTGCAGTCTCCTTTTTCCAGGCGTGTCCTCCCTCCACAGGCCTCTCTAGTCCCACAGCCCCCATTCCTCACTCAGGGTCTGGCCCCATCCTTACCTCTCCTCAGCCCACTGGGTCACCTTCTGCTGGGCTGTCTGGCTGCTGTAAGCCAGGCGGTCGGAGGCACTGCTCGGTGGCTGCCTCTCGGGGGAGAGCTGCTGGCGTAGCTGCTCCAGCTCGCGTTCATACATGAGCCGCTGCTCCTCCAGGGCCGTCCTCTTCTCTTCCAGGTACTGCTTCTCCAGGACCTGAACCACATTCTGAACTGGATCTGGTAAGCCGAGAGAAGAGGCAAAGGGTTGGAAGGAGCTGTTAAAGACAGGAGTCCACACCGGTGCCAGTCAGGACTACTCTCAGCAAGAAACAACTCCTGCCTCAGACCTGACTTAGCCTGGTCCTGTGATCTCTGCGGGGCCTGCGGGCCTCCTGGTTTGTTTTCGGATAACACTTCAGCTAACTGCTAATTACAAACCTTCACTGTTACCTTCTTCCATGGGATGAGCGCATCCTCATGTCTAGCTGTGTGTATCACAAACCTCCTGGTATTTGATGGGGAGGAACTGGATGTGAAACCATTCTGTTATCCAAGACAGCACACGGCTAGGAGCTTGCACGAGTTGATTTTTACAGCACACGCCTTCCACACTCATGTAGCATGGCTTTTTTTGACAAACAGGCTTCTGATTGCTCACCACAAACCTCCCTTCTCTTGATGGGGAGGAAATAATCATAGCACACGTCTGAAAATATTGATTAGGTATACGACATGGCCATTTCTGAGGTGTCAATTCCTAAGAGGGCAATTAACTTTCATAAAAAAAGAAAAGCATGTGTTTGGCAATTTAGTGCTCCAGGAATCTAAAACTCACAGTTGGGAAGCCGGTACAGACATATCAACAGATGGGGCCTTGGCACCTCCATGGGTGGCTGTGCTGAGGAGCCAATTGGCTGAACAGGGCACTAGTGTGGTATCAGTATCGATCAATGAGCTGCATGCCAGGTCCAGACAATGGCACAAGAGCAAAGTCACAACACAAATGAGTAGCCCGCAAAGAATCAGTACGCTGACAGCTACACGGTGCCCATCACAATGAGCATCTCCCAGAAGTCCATGGGACTGTGGGGAGATGCATCTTTAGACTGGTGTGGGATGTAGATTCCTTCTTGTATGCTGACACATTTGCCTGTGATTCCCTGACAACCTGGGCTGTATTCCCATCCAGTTGTTCTCAGTTTCCAGAAAGAATCGGGTCGGTGACTCAGGGGTTTTGTAATCACCTGATCATGGCTATTCAGAGACTCTTCCAAAATACCCCAGCAGTCTGTACAATAGACATAGACAATACTCTTTCTATATTAGCATGTAAGAGGAGAGAACACACTAGCCTTAAGAACAAAGTTAACTCAGCAAAAACGAGCAGTTTCAAATAATTGCAAGATGCTGTAAGTTGCTTTAATAAAAACGACAGCTACCATGCCAACATGACTTTACTGGCTGCATCTCAAGAGCAGGGACCAAACTGCCCGCAAGCATGACCTCCAAAGAAGCCTGCAGCCCCTCCCCTTCCCTGTGGTGGGTGGCATCTCCATTTTAATGTTGAGGAAACTGGGGTTCAGAAAAATCACACAGATGACCAAGGTCCAGTGACAATCAAGGACAGTGCCATGTACTGAGCTTAGATTAGAAACTCAACGTCAACGAGGGTCAGACATCAACTTGACAAACAGGTCTGATGCAATGCTCTCTTATCCCGAGAGTCACTCCGTATCAGCACTCATCAAAGAACAAAGTCTTTAAAACATACAACTGTATTTCATTAAATCCATTGCTTCTTCAAAGCAACAGCAGATTTATCACTGAGAAATTGTTTTTTTACTGCATTTTGTGAAGAGATACTGAAAGACATACTAGGGATTGAACCTAGGGTTTTATTCATGCTAAGCAAGAACTGTACCATTGAGTTTTACTGCCTAGGTCCTGAAGAACATATCTATCCACATCTCAGCTTCTTACGCTGCAGAAACAGTGACCCTGCTGGCTGATGCTGCAGGATCTCAAGCCAGGTTCCTTGTCAAAGTGGAGGCCGAGGGACTGCAGCTGCTTAAAACAACACCAGAAGCCACAGTGACACAGGCTCCATGGGGGCCACAGACCAAGATGCAAATACAGAAGGGAGAGCAATTCAGCCCTGTGCCTGAGCCTCCCAAGCAGGACTCCCAGGTCACCTCCTCGTCACACAGAGTCCCGCTCAGGGGCCAGGTTCTGTTTTACTTCTGATCATCACTATGGGAACATAGTTCTCTCTTATTTTTCTTTGTTTATTTTGCTTTATTTTTCAAGTTTATTTTGATTATATATATATATATATACATACACACACACACACACACACACACACACACACATATATATATATATATATATATATATATATATATTTGTATGTGGGGATGCCTGTATGATGTGTACATGTGAAAGCCAGAGGTAAATCTTGGGTGTAATTCCTTTGGGATCATTTGCCTTTAAAAACATGGATTTATTTAGTGTGTGCACATGCATTCATACTGTGGCACATGTGTGGAGGAGTTGGCTTTTTCCTTACACCGTGTATGTTCTGGAGGGATCAGATTTAGACTGTCAGGCTTGTTACCAAGCACCCTGACCTGCTGAGACACCTTATCAGTCCCCCGCCCCATACCCTGTGTTTTGAGACAGGGTTTCTCACTAGCCTGGGGCTCACCAGTTAGTCTAGACTGGAAATCCATCAAGTCCCAGGATGCCCCCGTCTCTGCTTCTCCAGGGCTGGGAATACAGGTCCACGGTACTCCCCCTAGCTTTTGGAGTGTCATTTTTGCTTATTTGTTTAATGTGGGTGCTAGAGACTGAACTCAGGTCTTTATCAGGAAACTACTGTCTGAGCTATCTCCCAAGCCTCTGGGAATGTCTGACAATATTCCTCTCGCCTATCAATCAGTCTGATGCCTTTGCTACACTACCCAGCCTCTTAAAAGAGGCTCTAATATAGCTAATAGCTTTTAAACGATTCAGAAATTTCTTCCTAATGACTTTCCCTCTCTCCTGAAGACTGCTATCTTGCCCACTATTCAGTCTCATTTATATCAGCTCCTGGGAATGAGATTTCTAGCTACAAGGGACATTATAATATTTAATACATAATTTGTGCTCCCACATGCACGCAATGTAGAACTTGACCAGCAGGGGGTGCTATGAAAGAAAAACGCTTGGAAAGCAACTGTATCTACAGAGACTGATCAGAATTTCAGGACTGTGGAGAGGTTGGAATGCTACAGTTGGATGAGTTCTAGCCCTCTGGATCAGCCATTCCCTGCCAGCCTCTGTGTCTGAATGCACACCCTGTTTCCACCTCCCACATACGAAGTGACGGATGGGCTGCCATGTCCGCCCAGCTTTCATATGAGCTCTGTGAACCCGAACGCTGGTCCTCAGGCCTGCACAGCAAACCCTTGGTGAGTCAGGTTCCCAGCTCCTTGCTTACATCCAAATGAGCTGGGTTTTAGGAGTTCTTACACTAGAGAGTCTAGGTGATCACTGAAATGGTGGAGGCTACCTTTGGAAGCACCCCTGCCCCGAACTGCCATGCTCCTTGCAGTAATGAGGCCATTACTAACAGAGGCAGCAACACCAAGGACATTTTCCTGTGCTGCTGGGCGTGTAGGACAGCTGCATGGTAACAGAGTTGGAATATGGTTGTGGGGGGCTCCTCAGTCACGATCAAGAAGCACTTTGGTCAGACAGAAAACCTTCGCTTCATCCCAATACTGCCTGTTAAGAGTTTGCCAAAGCTCGCAGCAAGCAACGCCCCTCAGCGGTCCCGCTGAAAGCCAGCCAGGATCCCACATGCTAAGGCAGCAATTAAGAACCTCTGTCCCAGCGTTGGTGAGCCAGCTTCGTCTGAAACCAAAGGAGGGGGAAGAGGATCTTCAAGTATGACCACCACGGGGAGGACCACCAGGCAGACAGGCTGACGGTCGGGAAGCCACCTAGCAGGAGACGGGATTCTGAGGATGCCAAGGCCACCAGCTCATCTGCACTATGACAGAGCATGCGTGGGTGCTTCAGAGGGAAGTACCACTCAGGGGAACTGGTGGAGGAGGGAGGCACCGCTCTTCACAGGTGATACTAACACTGGTGAGGGTGAGCCTGGCACAGGAAGCGGGGGTGGGGGAGGCAGAGAGGGTGTAAGGCAAAGAGCCTGGGAACCTGTCACTGCAAGCGTTGTCTTTCTCAAAGGTACTTGAGCATACCTGTCAAGTAAGTCTCTTCAGAAGTATAATATCCACCTGAGTTGATAGTAAATATTACCTTTTATATCTATGAGAATTCTGGATCTGTATTTTCCTGGGGAGCCTTTATCACTCTTTCAGAAATGACAAACTCAATGATGGGAAATTTGATTAAAAACAATCAAAAAAAAAAAAAGGTCTGTCAAACCCATTTCATAAATACTGAGACCAAGGAAATGCTATCACAATTGGCTTGAGAACAAGAGGTTCCCAAAAGGGGGCCATCTGCAAACTCTCTGGTTCTACCCGAGTTCTCTGAGTTGTCTTGACGCTGCTCCTTGCTGCTGGGCTCTGGAAGAAATTACTGGCTTTATGTGTCTAAACTTTGGGAAGACTCTTGCTTGTCCACTGTGGGCCCATGGGAGTGAGACTGGCTGCTGCCGGAGAGCGCATCTTACCATTGCTGTTCAGGGTTTTCATGATGACCTCCATCTGTGCAAACTCGTAGTTGTAGTCTGGTTCCGAGGAGGCCTCGCTTGCAGCATCCAGGTCATGCTCCGCCGGACCTGCGTCTTTCTCAAAGTCTTTCAACCAATCCCGCCGTTTCCTCTTAGGTAAATTAATTCTGTGGGGGTTTTCATTGTTAGATACAATCAGTTTGATTTATACTTAAACAACAGAAAAGAATACAAATGGAAATATTAGAGAACATGAAATTCATACCTAAAAAAGTGGTTATTTCCCCATAAGATTCTGTCACCATGCCATAGCTGGGTAGTACTGCAGACGAGGGTGCCATTTACACATGACCTGAAGGGACACAAAGGAAGATGTCAGGTGGATGGAAGACAGTAGTCCCAAGATTCAAAGAAGTAACAGGGAATGTTCTCCTAATGAATGCATTCTGGGAAACATTTGAAGAAGGAGTAACAGAAACCCAGTCTCGGTCATGAGTCAGGAAGGGTCTGCCTACTCCCTTAAGAATGAGGCCCAACTCTGTGTTTCTGATGGAGACATAAAGCATCACTACAGGATGGTTCGCCGATATTTCCACACTGCAGCTGGGGAGACAGTTCATTGGGCAAAGCTTGCGTGAGGACCTGAATTCAGACTCTCAGAATCATATAAAGCTGGGGATAGCAACACATCTGTAATCTTATCGTTCCTATGGAGACAAGGAAGGTAGAGACAGAATCCCTGGATGGTCCCAGGTGGGCTAGCCTGGTGTACACAGTACCAAATAATAGACTGTCTCAAACAAACAAAACAAAACAAAAACTGCTATGTGATAATTTGAAAGAAAATGGTCCCCAAAGGGAGTGGCATTATTAGAAGGTGTGGCCTTGTTGGAGGAAGTGTGTCATTGTGGAGGTGGGCTTTGAAGCACCACCCAGTGTCTCAGACCACTTCCTATTGCCTACCCAAGATGTAGAACTCTCAGCTACCTCTCTAGCACGATGTCTACCTGCATGCCACCATGGTCCACCATAAGGATAATGGTCTGAACCTCTGAACTGTACGCCACCCAATGAAAAGCTTTTCTTTATAAAAGTTGCTATGGTTATGGTATCTCTTCCCAGCAAGAGAAACCCTAACTAAGACATGCTGGTGGTCGTTTGAAAGAAAATGGCCCCCAATAGAGTGGTACTACTAGGAGGTGTGGCCTTGTTGGAGGAAGTGTGTCAATGTAGGGATGGGCTTTGAGGTCTGTTTTACTCAAGCTTCCCTCAGTGTGACTGTCCATTGACTTTCTGTTGCCTGCAAAGATGTAGCACTCTCAGTTCTGGGTACATCTGCCTGCACGCCGTCATACTGATAACTGATCGAATGTCTGAAACATAAGCCGCCACCTCGATTAAATGTTTTCTTTGTAAGAGTTGTTGTGGTTATGGTGTCTCTTCACAGCGGTAGGAAACCCTAACTAAGACAACACTACCACTCCTCACAGTTCTATACTGTTATTACTAGAATATGAACAGACCCCACAGGCTCCTGTTCTAGAACAGCAGATCCCCAGTGGGTGGCGCTGTATCCTAAAGTTGAGGAATGTGGGAGGTGAAGCCTCACTAGAGGAAGTGGGTCCCTGGGGGCAGATCTTAGGAGATAAAGCTACCCTGTGTCTGGACAGGTCTGGTTCTCTCTACTTCCTGATGTCAGATGTGATGGTGCCAGCTGCTTCATGCTCTTGCTGTCACTCTGAAGAGCCCTGCCTGCCACCATGACTTCCTAGCCATATATATGGACTGTATCCTTACAAACTGTGAACGCAAATAAACTCCTCTTTCCAGGTATATTTGGTTAAGCAATGAGAACAGTAACTAACACACCCTCTGTAAACAGAAAGCAAACCATCTAGGATACCAGCGTATCCTAAACTTTGATGCAACTGAAGCAAGAAAAGGGAAAGGGCCAGCATCCTGAAAACACGGGCGAGGCTGAGCCTCCACAGGCGTCTCCTACCTTGCGTTTTCTTTTGGTGTGAGAGTGATGTCTCCATCTGCGGCAATGTCGATCTCACAATGCTCAGGCTGAATCCCAATCCCAAAGAGCTGGATGTCCTGAGAGGTATCTGCACCCACGCGGGTGTGATCCTGGAACACAGAATTGAGGAGAGGAAACCACGCTCACAAGGCAGTCAACCAGAAGGCAAAACGTTGGCCAGTGTGATGGCTCAGAGGATCCTCAGAGGACCTGAGTTCAGTCTCCAAGACCTATATGGTGAAAGAAAACTAATCCTCTGATTCCATTCACATGCTGTGGCAAGTGCATGCCCATCACAGATAGATGAATAGATTGGTAGACTGGTAGGTAGGTAGGTAGTTAGGTGGGTGGGTGGAGGCAGTAATAATTTTCTTAAGCCAAAAACTTACCTTGAAGCAACTTTAAAAAATGTTCAAATTCAGCTGGGCAGTGGTAGTGCACACCATTAATCCCAGCACTCAGTAGGCAGAGGAAGGCGGACCTCTGAGCTCAAGGATAGCCTAGTCTACCGAGTTAGTTCTAGGACAGCCAGGGCTACACAGAAAAAACCTAGTCTCAAAAAAACCTCAAAAAACCCCAAAACCAAAACCAAACAAAAACACAAAAGAAAAAAATTAAAACCCTATCAAAACCTGACCTATATCAATAATGATTAAGTATCATTTTAAAACATAAGAAAATTGGACATAGCTATAGCAGACATTGAATTCTAATTATAGATTGAAGTTTTACTATTTGAGTGGGTACCAGCATGCCATTTCATCCTAAGCCTCTATTTCTCTTTCTCTCCTCCTTTCTTTCTTTTTCTCTTTCTTTCATTTCTCCTTCCTTCCTTTCCTTTCTTTCTCTTGCCCTCTTTTTAACAAAGCTAAGACAATATTATTTATTCAACCTATTTGACTGGATTCTTTTTAAAAGGACTCCATTTCAGAACCACTAAAAGGCAGTCTCATGGTTAATTTCACCTCAGCATCCTTCACTCTCACCTAGGGCTGGGGAAATGGCTTAGTTGGTAAAGATAATCCCAGTACCTATCTATACGAAAAGTCAGGCATGGTGCTTTTGCCTTCCATCCTGATGTTGAGGAGGCAGAGAAGGGATTCCCTGCAGTCAGTTTGCATATCTGATCAGTAGGCTTCGGGCTCAGTAAAAAACCCCATTCCAAAAACTAAGGCAGAAAGTAATTGATGAAAACATGACATTAATCTTGACCTATGTGCGTGTGTGTGTGTTTGCGTGCGTGCATATGCATGTGCCTGCACAGACAGAGAGACAGACAGACACATGTCAACATTTCTAATGTCAGCATTCCATACAGTGGTGAAGCCTGTGGTTATATGATGTACAGATCCACGCAGTTTTAATGATCTTGAGTCTTAGAATCCCTTTGGAAACTCAATTGCTGTGCACCCCTGCTCATTCACAGAGCACCTTCCTACATTGCTCCACAAATTATTTAATCACTATGGAATTACTTTTGTATGCAATGGAGAAAACATAACGCTAGGTTTTTCAAATGAAGATGTCTGTGGATGGGGATACAGTTCTGCAGCATAGTGCTTGCCTTCCACACACAAGACCCTGGGTTTACAAGCTCCCCAGATCAGAAACAATTCGCTCTCCCGAAATAACGGATCCTAAGCTCACTCATGGAGCCTCAGTAGGTCAAGGGCTAGCTGTACCACGTTTTTACCTCTGAAAAAACTGGAAGGAAAAAGATCATAGGAGACTGAGGTTCTCTGCTTCAATTCTAGTTCATTCTCTACTGCATATTATATACTCCCAGGGGATCAAAATCCTTACCAGTGTTTACCAGTGTTCTTGAAGAAGACGTGGCTTTGGTTCCCAGAACCCATATGGTGGCTTACAACTACCTGTGACTCAGTCCTGGGGACCTGATATCTTCTTCTGGCCTCTGTGAGCGCTACATGCATGTTGTACACACACAGACAAGCAGGCACACACATATACATATACATGAATAAAAACAAATCAAAAAAATTTAAGAAGACTCCAGGTACTCAATCCTTGACCATCATTTCAATATTCAGCTACTGTAACAGGGAGCTGGAGAGACGGCTCAGCTGCTAAGAGCACTGGCTGCTCTTCCAGAGGTTCTGAGTTCAATTCCCAGCAACCACATGGTGGCTCACATCCATCTATATTAGAACCTAATGCCCTCTTCTGGCATATAAATAAACTACCATAACATACACACTCTCTCTGTGTATGTTATAGTTAAATGTGTTTTGATGGCCAACTGAATTCTGAATACAGTCAAGTGTCCTATTTCAACTATTTCTCCGCCCCTTCCCTTCCCTTTGGAATAGGGCTCCATATAGCCCAGTGTGGCCTTGAACTTGCTATGTAGTGGAGTATGAGCTTGAACTCCCAATCCTTGGCTTATGCCTCCCACATACTGAGATTATAGGCATGTGCCTCCACACCTGGCTCTGATGTCCCATTTCTTGCTTAATAAAATTGGCCAGTAGTTCTACAAATGTATCCAAAGAACCTTTGACCTCTCTGACATTTCAGGAGACTCATGAGGTCCAAATACTTTAGGGGACTGGAAGGGTATCTCAGAAGTTAAGAGCACTGACCGCTTTTCCAGATGACCTGGGTTCAATTCCCAGCACCCACATGGCAGTTCACAACTGTCTGTAACTCCAGTTCCAGGGGTTCTGGCACCCTCACACAAATGTACGTGTAGGCAAAACACCAATGCACATAAAATAAAAGTAATAAATAATTTTTACTATTTACTAAATAAATAAGTAAAAAATAAAAATAAACAAAACACTGCTTTAGGAAAAAAACATTAAGTGTTGTTTGTCCCTGCTTTCTCATTTTATCATGCATGAATGGCAGGGCTCTGGCAGGCACCCGGTCAGTCGGTGAGGCAGCTCTGAAAGCTAATAGCTGTGTGTCTGTGTCCCAGCGCCCCCAGCCTGAATGCTGCCCATACAGATGGCTATAATCTAGGCACACAAAAATGCATCAAAGCCCTTGATACTTGCAAAGAGTGTGAATGGGACCTAATGCCAGTAAGTTCGGAAACCCACTGTGGAGAAGTCCTCAGCAAGGTCAGTGCACACCAAGGCCACGGGATCAATGCTAAAAGACCTTAAGTGAAGGATCATAGGACAGAAGTCCTTTCCTGATCATGGGGTCAGAGCTGAGAGAGACTTGGGGGAGCTCTGCTCCTGAATCTAGCCTAGGGC
Organism: Myodes glareolus; assembly: GCF_982192425.1. Classification (NCBI taxonomy): domain Eukaryota; kingdom Metazoa; phylum Chordata; class Mammalia; order Rodentia; family Cricetidae; genus Myodes; species Myodes glareolus. The sequence goes on from NC_142039.1 coordinate 63,121,396, forward strand.
CTCTCTAAGCTTGGGTGGGTCTTGAGATCTCCTCAGAGTTACAATGAAGACTCTCCATGACTGCTTAGACCCCAAACACCTCGGAACTCTGTCACCTTACAAGTGGGGCCTCCTCCAACAGGTGTACCATGAGTTGTCCATTTATGTCCCTCTGCAGCCTATACTCAAGGGCATCAGGTGAAACAAAAGTTATTTTTGGTGATTGGTGATGTGGAACTGCACTGTCCATGGCCTTCCTACTCAGGGTGAAGCTGGGTACACAAAGCAAAAACACGAGACCAGGCATCCAGGTTCCGCTAAAATGATGCGGGATCACAGAAGTCTGCTGATCAGACACAAGCCTGCTCACCTTTAAATAGTAAACCAGAAGCTCGTTGAGGGCGGGGTCTGCGTTCAGGTTGACAAGGTAGCACTTGTCATCCCCCACCTTGATCCCGGAGGTCTCCAGGGAGATGCCCATGCTCTCCAGCTGCCGCTGTCTCTCCTGGTCATGGAAACGGACAAAAGCAGAGACACTCTGTTGTTTTCGATTCACAAGATGTATCCATGGAAAGAGTAAGTCATCGTTTCTGGGGACAGTGCCAAAGAGGTGACACATTCTACTCAGCTCGACTAAGTTTGCTAAGCGCCTAGGACATGACACTGTCATAGGGCACCCAGGGTGAATCACACACAGAGTCTGGGGAAAAGGACAAGCCCGCATAACTAGAATGCGAAAGAATAGCGGTGTGCCGTGGAGGGCTACGGAGGGCTGCATGTTTCCGAGGAGGGGGCAGCACGAAGGGTTTAGAGAACAGGATGGGCGTAGAATATGTGTGAGACCATTCTTGGAGCATTAGATGAATTTTCATAGCAAGAAGCAAGAACAGTTGCTTGAGGAGTGGTCACAGGAAAGCAGAGCCAGACTCTGGGCAGAGAGGATAATTTCAGGGGCCAAGAACTACTAGCACATGAGGAAAGCTGTAGGAGATGGAGCTGGAAGAACAGGTAGAAACCCTGTCGTGACGGGCTTTGAGTCCACCTGTCCATGTAAGACTTACGCAAAAGTTTAGAACGTGATGGCTACTGATCTACGGCTGGGAACACAAGAGTTAATCAAACAAAGTCCTTTTCTCATAAAAATGAGAGAGAGTGAGATCTTGGGACAGTGTTAGTGGAACAAATATGCTCATGCAATGCAATGTGGAGTGATCTCAAACACACACCCCTGCTGTATTACGCCTTGTCACACGGTCTATGCCACTAAATGCTCATATAGAATCTTCTAATAAGCACACAGAGTCAAATGGTGAAAACCTATTGTGTTGTAAGTCTTATAACTTTCTGCCAATCAGAGTTTCCAATGCCCTACTCTGCCAAGCGATCTAAAAAAAAAAAAAATGGAATCACAATGTGGGCCTTTGATCATATGAGGAACAGAAACAACATGCCCCCCAGTCTTGCTTATTCAATAGAGTATTCCTGTAGCACAGGACTGGTGTGGAACAATGGTCTGTATTCTGTCAATTATATTTTAAATAAACGCTGATTGGCCAGTAGCCAGACAGAAAGTATAGGCGGGACAACCAGATAGGAAGTAGAGGCAGAAAATGAGAGCAGGAGAATTCTGGGAAGAGGAAAGCTTGGTCCACAGTCCTGTCCCAGCCACAGGAGAAGCAAGATGTGATTGCCCCGCCGAACAAGGTACCCAGCCACATGGCTAGCATAGATAAGAATAATGGGCTAATATAAGTTATAAGAGTTAATAAGAAGCCTGAGCTAATGAGCCAATCAGTTTATAACTAAAGTAGACCTCTGTGTGACTTCTTTGGGACTTAATGACTGAGAAAACTGGCAGGACAGAAACCTCAGTCAACAGAGGACCATATGCAGACTGGTGGAAGGTGTGAAGCTGGGGCTTTAAAAGGAGGTCAGCAGAGAGAACAGGGCCCTGGATGCTTTTGGAGGAGGCAGGTGTCTGTCCAGACAACACCAGGGGGCCTCAGTGTTTCAGGCTAACTCAATCAGCCCACCTGTGCGATCTCTTCCGTTTTCCTCAGCTTCTCTTCCCACGTCACTGTTAGCTCCTTTATCAGTTTCTCAGATTCTTCAAGCTTCTCCTTCAGCTCGGGGGCCTTCATGGCCTTTAAAAACAAGACAAGACACATCAGCTTTCAAAATCTTTCCAACATTATATACAGGACATATACAGTGGTACCCTTGCCTGTGGTGTTGGCGTTTGAACAAAGGGCCCTGCACATTCTGCGTGCAGGTAGCTATATGCATTTTCTATGCAGCTATATGCATGTTCTATACAGTTATGGGCTACATCTCAGCAGCCATATGTTCTCCCTCAACAAGTACTAATAGACTTTCAGAAACAATTAAGTCACGCAGTGTCAGCGTGGGCCTTGGAATTCTGCTAATCAAAGTAAACAGAAGAGGACATCGTGTTTCTCTTTTAACAGAGACTGAAAAAACATGCTAAAGTTGATCTCTGAAATATCTAAGTAGGAAAAAGGTTATTTAAACAGATTTATCTGTCAGTAAGACAGAAATCAATAATGTTATCCATAAATATCCCATAGCTACAGTAGCCAATTAGGACCAATTGCAGACTGGTGCCCATCAACAAGACCCCGGCTCCAAGACTAAGGAAAGGAGACCCAACATCTATGAAAGTCTCACGGAAACAATCTACAGCATCAATTAAACACACACACACACACACACACACACACACACACACACACACACTCACACTCACACTGTTCTTCGGATTTCCCATTGGAAGTTCAAGGGCCAAGCAAAGGGCTGAAGCAAACAAATAGCGACAGAAATGACCTCACTTCTCTCCTTGCCGGAAAACGGCTAGGGCAAGAATTGGTGTTAGTTTTGTGGTTCTTCACAATGCTTCTCAGCCCAGAGTAGATGCCAGCACACACCAAAAGGGTGAATCACACAGATATAACTTAGGGCTGTAAGCCAGGTGCCCTCAGCCATCAGATATCCAAGTCAACAACTTCAGGAGCTGGGCATGCAGACTGACGTTACCTCAGCCTGTGAGAGCTGCTCTCTCAGTTTCTCCACTTCCTCGCGCAGTTCCCGGATGACTTTAGCATTGGGGTCTTCATTCACTACAGCGTGGTTCACGATCCTCTTGGCTCGGTCTGCGTATCTCAATGTGGATAGCGTCTCCTCATAATTGTCCGCTGCCGGGCTGATGGTGGCTATCATAGAGGTCTGGCTGTTCCCTCCTAAGTTGTCCTGTAAAGGATTCAGATAGATGTGACCAAAGAGGAAATATCCACATGTGACTTTGTTCTTGGTGAAAAAAAAAATGCAGTGTTAAAATGTGTTAATATTTTTCACATAATTTTATAAAAAAATGAAACATGGCCTATTATATTTATAACAATAAACAGTACTTGACAAAAGTCACTGTAACAGAATAAAAACAATAAGTAGTGCTAGTTTGTATATGTATGCTGTTGTATAGCACACGTGGACATGTGTGTGTACATGTGTATGAACATGAAGATAAAAGAAAAAGATGTCAATGTCTTTTTCTGTCACTTCTCTGTGCTGGGGAGTTGAACTCAGGTTCTCATGCGTACTCAAGCAAACGATCTTACCTGGTGAGCCCTCCCTACAAAATCATGTTCTTGGCTTGTCACTAAGAACTAGGGTGACGGTGCTGTGTGTGCTTCGGTAGCTCCGCATGCTCCTTTCACAGTTTCACGTCAGAAACAGCGAGGTTTAGACAAAAACGATCCTACGTCAACAACGTACCTTAAGAAGCCAGGTGAGAACTGAATCTCGATAAGGCACGAATTTGTTTTTGCCTTTGCCAGCAGCCTGGTCGGCAAGTGATGATATAACCAATCCCAAGGTTGTAAGCGATCTGCCACAAGAAGAAGGAAATTAAGCTTTGTGGCATGCTTGTTTTCAGACAATAACAATCTTGCTAGAAAACGAGAATAAAATACGCAGAGTGAGCGAGTTGACAGTCAGCGATGTCTCCAATAATTTTCCCAGAAGCCCAAAACAAAGAAAAAGGTAACCTATTAGCTTAAAATAATGAATCTAGAATTTCTATAAGAAAATATTATGCTTACTTGCAGACTTTATAAAGTGTACATTTTAAACATGCAATTATAAAATCATACTAGAAAGTACTAATCCACTCCAAATACTGAAGTCTGGATTACTTAAGCTTCAGGTCAAATTTGACCATTCAGACCTCTGTTCTTTCAGACACCCCTGTAACTTAGTGTTTAAAGCTGGGGATGGGATTCAGCACAGGGTCACCACAGCTTCTCAAAAGCTAAGACCTGTGCAAGCAGAACACAGCACCAGGCCTCGCTTTCAGACTCAGAGGAGCATGGGGAAAACTCGAGGGCTTTTAAGGAAATCGCAGAAGCCTCTGTAGAACTACTGCATCAAAGGTCTCTCAGGCTCTCTCTCTCTCTCTCTCTCTCTCTCTCTCTCTCTCTCTCATACACACACGCATGCACATGCACACACACACACACACACACACACCTCTCTCCCTCTCTTTCTCTCTCTTACACACACACACACACACACACACACACACACACACACACACAATTTCATGACCTTGCAGCTGACAACATCCAAGGACCACAATATAGACTATGCAACAGTCATTCTGAGGAGTCAGTAAGAGGACAGGCAGTCAGGAGAAGGTTCGAACTCCTGGGCAGCTGGCCCTCCTGTAAAAAAAATAAACATGAACCTCCGGGCATCTTGTACACAATGAGCCTTTTTCCTCTTTTTCTTCTAAGACAGGGCCTCATTGAATTGTCTGGGTCAGTTCTGTCTGCAGCCCCCACAAGCTTTGAGCCTGTGTTTTCCTACCCTAGCCTCCGGAATAGCTGGGGTGATGGCTCTATGCAGGTACTTTACTACATACAGAAGAGATGGAGACCAGACCAGGACTAGCATGCGGAGAGTGGCCACTACTGCCACCTAGGGAGTAGTCAAGGTTGAGAATGTGAGGAAACCATGGTAGGAGTCTGTGGGGAAGCCTTAGGAAGGGCGCTCCATGAACTCAATCAGTTCGTAGAGAAACTGAGGCAGCCAGAGCCCAGTGGTGGGGAAATGGCTCCACCGTCCCACTTTTGCTGGACAGGTGGAGTTGCAGCCTGGCATTCTAATGGACAACTTCTCACCCTGGCACCCTGGGAAAAATGTGAACAGATGAACTACATCCCTCTCATTCCTGGGCAGCGCTGCCACCTGGTTCCTTGGTGCCTTCATTCCTCAAACAAAAGGAGCACCACGCACTTTAAAGCACTTAGGAGCTTTGGGAGAGGTAAAGCCCCTGAATCTGCAGCCCATTAGCAGACACTGATGTCCCTGTGAAGCTGCTGACAGGCCTGCTTAAGAGGATTATTAATGCTGCGTATGAAGAAGCCGGGCGAGAGGCTGAGAGCGCATTTAGGAAGCACATCAGCGATTTCTTTAGCGTTTGCATCCGGCTGGTCACTGATCATGAAGCTTAGAAAGCCATTTGTGGGACTATGAACAGTTTCATCGTATTAAACATTGTTAGTACACGCTCAGCTTCCTGTGTGCCAGTCACTGTCCTAAGCACCTTAGGAAAAACTGCTGGCCGAATGTTCACAGTACGTACACCAGACTGATAGCTTCCGAGCCACGTTTTACAGAGGAGAAAACTGAGGGGAGGTCACATAGCTGGTCTGAATATAAAGGAAATTGCAGGATCTCCTTGGGGAGGCCCATTTTGGCCCCACCCCCAGCTGTCACCGGCTTCTCAATGTTCTTCACACGTTTCTGGGACAATCTAGGTCCCAATACAACAGCTCCAAAGCTATTCCTGCACTACCTCACAAGGCCAGGACTGCCCCTTACCCAGCCTGTGTTCTAGCCAGCGTCTCATTACCACACACATGCTAAAATGTGTCCTCACGTTTGTATCAGGGATTCTGGAGTGCACGTGTGTCCTGGAATGGAGTCTTTGAGAATTGTGTATTTGTTATATACACACTACAGAACCTCTGGAGGGATCTTGGATAGTCTCCATAATAAATACGAAAATATCCATGATATGAGTAAAAGACGATCAATGCAGGAACAGTCTAGAGTAATAGTCTGGAGGCTAAATCATAAGAGCGGGGTGATCTTGATTTGACTTAGTCAAGAAAATCCCCGTGCCTTCCGCTTCTGGAGCGGTGATGCTCTTTCTCTCCTGGTCCAGAGGCTCCCTCAAGGGTCACCATCCTGCTGTCACAGATTACCATAAATGTCACGGTTTAAATACACATGGCTTTACAGCTTTGGAGGTCAGAAACCCAGCCTGTGGACCACTGAACTAAAGCCAAGGGGCTCTGCATTCCGAGGGGGCCTCCATTTTCTCCTTCCTTCCACAGGCCATCCTCATTACGACTCACAGTCCCTCCTCCTACCCCTTGCTGGTCTCAGGCTCACTTGCTTGCATCCCTCTTTCATGTGTAAGGAGCCCTGGACACATAGCGCCCGCTTGAATAATCTCTGTATCTCAAGACCCAACCCCAATTACACCTGCAAAACCCCTTTGCCTTGTAACACACACATGGGTTTTGGAATTCACAGTGTACAGTGATTTGGTATCATTTGGTATTTGACTATCATGGTGTTTCAAGTCCTTCTGCACTCCCAGCATCCACTGCGGGGATGGTCACAGAGTCCATGGATGACTCACGTCTGATGGGCTTTCATTTAGAGGACAACACTTCATTTAGGTAAACAACATCAGTTTACAAGTCTTTAAGCTCCCTGCTGTATCAACACAGACACAAAAGGACCAGTTCTGAACCCTGGTACTCTGAAAGCTACAGAGAACACTGAAAACAGAGGCCCTGCCCCACAAAGCAGCAGGAAGACCCACACGCTCTATTGGTCAGGGATCTCGGTGTGTAAGTCAGGGAAAGAGCAGGCTGCTAAGAGAACTCCTAGGTTGTAATACAAAAGTTGCTAGGGGATCTAGACTATGTTACCACATGCCCCCCCCCCCAAGTAATCCAGTTCAACCCAGTCAGCACTTCCAAATAGCGCTGTATCTAAATATGAGGGGCATCATTTGTATTAATGCTAGAAGCCAAAAATCAGCCTCTTCTAGGCTAACAACACACAGCCTCTGAAGCATTCCCACAGCCAACTCCAGGAACCACATTTAGGGGTCAGTGACCTCAGGTTAACTACTTGACTTCTGTCTGCCTGGGTTTGCTCATCAGCCCAATGAAGACACAAAACCATCTTATAATGCTGGTGGTGGGTTAGGGCTAAAGAGATGGCTCAGAGGTCAAGACACTGGCTGCAGGGCTGAATTCCTAGCACCCACATGGTGGTTCACAACTGCCCATAATTTCAACTCCAGGGGACCCTCTGCCAGGGGCCCATCCAGGTCACCTACACAGACACACAGACACAGACATAGACACAGACAGACACACACACACAGACACACACAGACAGACAGACAGATAGACACACACAGACACACACACTACCTTACTCTTTTCTCTGCTTTCCCACCCTTTTCTGGGCTCTTGGGAAGAGCTGCAGGACCATCCTGGCCTCCTGCAATCCCTTGTCATGAAAAACATCAAAGCCCCTCCTTCTCAGAGTCACAGACAGGATGACGGGGAGATGAACCCCCTAAGATGGGGAGACTCTCCCAGTGTGTGCAGCCATGTTGGTCTGATAAAGGGGGTGATGCTTCACATCTCGTTTTTTTCACTTTCTGGGCCAGAGTGACACTGAAGTGTGAAGCTGCACGAACACGCTCCTGAACACGTTTCTGCCTGTCACGTTCTGTTCAAGACAAGACCTCAAATTACAGTTCATCAGCGGGAAGAGACCAGCTACAAACTATGTTCCGTAGAACTTAGAATAATAATAGCAATTATGCTAATTAGAAAACAGCACTGATGTAATGAGTATTTATTCAGTACAAACCACACACCAGGCATTGTTCTAAATACATGATGGCATTTACTCTTTGACAGTCTGAGGAAGCAGCTACAATTACTTTATTATTCAACCTCCCCTTTTAAGACGAGGAAAATGAGGCAGAGTGGCTAAGGCATTTGGCCATGATACACATATCTCTTAAACAGTGGATGCGGGATAAACCCTGGGCAGCCTGGCCCTTGAACATACTTCTGGATATAAAACCTCTTCCCTGTCAGTTTGGAGAGGACTTCCTCCTGTATGCCTTCTCATGGCATGAGCCAGTAGGATCCCGTAGACTGAGTCCTTCCTTCCCAATTCCTCCTTTTTTCTCGGGAAAACTTCAATCTGTCTCCTACCATTACGCTTTCTCTCAGACTTTACAAAGCAACACACACACACACACACACACACACACCACACATATGGAGACTCCAGAGTGGTATTTACTCAATAACCATTAGACTCATCTACATCCTCATACATAAACAGCATCAGCTTTACAAAGGAATTTCAGGCAGGCTTTTCTGTGATACGGCCTGTCCGATACCACTGTGACTTGACGTTTACCCAAGACTGTATTGCAGGTGCTCCCTGAGTTAAATGGGGTTAGCTCCAGATAAAGCTACCCCCAGCCAGACACACTGAGTCAAGAATTCGGTTAACACACATGCCCTAACCAGCATCCCAGCTTAGCAACCCAGCACACTGTTGAGTGTTGGATGTGTCTGTCCAGTGAGCCGTGGGTTGTCATCATCGATCTACCTCAGCCTGGAGGTACAGAGTCAGACTGTGCTTTCCCAGAAAGCCTGGAAAATCCTAGGTTCAGCCACTATTTGGGTTTGAAGGTGGTTGAACATTTGATCCCCGGCTGGTGGTGCTGGGTGAATCTTTAGGAGGTGAACCTCTGGGGATTTACAGCAGCATTCTGCTTCTCGTCCATTCTTCCTGATCCACCCACCCCATAGAGAGCCAGCTCCCATAGCCACAGCCAGGGGACAACTCCTGTCCCCATGCTTTCCGCCACGATGGACTTTTCACTGTGAGCCCACATATGCTGTTCCCTCCCTTCAGTCACCTTAGTCAGTTACAATCAAAGTGACAATAAAAGTAACATTACTACAGCCACCCTGAGCTGGGGACCAGCTGTCCACGTGGTGATACACACAGACATTGTACCACTTGGCAGGGTGTGGCTGGGCTAGACCGCATGACTTGACTTCAGTACACGTCATGCACTGGAACAACGGCAGTCTCCCTCAGGCTAAGCCACTTTGCCTAAGAACCACTGGATCCTCACAAGGCAGTGAGTCCTCCAAACTCAAAGCAAACAGAATGAAGGCACCCACGTCGTTCCAGTCACCTTACTTGTTAATGTTGCTGCCTTCTTTCAGACGCTCACCCGCAGCTCCCGTCTTCGACACTCTCTCGCTCCCCGCCAGATCGACCAGGCTCACCTTACTGACTTTCTCCCCCGAGTTCTAATGGCAAGGAATAAGAGAATCAGCAGACATGAAGGAAAGCCACACGAATATTGACGTATTTATCAACACTGTGATCCAAAACACCATGAAGTAGTCAGGCTATGAACCGTAGGTGTGTCAGTCAGCAAATCACTTCCTAGAAAAGCCAATTTTAAGTCTTTTTACTTTGCATGTATGTACGGTACACCTGTATTCCGCCTCGCTGAGGCAGGATCTCCTTTGTTAGCTGCAGTGGTCCAGGCTAGCTAGTGGTCCAGGATTACAGATGTGCAGGGCTTGACATGGGTTACCGGGATCCAAATTCTGTACCCTGTGTTTGTGTGGCTTGGGGTTTACCCACTAAGTCATTTCCTGAGCGCCAGAACTGAAAATGGTGTAGAAATCTAACATTCTGCTCTGCAGCCGGGGAGAAAGGGTTCGAATACCCGGGGCAGTTAGCAGAACTTCCAGGGGGGCCAGAAGTCCAGACTTCCTCCAGGACAGTCGCAAGTCACAGGTTTTATGCACCTTGGAGGAAACACGAGCAGATGAAGCTCCTTTGCATTTTGGGTCAAATTCTACCTTTCTGAGGTGTGGTTTTTAGATAGAATGTTGTAGTTTCTTTCGTAACATTCCACAGTAGCCATGAAGTAAACTGATTGCTTTTAGGGAAATTTTAGTTAAGAAAGAACACATAGTTCAAAGATATACAGTGAAATCATCAGGTTAGTTAGGATGTTTACACACAAAATTAATTCTTTTTTTCAGACAGAGTCTTAAGAAGTAGAGGATGACCTTGAACTTCTGATCTTTCTGCTTCTAGGTTTTGTGCGGTGCTGGAGAATTGAACCTAGGGCTTCATGCATACGAGGCGAGCCCTCTACCAATTGAACTATATCCCCAGCCCTGAAAAATCCAATTAAAAAATGCCAGTGTAAAAGAAAGGCCTAACAACCTAGGTGATTCAAGTGGCACAAATGACAGGGCGACAGCACACAACTCTCAGTCTCTGGATCCAACCATGAACACTTCCCGTTTCCGCTCTGAGCTCCCCAGCCTCCAGAGGTTCCCCTTGCCTCTCACCCCAGACTGCAGGTCATACAGCGTCTGTGTGATGATGATGTTGAACACAGCATGGGAGCGGCTGCTCTCCTCATTCATGTTGGTTGCAGCTACCGTTCGAGACTTATTTCCCTCAGACATCAATGACTCAATGTCCTAAAGACAAAGACCAAGAAAGCACTGTGAGATAAGAAAGAGGTGCACCCAGCACCCAGGGGTGTGTTCAGCATGGTCCCATGTCTAGGCCATACCCTTCCACAGAAACAGGCCCAGCCTCTTTCTCACACAGCACATCTTGAACCTCCTCCCCCACACAGAGCCTTCCTTTCTCTGCCTGAGGTCTCTTCTTGCCCTGTCAACATCCCATTGGCTCCTTCATGCATTCCCAGAAGAGGGGACACTTACTGAGCACTACACATGCTCAGAAAAAGTAGCCAACTCATTTAATTCCAACTCTCCTGTGCCTGTCACCCTGGTGTGGCTGTCTGTCCCATGGTCTGCCCCACTCTGCCGACAACTGTGGCTCTACAAAAAGAGCAGGGAACTGAGGTGGGATGCCCCTCTGTATGCTGTGAATATTTTATTACCATTGGCTAATAAAGAAGCTGATTTGGCCAATAGCCTGACAGTATAGAGCCAGGCAGGAAATCCAAGCAAAGAAGGGAAAAAGAAGGCAGAGTCAGGGAGACGCCAGCAGCCATGGGAGAAGCAAGATGTGAGGTAACAAGCCACAAGCCTCGTGGTAAAATATAGAATAACAGAAACAGGTTTAATTTAAGTTGTAAGAGCTAGTGAATAATAAGCCTGAGCTAATATCACAGAGTGTAATTAATATTAATGCCTCAGAGGGGTTATTCAGGAACTGGCAGTCTGGAGAAAAATTTCCAGTTGCTGGCAACTTTCTCTGGTATCTTTGCAACCTTATTCCGAGTACACACCTGGAGGCTATGGGCTCTTAGAAAACATTTGCTGGATGAGTGCAATGAAAGAAACTCCCCACACACTAAGATGCTGAAGCTCATGGAGGGCATCTGAGATTCCCTGGAACCAGATTCCTGACTGTCAGGAATAAGTGACAAGATGACAGGGACTGAGCTCCATCACCGTGAGCCGGGAAACAGCTTAGTCAAAGTGCTGTCTGGACACCTTGGAGCCAGGCTGTTTGTTCCCATCAGAATCCCAGCGCTTTTAAAGTGATGAATAAGTACAAATCTAACTTGAAAAGTACAATGTTTCTGTTTAAATAGCTGGATGCTGGACCTTATCTTCATTTTAGCTTCACCAAGTCTCAGATGATAATGGGTCTCCTACATCACTTATATATCAGAAGCAAATACAGAGGTTTGCTCATTTATTCCTTTTCTCATTCATCACCATTCTTCAGCAAAAGAGCTAGAAATCTGCGCCACAAGACTTCCAGGGTAATGACTACAGAAATAACAGCAGAACATTATGTCTGGGTATAGAAGTCAAGGGCTGGGAGAAACATAGATCAATCCTTGGATAATGGAGTGATCTAGAAACACAAGCGCCAGGAGAGTAAGAGCATTAGAAATCAAAGCAAGGCCTGTGCCTAGAAGGGGATGAGTCAACCATCACATACTGCAGACTACCAGATTTGTTCAGAAGGATGTTACTAAGCACCTCAGGGAGAAGGCTCAACAGAGACAAGAGGGAAATGTTCAGCAACTCGAGATGACTGGATGTTTTGGCCTCACTGTGAGCCCTTCACAAGGAGGCAGCCAGAAGTGTCCCTGAAGGACACTTCCCCCGTGTGTGCTGGTCTGTACGCCTGAGGCTGCGAAGGGCATCAGTATGCCATCACATATCCCTATGGAAACAGCCTCAGCGTCACCTATTCTGACTCACTGCCTTTCTTCTTTAATGACTTTTTTTTTCCTTTTGGTTTTTCGAGACTGGGTTTCTCTGTATAACAGCCTGGCTGTCCTGGAACTCACTCTGCAGACCAGGCTGGCCTCAAACTCACAGAGATCCACTTGCCTCTGCCTCCCGAGTGCTGGGATTAAAAGTGTGTGCCACCACCACCCAGCTTTAAGGACATTTTAAAAAAAGATTCTTACCTCAAAGCTGGTGACAGCCAGCTGTGACAGACCATCTACATATGGCCCCAGAACCTTATGTTCTCTGACTTTAAGAGACTGCCTACTCCTGTAGGAGGAAGAAGTATCAGAGTGAGTGAATCTTACACACTTGCAAGCTTTTCCTTCTTAGCATTTGGAAATTCAGATTACAATTTCAAAGTGGCTTTTTTTAGCGATTAGAAGGTATTCTAATAGGCACTTTACACGGACTAACAAAGCAGCATTCCACATGAGAAATGGGTCTGACTCTGATTTCAAATACTGATACTATTTTAAAACGTCTCTTTCTCACCCCAAGAAAAGTCAGAGCAGCTAAACCTAGGCTGGGCTCCCCTGTGTGAGTAGACAGAGAAGCCTGGACATTCTTCATCAAGAACATCTCAAATTCTTTTTGATAACGTATTGTTTGAGAAGTTCAAACAATATATTTTGATCATATTCTTTCCCTCCACAACTCCTCCCATATCCTTCCTCCCTACCTAGTTTCATGTTTTTTTCTGTCTTAAGGTTAAAATTTTTGAGAAAATACTGAACAATAATAAAGTATTTTTAACTTTTAATTTACATTTTCAAGTTCCACTGATTTATGTTGGCTGCTTGCTGGCAATTTTATACAGAAAGTCAGGTAATAACACAATTGTAGCTATTGTGTCCAATATTTGAACTGGCTCTGCTGAAGACAATTTTGGGGGCCATAATTAATGTGTGGGCATGTGTGCACACACATGCATGTGCCTCTGTGTGTGTGCACGTGCACATGTGTGTATGTATGTGTGCCTCTGTCTCTGTATGTGTGTGTGCATGCATGTGCATATGTGTGTATGTGTACCTCTCCCTCTGTGTGTGTGTGTGTGTGTGTGCCCCCAACCCCATATCTGAGATGGTACACATATAAATGCCAGAGGGAAATGGGTTCTCCCCTTTTACCGTATGGGTCCCTGGGAATAAATTATGGCCACAGCAAGTCCCATGAGCCACCTCACTGCCCCTTTAGGTTCTTGAGAATTTTAGATGGTTATCTCTGATTTGGGGCCCATTTGAGACATTTATCTGACCAACGAGATTTAAAATTTACAGCTATTAGATTCTTCCTGCACTGTATGTAGGTGCCATTCTTTTCATGACACAGGGAATTTAATCGTTTTTCAGAGAGTTAATGCTTGGCGTCTCTCAGATGTGGGAAATCCCCAGTGCTTCTCAAAGTCTTGGCAAAGTTTCTGAAGCATTTTCCAGCTGTCCCTTTTAATCTCACTCTTAAGGATGAGAATTCAAGGTAGCTATAGCAATTGTGCTGGACTCAGGGACCAAACAATTTGATCGTCAAGATAGCTACTGTCACGTACACACCCCAGCAGTGGGCTCCTCCTCCTTACCAACCAGATTCTGTAGTGTTACTCAACAGCAAGACGTAACCCAGTGTACTATCAAGGGGTCCTTATGCTGGTATCTGGAATCCTAGGAGACTCTTGGTGCTCTATTTAATGAAGCAGGTGCCTCCTTATCTTATGCCTTGCAGGATTATCTGCAGACAAATCCTCTAGAAACCCCTGAACCTATGTGCCAGGAAGCCTGCGTATGGATGCTCAGAGCAGCACCATACTAAGGGCACGTGATGCCACACAAGTGATGAGAAAGGGGGCCAATCCGTTTGATCATGCAATGGATATTAAACAATAGTCAAAACTGTCACATTATTGTCCCATATGCAAAATACAAATGAAATCACTGCATGGTGGTGCTGTTTACACAGTCAGAAATTCACCAAAATCACGGATAAATGCTGTAGAAGAGAGAAAGACGGAAAATATAAACTTCCTAAGAGCATTGCCTTGGGGACCAGTAGGGAAAGAAGTAAGAGTCAAGGGGGGACATGTAGGAAGATTAAGAATTAAGAATTATTGGTCAGAGTCCATTTGCTAAAACAATGGTGCATAGGCAGAGGCTGATTTTGTTATTCTTTATGCCTCGCAAACGTTCCTTTATATAAGCAGTCGGTAACTCTTTCAAGTAAACACAAGCAAATCGATGGCTGGAGGCATTTTTGATGTCTATAATATTATTGCCAAGACTCTTGCTTTGATCTGAGGCTCTAGGGTTATAAAGGGGGCAGAAATGCTACATATTACACATCTGCTAAAACAGCTAAAACGGATTTAATGACGGGGAAAGTGGTCATGGAGTTACACAGGCTACTGGGCTGTTGAGACTTGAGGATGTGAGCACATCCACCCATGGCACAGATCTGGAACAGCAGGGAGGCATACTCAGGTGTTAACTAAGGTTATTTTTGAGCAGTATGATTAAATGTCAGCTTCACTTCTTATAGATCATAAGATATATGTGTACTTTCTACATTTTCTCAACTATCTATTACTTTTAAATCAATGCAAACTTTTGCCTGGAAAAAATGAATTTATGAATCAAACTTACCTGGTTTTTAACTCTTAAAAAGTTTTTTGTTTTGTTTTGTTCATTTGTTTAGATTTTTGAAAACAAGGTCTCTCTGTGTAGCCCTGGCTATCCTGAAACTTGCTCTGTAGAGGGGTCTGGCTCCACACTCAGAGATCTGCCTGCCTCTGCCTCCCCAGTGCTGGGGCTAAAGGCGTGTGTCACTAGGCCCTGCATCACTTAGCTTTTAAAAAAGGAGATGCTTGGATTCACCAGCGTCACCCAAATCATTTAGGATAAGGGTAGGCGTTCAAGTCAGTCAAGATCCCTAAAGAGCATCCTGCATGCTCCCAACACATAACCAGGGAAGGCGGGTGGCTGTAATCCTTCCCCCACTTTACGTCCAATTCAGAGTGCTGTTTTCCATTATGACACAATTTTCTATTGTTTCTTGGAGACAGTGTCTTACTACATAATTCTAGTCTGAAACTCACAATGCAGCCCAGGATAGCCCAAAACTGGCGGTCATCCTCCTGCTTCAGTCTCTCAGCGCTGGGGTTATAAGCATGCATCATATCACTCAACTCTATAATTCCTATTTATGTCATTGTATTTTTATTTTATGCACATGGGTCTTTTACCTGAATGCACGTCTAGGCACCATGTGTGTATAGTACCCACAGAAGCCAGAAGAGGGCGACAGATCCCATGGGATCAAAACTGTAGATGATTGCTAGCCACCTTGCAGGTGCTGGGACTGGAATCTGGGTCCTCTGGAAGAGCAGCCAGCGTTCTTAAGCACTGACACCCCCCTCCCAGCTCCTATAACTTAGTTTTAATGAATTGTCTCTGGTGAGAAGAAAT
This sequence comes from Myodes glareolus, assembly GCF_982192425.1. NCBI lineage: Eukaryota > Metazoa > Chordata > Mammalia > Rodentia > Cricetidae > Myodes > Myodes glareolus. The sequence goes on from NC_142039.1 coordinate 63,137,234, forward strand.
AATACCAGTAGTGAAAACATTTCTCACGCGGCGATGTAACTTTCCACGGCCGTCTAGGATAAGCGGCATATGACTGAGACGGTGAAAGTTCTGGGAAGTCCCTCATTCCCAGTCCATCGCTGACATCAGAGCAGTGGCCAACGATGCAAATATGTACACACCCTTGCGAGTTTAATTTTAAGATCATTTAACATTATTTCTTCCTCTTTTCAAGCTTTATTTCAAACACTCACTTACCCCTTGGGGTCCAAGAGGTCCCGGACTTTCTCATTATAAATTTCCATATATGATACTTCGACTTTAAAGGTCTGTGACTCGTTCTGCTCCAGAGAGATCCTTTGAAACAGAGCGCAGCAGAGTCTCGGGATAAGGCCCAGCTGCTCAGCGTGGCCCATCATGGAGAAGGACTTTCCGGAGCCTGGGAGAGAGCAAGCAGAGAGATGGAAGAGCAGGAGGAAAAGCAAGTGGAACACTTCAGTAATACAGGGTGCTCTTGCCTGATAGCAAAGGCCATATAGAAAACATGGGGTGAGCTTGACCTCCAACCCAGACCCCTGAACAACTGTTACTCTTCTCTGCTTCCCACTAGAACCTCTGGTCTATTTCCAGCAGGTTGGTATGGTCCATTATGTACAAATGAGTGTCTAGGAATGCAGTCACAACAATGTACCCTTGGAGAGCAAGCCTGGTAAAGTTCCAACTGTCTACTAGGTAGTATGGGAAGGGCCATGTGTGTATGCATGTGTCTATACATGTGTGCACAAGTGCCCGAGCATGTGGAGAACACAGGGCAACTTCGGGTGTTATTCCTTTTTTGCCATCCTGTTTTTTGAGGCTTGCCAGGTGCATGAGACTGACTGACCATCAAACTCCAGGAGTTTGCCTGTCTCTGCCTCTGAAGCACGGGATTATACGTGCACGCCACCATGCCCAGCTTTTATATGTGGGTTCTGGTGATCAAACTGAAGTTCACGTGCCCACACGGCAAGCCTTCTACAAGATGAGCGATTTTCTTAGTTCCGGATAAAGTTTTATTGCGCTACAAGACAAACGGCATGCCATGGTTGGACCTGGCACATACTACGTTATCTGCACTCTCTGTCTAAATTCTTGTAGCTAGAGTGTGATACAGTAGGAGGAAGCGTTATTAAGAATTATTATTTATTTCCACTTTGAAAGAACAACAGCTCAGAGTGACAATAGCTGGGTCACAGCTGTTTTTGGATCTGCCTGTTTTGACCAGTTGCTAGATCTGCCTCATTGTGGACTCCACATCATTTCTATGCCCATGTGGAAGTCCCAGGCGAGGGGGATTCTAAAATTTTTGTACTGATTCTATTAAAACTTTTATGCCGAGAAACTGGAATTAGCTTTCCAGTTCAAATCCAGGTTAAAACTCTAATTTAGGAGAATGACACTCAATGGTCTGGAACTAGCTACACGCAGTAACACTGAAATTAGGCAATTACCAGAACTGAAGCATTCTCAAAAAGCAGAACACTTTTGATCGCTTGAGTCAGTTCAGTCCAAAATAGCAGGAGAAGTTTTCTGGGCTTCTCAAGCTTACCCTGCCTTTTAAATGTTAAGAAATTATATTTAAGGTATGGCTGTAGCTCAGTGGAACACAATTCATGCTTGGGACACAGGAGGTCCTGGGCTCAATCCCTCATACCATGCAGAGAGAGAGAGAGAGAGAGAGAGAGAGAGAGAGAGAGAGAGAGAGAGAGAGAAGGAGAGAAGGAGAGGAGAGGAGAGGAGAGGGAGGTGAGAGAGAAAGAGAGAGGGGGAGAGAGAGAGAGAGAAAGAGAGAGAGAGAGGGAGAGGTGTGTGTATGTGTGAGAGAGTGGGCGAGAGAGAGGTGTTTGTGTGAGAGAGAGGGGGGGGGAGAAAGAGAGAGAGAGAGACTTATTTATTTATTGTTTATATTTAAGGGCTAGGGATTAAAGCCAGGATTTTGCACGTTAGGCAAGCACTCGTCCACTGACCTATCAAAGACTTGTTTCATATCATCAACTGCAATAAAAGCAACATCTTACCAGTCTGGCCATATGCAAAAATACAAGCATTGTATCCCTGAAAGGCTTTCTCAAGAATTCCTTCCCCGAGGCACTTGAAAACGACTTCTTGACCTAGAAAACATGACAAACATTGGAGACTTACTAGTCTTGTGTGCATGTGTGGGTACCTACATGAGCTGGAAGGGTATCCAACTCCCTGAAGCTGATGTATCATTCAAAGAGCAGCCAGCTCTCTTAACTGCCAAGGCATTTATCCAGCTCCCAAACAGATATTTAAAAGTAAAACCAAAAAGGATGATTTGTGTTGAAATGTGTGGTTTCTTTAAAAAGAGATTTATTTTATGTGTATGAGCATTTAGTTTGCATTCATGTACGTATACCGTATGTGCAGTGCCCTCAGAGGCCAGAGAGGGTGTTGTATCCTGGAGTTGAAGTTACAAACAGTTGTGAGTCACCATGTGGGTTCTGGGAACTGAACCCCAGGCCCAAGCTAGTGGTCTTAAGAGCTGAGTCATCTCTCCAGCCCTCTAACAGATGCATTAGTAATAGACTTCTCCCATTCACCTCCTCTCACAATTTAAAGGTATATGCAATGCTTACTACACAGTTATACGTAAGAGCTTAACAAATGCAGTTTTGTGCAGATGGGGTCTTGCTATGTTGCCCAGGTTGATCTCAAACTCACAAGTCCCAGTGACCCTTCTACCCAGTAGGCTCAGGAGCTGAGACTATACTCACGAATAACCACACTTGACTTGCAACATCAGTTTTGCTCCTAAACTACAGCTGACTATCTGGATAAAGTCATGGTTCCATACTATTTCCTCTTTGACATTTCTCTGGGGATTAAATTCCACTCCTTGTTAGCAGGCTGCATAAATGCATTGTCAAATTCGATTTCCTCTTCTCTTTAGAGATTCTATCTAAATGTTACTAAATATGAACTGTCTGTCATGTCTCCCAAATCTGGATGTAAGAACCACGGCACACGCTTCCTTTATGTCCACGTCCTCACCGTGCAAGGTGTGTTTGTACCGTCACCGAAACTGCTCCCCCATGGGTGGGTGGGAGGAGTGATGGTAAATACTGATTGTCAGTCACTGTGGCAGGACCTAGAATCCCCTAGACAGCAAGCCTCGGGGCATGCCTTCGTTATCTAGATGGAGTTAACTGTGGGAAGGACCTTCAATATGGGCAGTAGCATCCCATGCACTGGCATGCATCCTGGACCGAATGAAAAGGACAGAGCGAGCTGAGCATAGCCATCCATTGCTCTCTTCTTCCTGACTGCCAGCAAGATGTGGTCCGGGGCCTCAAGCTTCTGCTGCCAGGCTCTTCCTGCCAGGATGAAGGTCCTCTGGAATTGTGAGCTGAAGGAAACCTTCCTTCCCCAAACTGCTTTGATCAGGGTCCTCATGAGAGCCATAGGAAAGGTAAGTAATATGTTCCCATCAGTAGATTTGCACATGAGGGCAAAGGCAAGTTCTCTCTCATTAATCCTTGCCATAGCTCACACTCATGGTTCGCCCACGAGCTACACCAAGAAGGAGTAGGACGGAGTGTACTACAGCATGTGCATTAAACTTTCAAGGTGCCATGTACCTTCTCACACTGACTTGCTCCATATGCCTGTCATTTCTAGAACCTTCTCTCATAGCATCTACAGGCACTAGTGGCTTAGGTACTATTTCCAGGCCTGATGAAAGCACCCTGAGGTCAGAGATGATCATCTTTTTATCTTCGTAATTCTAGTGTCTCATATAAAATGCTTAATAAATATTTCTTGAAGGAATGAGTCAGGTTGATCATTCTGTCCTTTGGTATATTTGAAAATCTCATATTAAAAAACAGCAAACTGCAAGCTATTACTGGCTGTGTATTTTTCTTCTGTGAGAAGCTGGACAGGATTTTAGCACTGCCTTGCTGCTGTCCTGTACATCAGGACTGCAGCACAAGATTCCTCAAAGACTGTCAACCAGGGACAAAAGCTCACGCTTCAACCACTGAGCCGCCAAAGAGTGAAATTCTAGCCACATCAAATCTTGCTGAGTTGCAGATTAGAAAGACATCATTCACAAATTGCACAGAGAGACTCATTACAAGGGTCCATTCTGAAGGAAGGCCTGACAGCGGAAGGGAATAAGCTTTCCCTGGGCCCCACTGGGTGCATCTAACTGAGCGACCCCCCCCTACACATGGTCTTGGATGTTCTGGCGGAATTGTTTACCATGGTATAAACTGCAGTCAAGTTAAATACCCACTATCAGTATGGGAGTGGATGCCTTAAATGTATACGTTTTAGAATGAAAAAAGAATACATTTAAAAATAAAAAATAAAATATTTATGTGTGTCAACAATTGTAATATTAAGAACCAATGTTTAATAGGGAATAGTTGTATCATAGAAACTATATATAATGTAAAGAGTTACATACATTGTAATGTATGAGACACCCACAGGGAGAAAGAGAAGGTGGGATGTTAAAGTCGGCAAAATGAATCAGAAAAAAACTTTCAAGTTTACATGGTCTTACTTCTCCATTTCTAACACCTACCTTTAGTATACAGCTTACTCAAAAAATGTTGGTAGGACACACAGATTTTTAAAGCAAACAGAATTGCAACAGCCTTTGCTAAACACACAGTGTGTTGTGAAGTGTGCATGCACATACCACACCCTCTAACAGCAAGGTGCTGTTGGCACAATGGTCTACAACACATTCTGAACATTGCTCCTGTAAGTCCCAGTCTGCTACAAGGCTCTTGGGCTCCTTCATAAACACCAGACTCTTCTATATTTTCAAAGGACCTTCCTTGTTCTATGTGCTCTCCGGGCTCCACTGCAAAGGGCAGACCTTAGTCTGGGGCCAAGGCTTAGATGCAGAGTAAGCTCAGCTGTGCTCAGGCTTAGTCAAACTGCCTGTGGTCCTCAGTCAAACTCAAGCCCACTCCAAAGCATTCTCAGCCCAAGCAGCTGACTACAGCAATCCTGTTTGCTTTTCCATGCTGGTTAAGCACCCTCCCCACTCCACCTCAGGAAGGGGTAGGAGGCAGGTAGGACAGGAGGTGTAGATACCTGGTCATTAACTCACAACTTCAATTCTTCTGACATGGGGGGAAAATAAGAATACTGTGTTGGGTCATCTTCTTTGTTATCAATTGACTTGACCAGCACCCCTATACCTCCTGCCACCATGATGGGATGCAGTCCCTCAAACTGCAAGGCAAAATAAATACTTTCCCCCTCTGGTGGCTTTCTGTCAGGTTTGGTCAAACAGGTAAAGTAACTGACATAGTGGGAGAGCTTGATTGTGTCCACCGGTGTTCACTGGTTGGAAGCTCGATCCCCAGAGCAGAGTGTTGAGAGGGGGTCCTTGCAGAGAGGTGAGTCTGCAGGGCTCTGTCTTCATGGAAGGGGTCATGCTGTGATCACAGGAGTGAGTTTGTGAGCGAGCCAAGGATGGCCCTTTGTTGTGGAGATGTATCGCCGTGACTTACACAATAACAAGCTGAATGGCCAATAGCTCCACAGGAGAGTATAGGTGGGACTTGCGGGCAGAGAGAGACCTCTGGAAAGAACAGAGGCAGAGTTGCCAGCCAGATGTGGAAGAAGCAGGATGGGCAGTACAGAGATAAGGTAATGAGACACGTGGGAGAATGTAGATTAAAAAAATATGGGTTAATTTAAGTTATAAGAACTAGTTGTGAACAAGCCTAAGTTAAGACTGAGCTTTCATAATAAAGAATAAGCCTCTATGTCATTATTTGTGGGCTGCTGGTCCTGATGAGAAAGTACTATGACATATGGTGTCCAATGTCGGCTTCAAATATCCAAATGCAGGGTCTGAGAAAGCTAAGACAGATTTTGGACAAGGAGCTGAACATGGCTTCCTAGTTTCACAGTTGGTATTATTATAAACTATTTAGGATAATTAAGAAATATAAGTTAGTAGTTAGTCATCTATAACAACCAAACTGGTAGTGATATTAAGTATGCTTCCAAGTTTAAACAGAGATATATTTTAGGTAGATAGATGGTCTTCAAACACTTCAGAGATCTACAGAATATGGCATTTAAGATGTTTTAATAGCATAAGACTTTTCATGACAGGGAGAGAGTCTGCTCCTGAGAGTACCAATTTACTTCAAAAAAGGATGTTGGGAATTGAAGAACATCCGCACAGAGTTTGATTTCATTGTAGCAAAGTTAGCCACTGGGCAAAGAAACTGCCCTTGCCTCGACTGCTGACAGCATGCTGTTCAAATTAGACAAGAAGGACAAAAAAGAAGGTGACTGTCAAACTTTGTCAAGACAAGGTAGGACAGTCCTTTAAAATTCCTGCTTCACAGAAAAGTCTGTCAGGTATTCCAGGCCTGTAGACATTACAGAAGAAACTTGGGGTGACTGTCCAGGCAGCCAGATGTCTCTGTCATTTCTATAGTTTTGAAAGTTATTTACTTAGACAACATTTTATCCTTCTTGAGTCTTTGATGGGGGTTGAAGACTAGATAGTTAATCTATTTTCTTTGTTATCAAACTAAAAATAATTAACAAAAGAGATATAAAGTTTGTCAGGCTTTGGTGGCACACACCTTTAATCCCAGCACTCAGGAGGCAGAGGCAGGAGGATTTCTGTGAGTTCAAGGCCAGCCTGGTCTACAGAGCTAGTTCCAGGACAGGCTCCAAAGCTACAGAGAAACCCTGTCTTAAAAAAGCCGAGAGAGAGAGAGAGAAAGAGAGAGAGAGAGAGAGAGAGAGAGAGAGAGAGAGAGAAAGAAAGTTATAATAGAAAATGGTTTAGATAGGAAACTTTAGATTCATCAAGATATGATATACAATAGAGTATTTTCTCTGAATATGCCAAATACAAATGGGCTAGACATTGTGAATATAATTCTTACCTTATAATTGTTCTTATTGTACATAGTTTTATTATGTTAAATTTTTCCTTTTTACTTAGACAAAAAAGGGGAAATGTTGGATATTTGTACACTGTGTGAAGATGTATTGCTGTGACTGGTGTAATAAAAAGCTGAATGGCGGGGCCGGGCGGTGATGGCGCATGCCTTTAATCCCAGCACTCGGGAGGCAGAGGCAGGCGAATCTCTGAGTTCGAGGCCAGTCTGGTCTACAAGAGCTAGTTCCAGGACAGGCTCCAAAGCCACAGAGAAACCCTGTCTTGAAAAACCAAAAAAAAAAAAAAAGCTGAATGGCCAATAACTAGGCAGGAGAATATAGGGAGGACTTCTGGGCAGAGAGATAACTCTGGGAAGAAGAAGGCAGTGTAAGACTTTAAGACAATTCTGAAGCCATTTCTGACAATTGCAAACCCTCTCAGCCTCCATGCCTTAGTGCTTCCCCTCCTCCCCTGGGAACCAAGGACCTAACAGCTACACATGCACGTACTCAGTTCCTGAACAATTACCCACATACGTATGTTTTGATTCAGTCCCCTGGGAAACGAGGTCAAAATGACCTCTTACTTCATCTGATCTGGCAATAGTTCTCCAGTCAATTATTGGTATTAGCCCTTTTCGAATAAGCCAATCATAATGGTCAAGGAACAACCCCCTTGTTTCTATAGGGCCTTCTCCTTTAAAAGTAGACTGTATCAGCTATTCGAGGTCTCTCGGCTTCCCGAATGCTGAGGGACCCTGTCATGACAGAATTAATAAAATCCTCATGCTTTTGCATCGACTGTGATATATGAGGAGACTGGGGGCGACTCCTCGGTTTGGATATTAGAGTCCAACAGCAGATGCAGAGGAAGTAGGGTGGGCAGTATGGAGATGAGGTAATGAGACCTATATTAAAAAAATGGGTTAATTTAAGTTATAAGAACTAGTTAGGAACAAGCCTAAGCTAAGGCCAGGTTTCCATAACTAATAATAAGCCTCTGTATCATTATTTGCAAGCCAGAGGTCCTGATGCAAAAGTCCTGCTGCAGCCTTTCTCACCGCTACACCTGGTGCCTTCTGCAGGGAGCAGACCCGCTGCAGACATCTAAGTGGCAATAACTCTGTGTCTATAAATTACTCAGATTCAGGGATTCCCTTATAGCAGCATAAACAAACTACGACAGAGTTTGAGCTGACTCAGAGAAGTCCTCAGAGGGTCTCAGAGAAGAGCATCTCGAACTCATCAATAAACCAGCAATTTAAGTCTCTTCCAGGATCAGGAAGGGAGACGTAATATTTCTCAATTTTGTTCCTGATGCTGAATAGGCTGGACGTGGGCAGAGTAACTTTGTGATTTCAAGAGCAAATAACATCTTTTCCTTGACTGGAATAGAAATTAAAGCTAAAGACAATTAATTGAAAAAAAAAATCCAACAAATTAGGCTATGTATACTAAAATCACATGAAAAATAACCGGAGAATTCCCTGATATATAAAGGTGCAAGAGCCATTTTGTTTTATTTTACTATTTATTCATTTATTGCTTTATGTCTTGGTGCAGGGTGGCCTTGAACTTCTGCTCTTACCCTCTACTACCTCAAGAGCAAATCCACGCACGTTGGTACCTGTCTGGAACCTGAGGGCTTGAGTGGTGGAGGCAGACAGACGAGGAGTTCGGGGTCATCCTTGGCTACAAAACTAAGTTTAAGGCTGAAGTGGGATGCAGGAGACCCTGCCTCAGAAGCAACGAAAAGCAGTGGCAGCAACAATAAAAACAACAAATGAAAGACAGTGGAGTTAGTTAGGCTATGTCCAAACTCTAGGGAATACCAGGCAATGCAGTATTTATCTGCTGAGAAGAAGGACGTGTGGTCACATTGTATAGATTTCTATCCAGGGACCCTCACAGCACACACACAGAGCAGATGTAAACATGATGACAGGTGACCGGGGTCTGAAAGCCTGTCACCTAAGACCTCACTGCTGGTAACTGTAGCTGGATGGTCACCCACAGGCAGGAACCCGTGCTGTGGGTCACTAATAAGTGGCCGGTGAGTGGCCCTCACCTTGGTCTCCATAGTGTTATAAACTCTCCTAGGTTATCCTGCAGCACTGATTGTTTATTGTCTGTCTGTCTGTCTGTCTGTCTGTCTGTCTGTCTGTCACTCTGGCTTCAACTATCAGACTACGACGACAGGGCTATTGTACCCAGCCAAGTAAAGGCACATAGCAGGTGCTTGTATTTGCTGAATTGTTCCTGGGTTGATACAGCTGCCCTCAGATTGTGTATTTCTAATTGAGCCTCCTTTCCTAATCACTGATAATGGAGTCATTGAAAGACTGTGCTTTAAGCTTAAAAGAAATAACTGTTTCTGTCTACACTTTGGTCAACGTATGACTATTTCAGTCAGTCCCGAAGGATGAGAGCTGGGAGTCAGCCTCTGGCAAACAAGCCAGAGGGGTATGAAGAGATAGGTCAATAGAATATGTTTGCATTGCATGAGTAATTTTTATCTAAAACCTTACAAATCAGGCTGGGGAGATGGTACAGTGGGTTAGGTATTTGACTGAATCACAAGCCTGGTGACCTGGGTTCAATCCCCGCAACCCATGCAAGGGTGGAGGTAGAAAAGCAACTTCAGGAAACTGTCCTCCGGCTTCCAAATGTGCTCCGCGGCACATGTAAAGGCATGCATCATACACATGATCATAAATAAAAAATACACATTACTTCTTTACTGATGCAGTCATTTTCTAGGCATCATAACAATAAACATGCATGGAAAATATCACCTAGTCTCCGTTCCACTAAGTATACTCATATGGTTTTAGAAGACAGTTGAGTATTTTTTTAGTGCTACTAAGCCTGTCATATTTACGTTTACTTATTTGTGTATACGTGGATGCATGTGTGGAGGTCAACGGACAACCTGCAGGAGACAGTTACCTTCCCTTCCTGTGTGAGATCCAGGAGCTGACCTCAGGTTCACCAGGCTTGGCAGCAAGCACCTTTACCTCCTAAGCCATCCCACTAGTCCCACGGTTTGTCATATTTAATAAAGTTTTATTCATAACTGGCAAATGAGAAATATTTGGAAAACAATATATTCATGTGTATATATATATATAAACACATAACGCAGATATTTTAGTGTGTTTCTGGAAAGAAATGTCTTTCCTCCTTTCTATCCTTAAATAACTATGTAAGACACAACTCAGGAAAGAGTCGACCAGAAAGAACTACTGTGAGGCTTATGTGCTTTCCCAAACAACTAGGTTCCTAGAGACCAGAATACATATTTATTACGACTTCATATCCCAAAGGAAACTTACTCTTTTTAAGACAAGAACATAATGACTACTTCCCTCATCCACATAAACCTTTTTTGTTGTTGTTGTTGTTGTTTTTGAGACAGGATTTCTCTTGTCTGACCTTGGCTGTCCCAGAACTCTGTAGATCAAGCTGACCTTGAACTCACAGAGCTCCACCTGCCTCTGCCTTCTGAGTGCTGGGATTAAAGGTGTGTGCCACCACCGCCCAGCATCACATAAACTTTTTCAAAAAAGGTCTTATTTGCTATATGTTTTCAAAATGTGTGTGTGTGTGTGTGTGTGTGTGTGTGTTCCACTAAGCACACACTCATGTGAGCGTGCACATGTGGAGAGGTCGGAGGATAACTCTGCAGGGATTCCCCAAATTAAACTGCTGGTTTCTCCATGCCACATGTAAGGCTCTCTCCCTGACACTCACGACTGCTATCCATTGCTCTTCGTTCTGACGACATCAAGAGGGAAGAAAGCCCTATTTTGGCAATTTTCCTTTCTTTCTGCTCACTTACTTTTAATACGTAGCTAATGGACTGTTCAAGTCCCGTGTTACTTTGTAAGTCAGATAGTATCTCCCTTGCTTCTTCTCTGACAGTGTGTTAAAGACATGCCTATCGTATGTGCTGCAAACATCTTTCCCCATTTTGTCACAAAGCATTTTTGATATTTCATATTCAAGTATTAAAAAGGGCTGCTTGGTGGCAGCATTGAGAAAGCTTGGCAACAGTCCAGCAGGTCACGGAGCCTCCCACCCCTTGATAACCCGACTCTGACCCCTGGGGCCCAGATGGTGAGAGGAGACAACCAACTCCTACAGGCTGTCCTCTGATGTCTACATGATGCACACAATGTAACAGAAATAAAAACTTCCCCCCAAAACAGGGTTTCTCTGTGTAGCCCTGGCTGGCCTCGAACTCAGAGATCTGTCTGCCTCTGCCTCCCGAGTGCTGGAACTAAAGTGGTGGAGGCATGAGTCGCCACCGCCCAGCCCTAAAAACAAAATTTGTAATGACCAAGTCCTTTCCCTTTCCTTTATGATTTCGCTCACAGTGTCTACACCTGGATTATACAGGCATCCACTCACATTTTTTTTTTTTAAGTTGAGAGCACCACCTCTCTCTCACCAGCTGAGTGACCTTGGGAAGTGCCGGTGTCTCCAGTGGCAAACAGTGACCAGAGAGCACTCCTCTACCTTCAGGTTGTCAGGCCGGTTACAGAGGCACCTGCCGCAGCGCCCAGTCAGTGCAAAACCTGGGATGTATTTTAGCCATTTTTCCATAACGAGTCACGTCATTAGTTTGGTGCAAGGAAGGAAGACACCAGTTAATCACCTTCTATATTTGCCAGAGTTCTACGAGGCATCCTTGTTGTAAGGGTGAGAGAACAGAAGATAAGACAGCAGGCTTAGAAAGCCATTTTCTCTACCTTTCTTCACGCCAAAGACCACACAAGACCCACAGTGACCCAGATGAACGAAGGCCTTTTCGCCTTTGCAGTACTGGGGACTGAACACAGGGCCTTGTACACGCTTGGTTAAACACTCTACCACTCAGCTACATCCCCAGCTAGGGGGCTTTTTAACTTTTTAGAAAATATTTTGTTTTGTTTATTTCCATTTTCTTTTAAACCTAAGAGTCTCTGTCAGCACAGGGAAAAATGAGTTACCCACTGCTTTTTGAACCTTGACTCATTAAAAAAAATAAAATAAAAGAGCAGCTATTTACGCTGCATGGTGGGAACCAGGGAATTCAAACCCTGCCTGGGCAGCTCTCATAAAAGATGCAGCATCCCCACCCTGAATGTTTCCCAATTACAGTTTACACTCAAGCAGAATGGAGGGCTGTTTTTCTAGGGGAAAGTCTACAGGGAAGTTCAGAAGTCCTGTGGGAAACAGGAGGTTCTATGGGTATTTGTTCCCAATCCAGACCGACAGAGCAAAGCCACAACACTGTCAAACCCAGGAGGCCTGTGACTTCTTAGCAGAACCAGTGCCAGGGAGGAGGTGTCTCTGGAGACGTCAGCTTCACATGCCTGGCGTGATGAGTCCACAGGGCATGCCACGTCTGACCTCACTGTTAATAAGCACGGCAGCGATGCCAAGTTCCTTCAGGGTTTATAATCGGACCTCCTATAACCATGTGGACAAGTTATAAAACACGGGCATGCCCAGAGAAACCTGCAACACAATGTGAGGGCAGTAACAGGAGCCACTGTGTGGGATTTCTGCAAGCAGAGTCACGGTCTGAGTCACCCAACACTGAGTCACGTATATGATACAGATCTCTGAAAAGCCAACACCACTAGGTCTCCACATGTGGGCATCACCTGACCCCTTGGGAAAAGCAGCAATGGCCTCCCAGTCACCGTGCAAGGATCCTAGGCAACTGTCTTTACATAGAAGGGTCCTGACAGCAAATCACTAGAGGAGAGAACCGGGAACAAAGGGAAGACAGCTGGGGCCTGGGTCTGAATCTGCCCACTGAATAAGACAGGACAGAACACTGGGGCCTAGAAAGGAGGAGAATGGAAAGAGAGGGTCTGACCATGGTGTTTATAACCCACATTTAAAAAGGCAGACACATAGATACATCATAGTCAACAAAACTCCCAAGCGGGGCACAGCACACTCCACACATCTAAGACTGGAACAACCATGCTACAGCTGAGCTCTCCAAGGTCCCCAAAGACCCACAAGTTCAAGATTGTGGTCCAGAGTAGTACTACTGGGAAATGGTGTAAGAACCTAAAGGGGGGGGGTCCTTGAGTTATCAGGGGATGCCTGAAGAGGATTTGGAACCCCAGTTTGTCCCTCTTTACTTCTTGGCCTTGAGGTAAGAGGTTTCTTCCACCTTAGAGTTCTGTCATTATACGCGGTCTTCCTGAGTTCCAAAGCAGGAGGCCTCCAAAGCCTGGGCCTCAGGTTCCCTATGGCTACGGGAGCTAACCAATACAAACAACCCAAAATTGAATTCCTTTCACAAGCCCCTTCGTTTCTCCGATTTTTTTTCTCTTTGGAGCAGGAGTTGGGGGAGCTTGGCTATCTATTGTAAGCGGCAATTCCTGGGCCTCGTTCTCTGTGAAGGTGCTTTCCCTTCCCCACAGGGTTGACAGCCACCGTCATTGTGATGAGTCTGGACTTGGCAGGGGCCCAGCTCCAAATCAAGGCACCTGGATGGTGCAAGAACAGACAGGTCTTGCTCTCATACCTCAAAGGGAGAAAAGGGCCTTATTTGGATAAGGTTGAAGCAAATTCCTTCCTCAGAGGCCTTGGGCGTGTGGACTTCAGCTCACAAAATTTCTCACATTCAGAGACTTCAGGCCATATTTAAGCTAAATGAACCCAAACTACAGTTCAGATAAAGGAACAAAGACCGTAAGGCTTGACTTGGAGGTGCAGCATTTAATTCTTAATCAACTTCAGAAGTTTACCATGGACGGACCTGGTAAAGGTAACTCGAGAAACAGGGCCATGAGCTGAAAGTAAACCACAGGCCACTTTCCAGGGTGGCTTCCAAGTGCTATCAGCATTGCCGTCTGGGGAAGTGTCACTAGTACCGAGCAGGGAGTGGCTTACCCCGACAATGTTTCCAACCCGGGGACACTGCTAGGGGTGAGCAGGGGCTGGGTTTTTTTTTTTTTTTTTTTTTTTGCTGCTGGATAAAGTGGCTGACTCTCAGGGGAGGGGGCAAGAAAACTCCTACCCGGGCACCAGTGCCAAGGATGAGAAAAGAAAACAGAGTTGGCTGAACTGGGAAGCCTGACTCCACACAAGACTACTGACAGAGAAGCGTGGGTCAGCTTTGAAAACATCTTAGGACAGCTCTCTCTAACAAGGTAGCAGACTCGGGCCTACGGTCACTTCTAGAACTCATGGCTCCTGAATTCATAGCTCTTGGGGGTGGGGGGGAGCATAGTCAAACAAAGCTCTACCAAGCACATGGGCTCAGGACTTTGGACAACACTTGCCTGGAGGGAGGATGCAATTTCTACTAGCTCTCCCAGCTAGGCTTCACACCAGGACTTAACAGAACCCCTCCAGGGCAGATAAGAAGTGTCCAGGATAGGAGTGTGCATCGCTGGTTTTGACTCAGTCTACACTGGCCACCACTTTCACCTCTGAAAGGCAGTTAGACCTTCCTGAACCTCGATGTCCTCATTTGCGAAAATGCTGACAGTAGGATTTCCTACCTAATTGTACGTTCTTGTTATTACGTCTCCGCCCGCACATAAAAGGCTCGGCACCAGGCTGGGAACGCAGCATGTGGGTTGTATTTTATAATCACAGTTACAGTTTATAATCTGCCCCTCCAAATACAGCTCAGTTAAACAGTGCTCCCGGGTGCCGGCAAATACTCTAAGGAATAGATGTGATCAGAAAGGGGAGAGCATGAAACGGAGGGGTGGGTAGGATTAAAAAGGACATCTGGAGACAGGGCTGCAGCTCAGTCAACACAGGGCATGTCTGGTGTGCACAATGTCCTGGGTCCCAGTACCAGTACAGGCTACCCCTGACGTGGCAGTGTGTAGTTATCATTCTACTTGATAGCACTTGGAGGTAAGAACAAGATGATTAAAAGTTCAAGGTCATCCTCAGCTCCAAGATACACAAGACCCTGTCCCAAAATGAAAAAGGGAGCTGGGGGGTCGGGTAGGCATTAGATGTAAGAAAAAAACCCAGGCATAATAAATATACATACTATATGTATAAATATACACATGTATACATATGTATCTACTTTTTAAAAGCTCATAAAGTTTGTTTATATTTGGGGCATCTTTACCAACTAAATATTCCTGACTTGAACTGCATGTGTCTGTTCTTAGAAACATCAATGACCTGAACCCCCAGCCTCCACCAGGTGAGGTATGTTTTATAAAGGTTAGTTGTATTGGCTTCCAAGCTGGTTTCTATCTTTGTGATTATATGCTTTAATTAAAACAAACACCAGAGTTTCTGGGCCACTGAGATAGCTGAGTGGATAAAAGGTGCCTGCTGCCAAGCCTGACAACCTAAGACCCACATGGTGGAAGGAGTGAGTTGATCTAGCAAGCTGTCCTCTGAACTATTCTCCCTCTGTGTGTATGGACACACGAGCAAGCATACATGTGTATGTATCTCTCTCTGTCTCTCTCAATGACAAATATAATGAAAAATGAGAAAGAGTTGCTGATTTGAGGAAAACTTCAAAGGCTCAGGAGCAATGTGAATGAAGGCGAGCCACTAAGAGAATGGCCATGTGCGTAAGACAATTCATAAAGCACTGTAAGAAAAAATACAACCTGGATAGAGTTTGTGCTCAAGGTTTCATTTGGTTAGGGGCTTTCGGGACAGCAGATATCACGTCTAATACATGTCTACTCCAAGGATGCTTAAGCAGCCAATCACTAGTGCTTCTGATGAGCACATGAAGAACTTTTGCAGCTTTACATAATGGCTAACAATTATCAGCTGTTTTCTGGATGCACAGAACTTGCTGGGAGTCTCAATTCATCCTCAGATCCATGACAGTGAAAGACTGTTATGACCGCCTGCCATTTGAGGCCATGAAGCCTGACTCCAGGAGCCTGTGCCTTCTCCAAGTAGTTACTAGGAGAATACTTCAATGGTCAAATACTTAGGACTAAATATGTTAAGACAAATTCATATTGCGCTATTCTGCTGACAATTTGGTTCTAACTGGACAAACATTGGTTTCTAGAATATTAATTTTGGTGGACACCGTCACTGTGAAATTAATCATTCTGACCTCTGAGCACATAAACCCCCATGACAGGCACAGAATCAAACGTGGCCAACCAGCCTGCAGCTCAGCCCTGGCCCTGAAGGCGCTCTTCTATCCCCGCACAGCAAGAACACAGTGAGGAGGCTGGGAGTCAGCTGGACATCTTTCCTTCCAGGTTGTGGAGTATCAACAAATGCCCAAGAACACACAGCTTCAGCAAATTTGAGCAACATGCCATATGGCAAGAGAGATTACATAATTTCTAGGCCAGCGTTCAGAATCTCCCAGGCTAAGGAATGTTATCCACACCAACCCCACATATACCACCACCAGACTGCTATTCTTTCTTTCCCTTAAAAACTATGTTTTCTTTTTAGTTATGTGTTATATGTGTCTGTATGGGCCACATGTGTGCTGGTGCCTGCAGAGGCCGGAAGAGACATCACATCCCCTGAGGTCACAAGAGACTAGGAGCCACCTACATGGGTGCTGGGAGTCAAACTCATGTCTCCTGGAAGAGTAGCAAATATTCTTAACCCCTGAGCCATCTCTCCAGCCCCCAGACTGCTTCTCATATCTGCAGTAAGATTTAAAGGTAAGCAGGCAGGATATATACAACAGGGCTGTTGGAAGTCACTTATCTACTGACAGGGTTCACTTTAGGAAATTATATTTTTAATGTATTGATTCCTCATCAAGAAGGTCTTAGTTACCATTAGCAGGATGTAATCATTTACTAAGATGGCTCGAATTTATCTCTATCGATGCTAACACAGTCACTTTACAATCTTTCCATGAGATTTATGTGTGGCTGCACGCTGGGGTTGGGTTAGAGACGGATTTACACAGAGTGGCCGCGCTAAAGGCCTCCAACTCTGCAGCCCATTTATTTGTCTGCCTTTCTTTTTCCCAGTTAGTCCCACCACAGAGATTTGTGCTTCTGACTCAAAAATACCCGCCAAACATTATTATACCAATCCAATCAAGAGGGTAAAGGAGGAAGAGCCCCTTCAGGGGCACAATGCCTCAAAGCGCACTTCCACGCAATGCAAATGGCTGAACAAACCAGCCTTTGAGTTGCCTCTGAGCAGCCAGCACAGCTGTGCCTCCCGCACAAAATGCATGATTCAGCTCGATGGGAGGCACAGCCACAGCTCCTCCTTTCCCTCATCCTGCCCACAGATGAGGAAAAAGGTTATCTTTATCTCACCAAAGCCTAGCAGCTTGTAGCAAAGCCAGGTGCCTTAAATCCCAGCCCAGGGCATTTTCTGGCACGCATACTGAGGCTAGCCACTGCGACCCACCCAAGCCCTGAAGTGCCATTATCAATTCCAGAGAACTTAAAGAGTTTCAGGTTGAAAAGCCAGAGGGTAGAGCATCCTGCATTAGCTTTCAATAAACAGCAAAACTTCATTGAGGATCTAATGTTCGGACATAGCGCATGACACTTGAGGGCCCTGGCATCTCCGGCTCGCTCAACCCATGAATCTACCAACCCCCACTCAGCCTGCCAGACCCCAGTTTTGAGAGCTGCTTTGAGTGCCCCGACTCAGTCTCAATGAGGCCATTATTCATGGAGCCTGACAAATAGGTTGGTTTCAGGAAATCTGGGCTTCCCTCTCCCCATATCCCTTATTTCTCACCAGAGAAAGAATGCTTCCCTCTTAATGTCTCTATTCGCAGTTAAGAGTTGCTGTTTCTTTTAAGTGAAGAAAACAGAAATCAAGTTAGTTCAGAAACCAAAAATCTCATCTACACAACCAACTTATTTTCTACGCAGATTTTGTGTAACAGTCAAACACCCGAGACAACAGCAACCACAAATTTTACTTTTTGCTAAGAGTGTCATAATAGTTGTGTAATCATGATGATATCTACAGAATAAGAAAAAAAATCTACCCCTCACCCCAGTGTTGTAAAGAGGCAGTGTTCTGTGGATCAAGAGGCCTTATTTCAAGGTGAGCTGGAACATAGCATTTGAAATGATCATGTAACAGAAAAGCGTATCGATGTTAGGCGATCAGCACACTAAAAATCATTTTTATCTTTTTATATTTCTGACTACAGGGTTTATCAGATCCTAAATTCCACAGGTATTTTCTCATCTGGATCCAATGAAGTTGTACTTGGCTGAAAAGGGAGTTTGTGGGCCCTGTGCACTACATCGCAAGAGGCTACACACAGTGGTATCTGCAGACAGCAATGAAGACGTTCACTGAGATGCTGAGGGATGCAGAAGGGAGGACCACGGACTCCTCTTCACATCATCTTAAGCAGCCTGTGCCAACAGCTTCATGTTTCACCTCATTGATCTCTACTTCCCAGCTTGGCTTTGCGAATTTCCTGTCATCACTGCCCCATTACACCCATTGCTCAGGCGCCATGTCTAGCACCCTCCCTATGAAAACCCCCAATAGAGCATCTTTTACGGGGACCCTCCATCAGTCAGAACTTAACGCCCCCAGTTAACCTGTATGGTATCCATCTGGCATAGGTGTATAGCAGCTGCCATTTCCACTTTATAGAAAGCAGGATGAAGTATAGGGAAATTAAACACTTATCCCAAGGAGCCAAAGCAGATCCCATATCTGACCTCAAGGTCCGTGGACTTGTCTTGGTACCATGACACTCGATAACTGGGCACCTTCTACATTCCTCTTTGCACTGTATGCTTAACTTACCGTTTTCTTTTTTTCAAATTAACAAGTAAAACTGATATTTACGGTGTTACATACACACTTTAATATATGTACACATTTTGGAATAGATAAATCAGGTGACCTAACATACACCTAACCTCAATACTTACAAAGGGAAAAATGATATTTTTATTTTTCATTTTAATTTATACATAATTATATGCTAATTTTCAATGCCATCTCTATACCTCCCTTAGAAACTATAGCAATTCCATGTTGTCTTCCCTCAGGTTTTCTAAACCAGTTAAAACTGGTAAAGTTTAGGTTTGACCTGGAAGTTTCTCTGAGGATAACGACATCCTTAGAAGGTGAACAACTAGAAACCTAATGAGGTTTTGAAATTTTGGTGGTGGTGGTGGGGCAGTCAAGAGTCTTGCTACATAACACTGCCTGGCCTAATACTAGCAATCCAGCTCAGCCTTGACCTGGCCTTGAACTCGGGGCAGTCCTCCTGCCTCAGCCTTCTCTGTGTTGAGGTCACAGGGGCACACCATCATACACACCTCTCTATTGAGGTTTACAAACCTGGTCTAAGGCTGCTTAGACAGAACGTGGCAGAGACAGAGCACCAACTTTCCAAACACACCCACCAGAATGAGGGAGCGGGTGTGAGACACATGGATAAACAAAACTCCAGCATAATTAGAGAAAGCAGTCGCGATGGAGGAGGCCAGAGGCCCAACCGGAACAGCCGACTTACCAGCGTATTTTGTAGTGTTTGATTCATCCATGGACCAAAAGCAATAATCAAAGGCAAACACCTAAATGAAAGAACAAAATATTAAGCTTAAGAATCAGCTCCAGAGAAGTAAACGAGGCTCAGTGAAGATGAGGGGCAGCTCAATAAAACAGCAGGGTTTGGGTGCAGCTTTCCTACGGTAATGAACTCATACGGAAGCGAAAGCTACTATTTAGCCATAATTCTAACAGGCAAACATATTAACCAGGTGGTTTATTTTTTTTTAAAGTATATTTAATAAGAATTCTCTTCCCCCATCCAAGTCTAGAAGTATGCACGGAAACCTTTAAACTGGCTCTTCCCTACCTTCTCAAGTAACGGTACACAGGTAGATTTTTACTTACACCAGTTCCTTCCCCTACCTGTGCACGCTACACACAGCTCTAGCACAGTGAAGGTTGCTCCTCTTCACAATCTGGGATTCCCTTTTTCCTCACTGTCTGAACATGCAGTCTGGCTGAGTATGGCTGGTAACTCAACCATCTGCTCCTGCAGGCACTAACCCTCCATACAGCTACTCCTACCTGGCTGCTGTCTTCCACACAAACACCACTACCTGCCCTCAGCCATTACCGCCAAAGGCACAGTAAATACTTCCCAGACTGTGTCCCAAGGAACACGAGTTCCAAGGGATGGTCCACGTAAGACGATGAGATCACACTGAAAACTGCGCACATAGACAGCCCTGTGTCCAATTCCCAGGGGAAAAGCTTTCGAAAGTCCTCCAGCAAAGAGCCATTTACACGGCCAGCCATCTCGACTTTTGGAATTCATTTCTGGGGAACACTCAAAACAAACAGCTTTAGCTTCAAAGTCATGGCTCTCGGGGATGGAGCTGCACGTGTGGCTTTTCGCCTGCAGAGGGATCCTCAACACTCCAAG
This sequence comes from Myodes glareolus, assembly GCF_982192425.1. NCBI lineage: Eukaryota > Metazoa > Chordata > Mammalia > Rodentia > Cricetidae > Myodes > Myodes glareolus. The sequence goes on from NC_142039.1 coordinate 63,157,521, forward strand.
GGAGAAGCACTGAGCAACTCAGCCCGGCAGTCCAGAATGGACACCACCAGCTCCTCGCCAGTGATTTCTCCTGTTCCCTCCTGCCCCAGTGGAGCGTGCCCTCTTGGAATGACTATTCTCATTTTCTTCATTTCTGCCCTTCAAAATGCTTCCTACTGAAGGTCCAGCTTAATGCATTTTCCCCCAGAAAAGACTGCTTGGTTACAACCAAAGGACATATACATACATACACACATGCATGCATACATCCATACATAAGTGTGCATGTGTGTGTGTGTGTATTTCCTTCTCTGAAATCTCATAACACTGCTTAATCCTTTTCTCTGCTACTATCCCAATGTTTTTCTATGATCTACTAATCATGATACAGGTTTGCTCAACCCTTTGATATAGTGACATGTCATTGTCATCAACACACGTGTCGGGTTGCATTCACAGCCACCCTGGCAGACATGCGCCTGAGGGCTGCAGGTTGGACATTTAGCTGGATGATCTGTGAATGTCTTAGCTCCATCCACTGGCACCCTAAGTTCCCTGAAGGCAGGAGCTAGAGCTAATTCATCTTTGAAGCCTGCAATATTTATATTCTTTGCCTTGGAATTATTTATCGGATGATTAACGGCACTGAAACTCTGCAAAAAAGCGGGTAGTTTTTATGCAATAAAAAGACTTAGATGGGCAGGAGAGATAGCTCAGTAGGTTGAGCATCTTTGTAAGCATGAGGACCCGAGTTCAAATTTCCAAAACCCATGTAAAAAGTTGGATGTGGTCACGTGTACCCGAAACCCCAGCAATTCAGAGGGGTGCGGAGTCAGGAGAATTGCTGGGGCTACAGTCTAGCTTCAAGTTCAGTGAAAGACCACCTCAAAGGAGTAAGGGAGAGTGATAAGCCACAACTCTCGTAGTTATATTCACCCCCTCCTCCCTCTCTCCCGCTTGTTCTTTCCTGTCTCCCTCTCTCAAACGTACACATAAATAAAACAAAAGTAAAGGATTAACTTCTGCTTACAGCAGTTTCGCCACTACACACAGATTCAGGCATATACAATACACATAACTTAAACCACTGACTCCAGATTCAAATTTGATACTAATAGACCCAGAAAAAAAAAACCTTTCAAATAAACAGCTATGAGGCAATGGTCTCAGCCAGCAAAATAAAGAATGCTTACTGCCTGCGAGGGTTCCTTCAATGACTCAAAAGATCACACGGGCATAATCCAGCTAACTCTCAGCCTCTGGGCAGGACTGAACTTCAGCACTGCTCCCAAGAGATCTGTGTTGTTTTAAAACATTTCCACAAATGGAGATTCTATGATTCGCCCCCCTACTTTCTTTCTATGAAATCAGATAACACTTATCTCTCCCCCTCTGGCATCTGCCTTGTTTTCCACCTAGGCCAAGACTCCTTCCTGACTGTAAATGGTCAAGAGGGGCTAGTTTCCAATTTTCAAATGTCTTTACTGGTATCCTCTGGACGACACTGAGTCTCTTTAGTAGTTCTTCAATAGCGTGGCAGTCACAGGCATCTCTGTCGGACGTTTAATAATTTGCCATCTTGCATACTGAGGCCATCAATCTACCGGTCTCCAGATGCATCGCGACTGCTTGAAAGAAAATGAGATCTATCCCAAGCTGGAAGTGCACCTGCTGGTCACAATCACTGCCCATTCCAACAGTTAATTATTTGAAACTGTTTCTTCAAATAGAAGTAAAACAAAAATTGATTTTCCATATGTCCCATTTAAAGTCTAGACAAATATTAAAATGCTATCATGGACAAAGGGGCTCTGACAGCAATGCAAGACACAGGGGTCCTTTGCCTGCCAAACCTTTAGCTGTGCAAGCTCCTGAATTTCACAGCTGTTGGTCCTAGGCACTTTAGGATAGGGATCCCTCAAGCCAATTACGGAGTGTAGGCTTCTATTTTAGTAAACATTTATCAGGAAGAAGTCTGAAGTCTGATTCATTTCACTGAAATGCAAAGACATGATATAACAGACTAGAGAAGTGTTTCATTTTAGGACTAACTCGCGTCATTAGAGCACCTCAGTGTCTTCTAATTACTCATTAAGAAGCTGCGTGGATCCTAACTGCAAAGTGGGGGATAGAAAACACTGAAAGCCTGGATGCAGCTGGGTGCTTACAGAACGACAAAAGATGGGTGTGGCAGCTTACACCTGCAGTCCCCGCACTTGGAGGCTGAGGCAAAAGGGCTGCCATTAAGTCTGAGGCCAGCCTGGGCTACACAGTAAGGTCTGGGTCAGCCTGGGATACCAAGTGATACCCTCCACAACAAACAGCCTTCTAGTTCATCACTGCCAAGAGACGCCAATCACTTTACACCTTCCCAGTTAGAAAAAGAGCCAAATGCACAGATATTCTCGTCACTGGTAAAATTAGAAAGCCATTGTTTTCCAGCAAAATCCCACTTTCCCCTTAGCTCCCCATGTGCAAAACTCACGCCAGCACTGAATTCCCCACAGCCTGCTGGACATCTGCTCCAGCTCCATCGGGCCCTTAAAAAAAAAAGTCAGCTCTGCATTTTTGTGAACCGCTGAGCATCTAGCAAAGCTGCTACGGGTGTTTTTAATAAGCCCAACTCATTGAGTGACAGATCTCCTGAAGGAAGGAGGGTACAGAATTTATGAGCAGCATGCTGTACTAACTCCCTGCTTATTGAGAGCTATGATCTCTGATGGCATTTCAGCAAAATTCAATTGTGGTTAAAAAAAAAAAACAAACCTGAAAGAAGCATCCTGCATATTCTGGGGGGAGCAGAAGGCATCAACATTCTGAGAAATGTGGTCTGCAACCAGTTTTCTAACCCGTAAAACACATGAGCCAGATACGGTGGTTGAGGCCTGTCATTCCAGCACTTGGGAGGCTGAGGAAGGGAGGTCAAGAATGAGGCTGGCCAGCCTGGGCTACTCAGAGAGACCAAGACCCCAGTTCAACAAAGCAATAAAAGCCAAATGTGAAGGCGCCTCAGTCGTATGGGATCTATGGACAGTCTTTCATTCCTTCAACCTACTTTTTATTTTTTGCGTATGACTACTTTGCTTATAAGGTACAAGTGCACCATGTGCATGCAGTACCCATACAGACCTGAAGAGGGCATCAGATTCCCATGAACTTGGAATTACAGGCAGGAGAGCGTTGCCTGATGTAGGTGCTGGGAACTGATCTCAGAACCTGGATCTTCTGCAAGGGGAGCAAGTGCTTTCAGCGCTGAGTCATGACTCCGGTCGCTCTGTGGCCTACTTGGTCCTGTCTGGTTTTGTCCCTTCACTGAAACCTCCAGCCATAATATGTTTACATAAGGAAGCAACCAGGAGGGCCAGCAGCCACTCTCAGGTTGAGTCTCAAATACTTGTCGGTTATATTTTCTGTCCTGTAGTTGCTTCAATCTTCAATGTAGTTAAAAATATCAGACAACCTGGCATAGGAGTGCACTGCTGAAGCCCCAGTACTTGAGGTAGAGGCACGTGGACCAAGCCCAGCCTCACCTTTGGAACACAGGGCCCCACCCATCCATTTCCAAAAATAACAAAATGGAAAATAATTATTCCTGAAATTTTCACATATTGTTTAAAAAATAATTTTAATTTACTTTTCATCCCTTTCCCAGGTGGAAAATGATTACTCTAAGGCATATTATGACACAATATTAAATTTTACATGGAGAAAAACTTGGAAAGCAAGTATCCATTTTTGCAACCTGAGTCAAAGCCTGTTTCCATTCACCTTTAACTTTGTCAATGCCATCTTAAATGTCACTCCTTTTATGAGAGCTTTATTGAGGATGCTTCATGTAAAACTTTCTTAATATATCATCATCAACATGGTGTGTGTGTGTGTGTGTGTGTGTGCAGGCCCATGTACTATCTAGCACACATGTGGAGGCCAGAGAACACCCAGTGGGGATCAGTGATCTCATTCTGCCTTTGCCTGGGTCCAGAATTACACTCACATTACCAGGCTGGGCAGCAAGCACGTTTGCCCCTGGAGTCTTCAGGAGCCTAGAAACACTTCTAACTACTTTGAACTCCACGCCTGCCTGATCACACGCTGTGCATGTGTAGACACGTATCTCCACTCATCTATGGTTCCCTTTGTTCTGCTATATTAGTCACTATTAAGAGGTCAAGGGCTTTGTTCTCGTGCTTTAGGATCCATCAAATAAAAAGACTCTGAAAATGCGCATTTTAGTCTAGAGCAGGTGCTTGATGAATGGGCCTGGCTAGTTTTATGTCAACCTGACACAAACTGGAGTCGTCGAGAGGAGGGAACTTCAATTGAGAAAATGGCTCCAGAAGATCAGGCTGTAGGCAAGCTTGTAGGGCATTTTCTTAAGTAGTGACTGATGGAGGAGGGCCCACTGTGGGTGGCACCATCCCTGGGGTGGTCGTCCTGGGCTCTATAAGAAAGCAGGCTGAGCAAGCCACAAAGAGCAAGTCAGTAAGCAGCATCCGTCCATGGCCTCTGCATCAGCTCCAGACGCCAGGTTCCTGCCCCGTTAGGGTTCTTGTACTGACTTCCTTCACTGATGGACTATGTTGATATGGAAGTGTCAGCCAAATAAACCCTTTTCTCCCCAAATTACCTTTGGTCATGGTGTTTTATCACAGCAACAGAAACCTGACAAAGACAGTGAGTTATCTCTTATCTGGACAAGCTTGTGAATCTGCATTTTTACATGTATTTTCACACATAATTATAGCACAAATTCTAGTTGGTCTTAATAATAAAAATCCAGAGTCAGATATAAGAGGTTAATGCTGAAGATCAGAGAAGCAGAGTGGCCAGTCACTAGAGAGTTCTTTTTCCTCTACCAATGCACAGACTGAAAGGGTGATCCTGTCCTCAGACTGCATTTCCCGACTGCATCTGTCTCCACCAAACCTCAGACTACCCTGAGTGTCTGTCTCCTCCCACCTTATATTCCTCCCTCTGCCCAGCCACATCTCACCTGTCTCTATCTCCCTAGTGCTGGGACTAAAGGTGTGTGATCCTAAGTGCTGGGATCACCTTTGTGTGAGCTTTGTTTCTTTCTCTTTTAAACAGATTCAATCTCAGGAAGCCCAGTGTGGCCTTGAACTAACAGAGATCCCTCTGCCCTCTGTCTCCTGGGATTAAAGGTGTGTACCACCACTCCCTGGCCACTAGTGGCTTAGCTCTGCACTCTGACTTTCAGGCAAGCTTTATTTTTTAAAACATAAACAAAATATCATGACATATAATAGCACGGATCAGCGAGGGCAAACCCTTCAGTAACACAGACAGTGAAGATCCACATTCACTTCAATTACAGGAAGACAATACGTAGCATTTTTAAAAAGTTCATGCAAGAAGGGTTGCTGCAGCTCTATACAGAAAACACTAGTTCAAGACACGTGACTTCCTAGTTCCCAAATCTAAAGTTCTGAGTGCTTAAGAAGCCTGCTCCATGTGGAGTTGCTCTGCTCTGTATGAGCGCATGGGTCTCTCTCCTCCACCCTGGCTTCATCGCCTCTTGGCTCACATCTGTAGACCCAGCTTTCACAATCCATCCTGCACAGTCTCCTATCTACGCCCCTGATCACTCTGCAAATCTCTAATTCTCCAGGTGTAGGAATATGGGCTTGCCAGGGTCCTGTTTTGTTTCCTTTAAAAGAAAAAAAATAAACTTTGAAGCTTTGCAAGATGACAATAAGAAAGATGTTTCTGGAATGTCCTCATTCACAGCGTGGTGTTACGAGAACCGAGTCACAGCAGAAGACTAGGAACGCTCGGCATTCCATCCCATGCGGATGCCATTCAATGCCTTTCTCACTTCCCTCCCTCCTACCATCAGAATTACAATAAAACAGCTAACCAGCACTGTGTGTAACAAATATATGCCAGTTATTATTGTTATTATTATTATCATTATTATTATTTTAAGCTAAACCTTACTTAGAAATCTCAGACAGGAACTGCACAGGAAGCCCGTTTGACCCCAGCACTGTCCTCACGGCTGCTGTTTGTGGAAGTCACTGGACCAACCACAAACTTCAGCCTGTGTCTGAACACAGCTGCCACCGCCCAGGGAGAAGAGTATCAGAGCCACCAGCCTTACCAGCCAGGTCTGTTGACAGACCTCCCTTCCTGTTTAACAGTCTGTCAAGTCATTGTTGCCTTTTCACGGTGTAATTAATCATTTCCTTCATACGCGCTCGTAAGTACACATCAAACGATATCTTGGGTTACACAGTCAACGGTGTCTGACTGAAGATTTCAAGCAGCTAACAGCAGTTGGAGAACACCCACAAGAAATAGGGCCTTGTCGCCAAGCTCAGGGACCTCACCATCCAACACAGGCGGAAACAATGCTCTGCAAAGTCCCAGAGGTGGGGACTCAATGCTCTAAGAGGGGCGATGGCAAGGGTCTTTTCAGGAACACATCCATATTGACACCCAATTCAGAAGGAAGTTTGGAAATAGCAACTAACTAGTTCTCCCAAATCCCATGTGAAAGTTTTAACAGCAGCCGAGGGCTTCCACTGGACACTGGTGTGTGTAAACCAGCGGTGCACACTCAATGAAGCATGCGGCCAATGCAGGCTCTTTCGACTACTTAGTTCAGGACACAGAGGCCTTTATCATCACACCCAACACCAGTCCACTGGCTGCAGAGGGACGGAGAAGACGTGTTACATCCTCGGTCAGTGGGTGCTTTTTTATTAGTCTTCTCATGCCCCGATTAAACGTCTTCAATGGTACACTCAGAACTGCAATGTGGGTATTTCTAAAAACAGGGTATTTCTTTAAGAAACACCAGTGAAAGTCCCAAGCATCTGAGCTTGCAGTGACAGCCCGCCCACCATCTTGACAAATGGCCACTGCCTGTCACGAAAGAAAGAATAAAATTCACCCTGACATCAGTTACAACAGGTGGCATCTGGACCTGAATCCAAAGAGCTCACCTGATGTGCTTTCCACACCCTGTGGGGTAAAGGCTTCTTCTCTCTACTGCCAGAGAGAAGATGAGCTAAGCTGGCTTCAAGGCACCAGGTCCCCAGACTCTAAGGATCTGAGGCAGCCCAGTGGTGGAAGACACAGGAAGGGGCTGAGGGCGAGTTCACTCTGCTAGGGGAGACCTAGGCAGGATTCTAGAGGCTTTCACTGTTCTGGAGAGGAAGATGGACCATGGCCAAGAGACAAGGGAGATGATAATGTTCTCTTTGGGGATGAGAAGGGAGCAACCTGATACCCTACCATCCTCATCTATGGGCATCCTTGGGCACAGAACACAGTCAGAACAACTGGTTCCAAATAAAGGCAGGCACAAGATGGCTGAGATGTGAAGTCTACAGAAACAGTAAGACAAAAATACACAGTGATTTGTTTCTCAAGGCTTTGGAAAAAAATTTTTCAATGTGTTAGGATGACAAAGTGTGAAAGATTTGCACTACTGTTCCAAATGACTCCTTGCCCTCACGGAAAGGGTTACATGCTCCCACTATGACCATGTTGCCTGTCAGACCTGCAGAAGGAGACTGCAATTCCCGATCCCACTGATACCAGGTTGGCCACATCACTGGGTTTGGCCACGTGCATGCATTTGAGCAAAGCACCGACTGCAGGTTCTGAGGAGCAGTGGATTGTAAGCCTCTGCCACAGAATTAGTAAATCCCAGGCAGGAGTAGATTCCTCCGACTAAAGCCACAGGTGACAGGGGACTGACACTAACCTTAGAGAAAGAGACCATTGTCATTTCAAGGCACTGAGCATTTAAGGGTGTCACCGCTGCATCACTTGGCATGAACAGGCCAACACAAGGCATTAGCATAACAGACAGCACTACTGTCTACCCAGGGTTCTCTATTCGCCCGTGTTTCTTGCGTCTGCAGCCTGGTCAATGTCTCACGTGCATGCCTCTGCTTATATAACCTGAATACATGCAAACCCTAAATGATCCTCCTGACCTACCAGAGTAAGATCTGACCCTATACGCTATCTTTTCTCTTCGTTTTCTAATCCACAGCTTTTCCTTTCATGTAACCTACACTAGCCAGAGTGGGTACAACTCATGACACCTTCCTTTTCTCCCCACCCCACTCCCAGCACTGGGGACTGAACCCAGGGACTCAGGCACACCATGCAGGGGCTCCCCCAGCTGAGTTACACTCCCAGCCTTCATTACTTCCTAATGCATTGATTGCTTCCTAATCTCTGCCCCATGTACAGCATGATTCCTACCCTGAAGTTCTGCCCCTGGAAACTTTACACATACATGCATGCATGCATGCACGCATGCACACACATGCACGCACGCACATGCACGCACGCACACAGACTATCCTGAAGCTCCGCATTCAGCTTTGAGCTTTTCTTCCCGTGAAGTCATGAAGACTGAAGTGCTGACAGATGGTGGACAACAAAACCCATCCTCTGTTACTTAAAATACCACGTTCCTCTGGTCACCCACACCACACTGAATTCTAGAGAGCAGACACTGGTGCCATGAGCACTCGAGGGGGTTCTAGGCAGAAGGGGAAGGTTAGGCTGCTATTGAACTTGCATGACAGCAGGACGTCAAGACCCAGACACCAGGACAGAAGTTTAACTAGGAAAGACACCAGCCCAAGCTAAGACCAGGTGTTTGTGACCACCATGTTACTATGAAGCTATGTGTTTGCTCAGAGCAGAGCAGTCCAATAAGAAGGCAATTGGGAACCACATATGTAATTTAAACTGTTTTCATGACATACTTATAAGCAAAAGGAAGACAAAATTAGTTTAGTGACATATTTTAAGTTAACCTAGTATATCCTACATATTTGTATGCTTCTTTCCTTTTACCCTTGTAGTAAGCCTTAGAAAACTGCTATGTATTTTATACTTACTACTCAGCTCAAGTCAGAAGACCCACATAGTACATGCCTAATAGCCTGACCCAAAACTTTGTACTCAGCAAAAGGGAAGGTGTACCACAGACCCCAAGACCAGACTGAACAAAACCAAGTCTCAGATGTCAGAGTTGTGCATGGTCCCCTTTCTTCCTGAGAAACGTTTATAAAGCCAGCTTTGGGTGTTTATAGCGTACCTTTGTACCAGGCTAGCTTCAAACTCTAGACCCCCTGCTGTGTACTCGGTACTGGGATTACACACATCTACCACCAAACCTGAATGTCTTTAAACAAAGTGGGCAGGAGCATAGCTCACTTTTAAGTGTGTGCCTACCATGTGTAAAGCCCTGAGGTTGAGCCTCTACAGTTTTTTTTTTAAAACTGAAAATAAACTTAATTCACAAGGTTGAGATAGTAAAATAAATCATGCAGTAAACTGTAAGATATTGTGCTCATAAATTTACAGTGAGCAAGTTGACTAAAAAGAGAGATGATCTAAATAAGATGATTGGCAGATATTTTTATTTCTTCCCAAATGCCTCCTTCTTATTAACTTGCTCAATAAAACACAATAGATAAAACAACCTTTCTTTTCCGTGTGTACCAGTGCCCGCCAAAATCCAGTTTAGCAGAAGATGGCCCAACCAATAAGCAACCGCAATAGTACCTTTGCACTACGACAACAGACACACTTCTCAGGCTCTGGTGCTCATACAACAAAGGCTCTTTCTTCTTCTGAATCTACAGACGTTATAGACATATAAACCTGTGTCTCCATGTTGGTCTGAAGGACCATTGTTCTGGAGGGACACAGACCTTGCTCCCATATGCACTGCAGAGCATTCATCAGGTCAAAGGATTAACAGGCAGGTGGGCGGGCAGTATCAGAGATGAATGCTTCTCCACTCAGAACTTAGAAAATCTGACACTTACCAGACAGAGAAATCCAAAAGATTAGGGACATGGCAATCTACGTTTGGTGTGTGTGTGTGTGGGGGGGGTGTCATTCTCTGTCAAGGTTCTGTCCATCAGCAAGGGAGGCATAACCTTCTCCAACTGACTTGCCTGTCGAACTTCCCTTGCTTCACTGAGTAGTTTGTCTGAGCTGTGGTCACTGTCTTGAGGAACCATTGTTTTTTTTTTTAACCAGAATATAGTTTTGCCTACTCCAGAACATCATGGATTAATAGCAGACTCTTAGAGCATCGAGTCTTCTCAGGTTGGTTTCTTACACTCATTAATATGCACTGGAAGCTCCACGGTGACTTTTTGTGCGTGGATAGTTCATTTCTCTTTTACCTTTGAACAATACCACATCAAGAGCCTGTACCGGGATTCATTACCCATTCTCCTGCAGGAGGTCATCCTTGCTTTCGCATTTGGCAATCATGAATCAAGCTGCCATAAACTCTTGGGCGCAGTAGATACAAAATTTCGGTTGTCTGGGTAAACAGCTAGAAGCTTGATCACTGGGGTCATGTGGTAAGAATATAATTAGGTTTTTCAGGAGTTGTGGGCTGTTTTTCAGAACGCCTGGACCATCTGCCTCATTTTGCCAGCAATAGCAGAGGTCCTGAAGCTCCACGGCCTTCATTCTGGTTTTATCAGGCTTGGAGATTCTAGGCATCCTGTAGGTGTGCTGTGGCATGTCACTGATGTTTTAATGTTAATTCTCTAAGGACATGATGGTAACCTACTGACTTGCTTACCAATTCATTAATTCAATCATTTGATATCCCTACATCTTCTTTAGGGAAATGTATATTCAGATGTTTTTATCCATTTTTAAATTGACTTTTCAGATTATTTTTTTATCCATTTTAAAACTATTTTTCACTTTTCTTTCTTTTTTGTTGAGTTTTAAGCAAAAGTGATTTGGATACAAATCTTTTATTGGGTATTTTCTAAATATTTGTCCCAGTATCCAGCTTTTCTTTTTATGTAACATTGTCACCGGCAACGCCACTTTCGCTTCTAGTAAAAGACCCCATCTTTTTCTCCTGTGCTTTCAGCTTTGTCTTCGCAAGGTCATCACCGAGCCAGGGCACCTCCTCCCTGTCATCATCTGAAAGCATTCCTGTTGTGCATTTTACATCGCGGCCTGCAATCCATTTTGAATGAATTTTGCTGAAGAATGGAAGATCGGAGTTTACTTTTTAAAAAAATGTGGCTCTTCGATTGTTTCCACATCCTTTGTCTCGTTAGCATCTCGCTGTTTTCTTATCTACTAACTTTTCCAGTTCTTTAAGCCTCTATTTTCAGTTTGATGTAAGCTGCTATAGAATCCTAATGCTAAATTTCCAGTTTAGGTTTTGGACTTTTCAGACTGAGAATTTTTAGTGGGTTATTGGTTTCTTGAGTTATATAACATCAATTTCTTGCTAACATTTTTCAATCTGATTTTTTTTTTTATCTCCTTAGACATAACAAATGCATTTAAAGTTTGGGCCTGGCAATTTGATATCAGAAGCATTCATAGGTCTATTTTTTTAAACTTTTATTTCTGCTGGTTCTTATTATCTTGTGTGTAGTTTATCTCTGAATGTGCGCTTCACTTTGTGCTTTGCTTTGTGTTGCTATGGATGGAACCCGGGACCCTGTGCACACTAGGTGAGCCCTCTGCACCCACAGCATTGGACTCTATGCTCTTAAAGGTGGCTGTGGGATCCTTAAAGACAGGAACTTCATCAGCTTCCTCCTGTAGTTTCTAGGCACCTGAATTCTGGGATTGCTTCCGTATGACTTCAGTCCATGAGATTTCCTGGATCATGCAGTGACCTGCCATGCAACTTGTTTAATTATTGATTTCTGTTAGTCCATATGTTTCTGAGACAGTGTCGGGGTCTCACCATGAAGTTCTGGCTGGTCTGGATTGGCTATGTAGACCAGGGTAGCCCTGAATTTGGGGCAAGCCTCCTGCCTCTGTCTTCTGAGTGCTGGCATTATAGGTTTTTGTTTTGTCTGACTAACTCAGAGTCTCATTTTGTTGCCTAGGTTGGCCTTCCTCAGCCTCCTAAGTGTTGGGATTACAGAAAAGTGCCACCACACTGTAACACAATGACTTAGATTTGATAGTAATCCACCTGGGGGCTCATTTGTTTTTGTTTCCTGTCATGTGTCACCCAAGGCCTGCTCTCAACCCACTGTGCTGACTACAGTACATGGAGTTTAGCAAGGACTTCAGTTCTGGGTTTATGTGAATGAGCTGTAGGTAGAAATTTCTATCCCGCCTGGTTCCGCAGCCATTCAGTCCCAAAGAAACACACAGAGGTTTATATTAATTACAAACTGTTTGGCCTCTTAGCTCAAGCTTATTATTAACTAGCTCTTACAACTTAAATTTAACCCATAATTCTTGTATGTGGTTAGACATGTGGCTTGGTACCTTTTCTTAGTGAGACATTCTCATCATGCTTCTGTAAATGGAGATTGCGTGTTGGTTTCCTGGCTGCCCAGACCCAAATAACCACACAGAAACTATATTAATTACAACACTGTTTGGCCAATGACTCAGGCATATTCCTGGTTAGCTCTTATATTCTAAATTAACCCATTTCTATTAACCTATGTATCACCATTAGGTTGTGGTTGGTTGGTAAGGTTCTGGCATCTTTCTCCTTCAGCAGCTACATGGCATCTCCTTGACTCCGCCTACTCTCTCTCTTTATCTCTATTCAGACTTCCTGCCTGGCTTTACCCTGCTAAGCCATTGGTCGAAACAACTTTATTCATTAACCAATAAAAGCAACACATACACAGAAGGGCATCCCACATCAGCTTCCTCTGCCTTTTCTCTTCCCAGAATTCTCCTAGTCTGGGTTGCACCACCTATACTTCCTGCCTGGCTACTGGCCAATCAGCATTTTATTAAATCAATACAAGTAACAAATCTTTACAGTATACAAGAGCATTCTCACACAGCAATGAGCCCCTATACCTTGTCCTGCCCCATAAGGCTGCCGTTGTGTCGACTTGAGCGCTGCATGTGAAACACTAGATTTGTCTCTCTAAATTTCTGGGGTCCTTTCAGAACTTCATTTAGTAATCCCTCACTAACCCTGATATACATCCAGTTTCTTTAAGCACAGGCTTAAAGAACTATAATCACATTTATGTATCTGTGTTTGTATGTATGTGGGAGGGTACACGAATGTCTGGGCACATGTGTGAATGTCAGAGAATGTCTGGGAGTCCACTCTCTCCTCCCACCACATGGGTGGGTCCTGGGTCTTGAACTTAGGTCAGCATCTTAAGCATAGGCTTGAAGTGTTTTCAGTTGAACTTAATGGAGGAGGTGATACTGATTCCCTGGTGTGTCATTTCTGACTTAAAGGTCAGAATGGGAACGTGGATCCTATGATCCTCAGACACTTGGCTCCCATGACCCCAGAACAACAGATTTCATAGTGCACACATACACAGTCCACCACCACCACAATGCCAAGACTAAGCCTGCTTCATGGACGAGTTGCTCCTCCTTGAAATATTTGCTAAGGTGAATCACCCTGTCTGTTCTGAGCTCTCCAATCACTGGGGCCTAAATCTCAGTCTTACAAAGCATTAAAAAAAGCATCTTTGGTTTTCTTGCTTGTTTTCAATATACACATGCCCTAAATCAACTTCTGTGTCTTTAATATATTTTACTCTATTTTATCAGTTATTAGGTTTCAAAACAATGTTTAGGCTTCCCAAATGTACCTCATAGAGTAGATATCAGCTATTAAATATTTTTTAAAAAATATATTAAATATACTTTGAAATACTTTTAAATATTTAAAAGTGTATCTATGTTTGTTTCCAGTTTTTTGAGACAGGGTTTCTCTGTGTAGTCCTGACTGTCCTAGAACTCACTCTGTAGACCAGGTTGGCCTCAAACTCACAGAGATCCACCTGCTTCTGCTTCCCAGTGCTGGGATGAAAGGCATACGCTACCACTGCCTGACTCATCCTGGCTTCTTTGTGGGACACAAAGTTAGTTTATTACCAGAATGAAACTATATACCTTGCTCTGGGAACAAAGAAAAGAGACAAGATAAGGGAACGTATATCCTCCATGGGCAGCAAACTTGCAAGGCTGTGAATTTTAGGGATCATAGTCACCCCAGCGACTCCTCAGGGAGGACTGCCATGATTCTCCAGGTCTGACTGTGATGGCTGGCCTAGCTCACTCCAGAAACATCAGCTCCTTCCTCTTTCTTAAGACATCTCCTGTTATTTATTCAATGCATGCCTTCCTTGCTGGAGTTCAAACTCTTCGTGCCAAAGACAATATGAATGATGCCTTCAATAAATGTAAAGCATGAAATAACATTTTATCGGTTTTCCATAATCCAGAGGTGTATTAAGTGTCTCCTCCACCGCCCCCGGGCTATGAAGTAGGTCTTTCTTGTCTCTCCTCCACACGCTCACGTGTCCTATATTCTGACCGTATGAGAAAGTGTCCGCCCTAAACCCACCTTAGGTAGCATGGCTGTAATCAGTGACATCAGCCAGGGCTGGTCAAAATTTCTGGTGGCTTGTAGAACTGAATGCCTCTCTGACACTCAGCAACATGTTCCCTGGGGCTGACACCGGCCTTCACTTATTCATGAGCTGTCACTCAAGTGCCCACTCCATTTACTCCTGAACCTCTGGGGATTCCACCAGCAAACGTGCTATCAAAAGTTGGCCAAGGTGGCAGAACAGCCCCAACTCGTAGTCACTGTGGTCAGCTAAGAATCTGACAGAGCACCGAGCATTAGCAGGGGATGGCTCATCTCTCTCTGAATGTGTGGAAAACCTTTCGATTCTTCTTGGCAAGACAGAAGACTGTCTGTCTGAGCAAGTTACCAAGTTTCATCCCGGAGGACCCGTTTTTATTCTTCTGCTTTCTCAAATGTCCATTGTCTTAGTTATTGCTGTGGTAAAATACCATGACCCAAAGCATCACGGGGAGGAAAGGATTGATGTCAGCTCATACCTTGAGTCTATCATCCAGGGAGGTCAGGGAATGAGAACCCGGAAGCAGAAGCTGATGCAGAGGCCATGGAGAGGTGCTGCTTACTGGCTTGCTCCTCATAGCTTGCCTCAGCCTGCTTTCCTATAGAACCCAGGACCACCTGCCTAGGGATGGCACCACCTGCAATACTGGGCCCTTCCACAACAATTACTAATTAAGAAAATGTCCTACAGATTTGCCTACAGACTAGTCTTATGGCGGGGCACTTTCTCAATTGGGAGTCCCTCTTCCCAAATGACTCTCGCTTCTATCAGGTTGACATAAAACTAGCCAGCATGGCCATGCTAACCACCTCAGCTCGCCCACTCTGTCTATGAACCAGCACCTGCTGCTGCTGCTTCTTCTTGCTAAGCTCCCTTTTGATACCAACAGGACAGAACCAATCCCTGACAGGCAGGCCTACAGATTCAAGTATCTTCCAAGGATGCGGCAATGGGTGAGTGCACTCTGAAGTGTAACTTAACTTACAGTTTAAGTTAGAATGTTAGTCTTATTTCCTACGTGGCCAGGGATTAGCCGTGGGCTCCTGTGAAGAGTTAGGATCCTAAGTGCACACCAAGTCAGTACTGATGCCCACTTCCACGCCAGTACTTACCTTGGGAGGCTTTCTTCGTGACGCAAAGAAAAAAATTCAATAGCGGAGATACAGAAGGTTGTCAACACAATGGCCACATCAGAGGGAAACAATGAAAGAGAAAAAGAAAAGAAAAAAACAAAAACAAATTCAGCAACTTTGTAATGGGATCTGAAAAAAATCACACGTAACTAACTGCCCACAGCAATAACCTCCTGTGGCTCGGAATCTTCGCACATAAAATAAACATCTGTGCTCTAACAGGATGGAGCTAGACCTTCACTGGGAGATGTCTGTAATGATTCTAAGGAAGGGTTGCAAAAGAACATGGAGCTATGGAAATCCTATAACCATTACCACTAAATTCTTTTAAACCAGTTTTACATGTAAATTTTCTTCCTGACCCCCACCTTAGTTCTCTGAGACAGGGTTGCGTGTAACCTAGGCTGGCCTCAGACTGGGAATGACAAGGGATGACCCTGAACTTCTAATCCTCTTGTCTCTACCACCTGAGTGCTAGAAGTATAGGCAGGCATCACTACAGCTGATTTCTGTGGTGCTGGGGATCAAACTCAGAGCTTCAAGCACGATAGGCAAACATTCTAACCCCTGAGCTCCATCTACAGCCAAACCGCTGTGGACGCACCCAGTCTCATCAAGCTAGATGCCCAACCTTATATGTAAATTTTTGTAGGTCAGTGTGGAAATGCATATCTATTTTCCATTGTTAGGCACATAAAGTATAATACATATGAAGTTTCAGATTTCAAAAACACGATTCTAGATGACAGGTTTTGCCTATTTCAACACCGAAGCCTGGCCTTCTCCCAACATCAACCACATAGAACTTTTCAGAATATTAATTTTTTTTTCAGCACTGAAAAATCAGATTAAGCAGCTGGCCTGTGCTAGGAAAATCTGCTCTACTACTGAGCCACACCACCAGCTCTGCAATATTCATCTTTGCATGTGAACAACTCAGAAATGACTGAAATTATACTCAACAAAACACTGAAAGTCGAAGGTTTCAAAGGAAGAAAATAGGAGGCTGCTGTGCTCTGCAAGTCTTTCCCTTATGTGTAAAACTCAGGACCTGAATTTTGATGTCTAGTGTGTACAATCCTAAGATAGTTCTTGGCCTTCCTGATGTAATTATACTTGATCAACTCTTTTAATACTAATTCAGAAGTGTAAACTAATTCTCAAGAAATGGGGAGCTTTCCCTTTGCCTTCCCAGCAATCAGAATCATGGGGGATCAGAAGACTAAGCTGAAGTGGTACACACCTCACACCTGTATTCAAGTATTTCCAAGGCACAGAGGCAGGAGCATCACTGCAAGTTTAAAACCAGCCTGGTTGACACAAATTTCAGGCTGGCCAGGACTATAAAGCAAGATTATGTATCAAGAGGGGATGGGTTAATCAATTTAAATGAAATTCAAGGCAGGGGGCATGAGAATCAAAAGGTACAGACAAAAATGACATTGTGCTTTCTCCAGCACTAGGTTCAACAATCTCCACAGAACTCCGAGAGCACCTTGGAAAGTCCAGAGTTCAGACGTGGAGAAAGGTCCTTGTAGTCACAAACAGGTGGGCGGTTCTGCACTTTCGAATGCAAGCAAAGAAAATCATGGCCTCCTTCTTGCATTGAAGCTGAAGCACCATTCTCTTGGAATTTCAAGAACTGGCTAGAAGGAAAAGGCTTGTATGTCTTTCCCAGTACTGCAGGCAGTGAGGCACACTGGGAATTCGGGTTTTGTCCTCTAGCATTTTGTCTGGTCTACCAGATGTCTCCAGTTGTTATCAAGTCCCATCACACAAGTGAGTCCATCCATCCAAACAAGATAGGCTGTGTAGATGCCACCATAAAAATACACAAGCGGTTTTAATTCCAAGAAAGCCAGGAGTTTCATCATTCTATACACAAAGTTCATGTCTTCTGCTGAGAACTTTTCCCTAAGTGGAGACTGTCTGGATTCATCTGCTCTGTGCAGGGAGAACAAGAATGAGAGCTTCTGCCCCATTTGATGAGGCCGCTTGTTTTACCCACTTTATTTTTTTTTAAAGTTCTTTAAAATACCCATTTATTTGACAAAGGCAAGTCATTTGGGTTACGTTAGGCAGTCACATGAAACAGCACATGCCAAATTAATAAAATACAGTTGTCCCTGAGTATCTGTGGGGATAGATCCTCAACTCCATGGATGCTCAATTACCTTACATAAAATAGTACGGTGCTTGCATATGACCTATACACATCTTCCTATCCACTTAAACCATCTCTAGACTACCTAAATAGGCGTCGCACTCAATTGCTTAAGGGAAGAATCTAAGTGTCTACACAGTCGGTACAGGCATATTTTTTCCCTGAATTTTTATGATCTGTAGACAGTTGAATCTGAAGGTATAGAACCTACTGAGGACCAACCACACATTTCTCATTTTAGCTTTGGTGAACCAATTAATTAACCTAATGAGGTGAGCCAGGCTAACGGGAACCTCGCAGAGCCCTCCAGAGTCATCACAGCACGGCTTCCTCTACAGTCCTACAATGCTCATGGCTAGTTCACGGAACAGTGTGTTGGTTTGTAGCCAGTGGTACTTAGCTGGCCAAAAATATCCTTCTCCTTTCATCACTGACATTCCAACAGTGGTTTTGTTTTTTAATGTCTCTTGGAAAAACCAACCTTTTAGGTGCTTTGAAAAGGGCATTCCTGCCATTGAACCCAGTCTGCGTAAGACTGGAGCAAGTGCTCCAACGGCCGCGCCAGCTCTCCAGGCCCTGCTGGTTTTTTGTTTGCTTGCTTGCTTTGTTGTGAACTGGTCTTGCTGTGTACTACAGGCTAGCCTTGAACTTTCGATTCTGCCACCTCTGCCTTTCCAGTTCCGGGATTACAGACATGTACCACCACACTTGGCTTCATAAGTGTCTCTTTTACTGTTTGTTCTTACTGTAAACAAGCCAAGATCTTGGGTGCGGTAAGGCTTGCTCCTTTCTGATATCTGTCAGATTGTTCCCTGGTGTTGAAGCTACACTGGCTACCTGCCAAGGCATTGTTGTCCACCCTCATGTCAACCTGGCTACTCTGAACACTCTATGCATACCGGGAGGAAGCTCCACTGTAGTCACAGCTGCCTCAAAATGCTCACAAAGCCTTTTCTTCTCTTTTCTGTTCTCAATCACAAGCCCAGGTCTCCAGCCCTTGACTTTTCTGGGTCATAGCTATGTATTTATAATGTTCACACTGGAGAACCACGCAATCCAGCACAAAACAAATCTTATAATGGTTTGGGTAAGTTTCCAGCGTTGTGGTGGGCTGCTTTTATAGCTATCCTGGGCCCCATCTAGCCTCTGTGCAGTGGGTTGGACATCCTTGCCCAGAAGGTCCAGCAGCAATTTTCACCCCGGCCAAAAGAGGGGCACTTTCCCTGGTGCCCACAATAAGGCCTAGGATGAAACAAACATCACCCCTTATTTGCATGTAAGATTATGCTTGTGATTGGTGCAAACAAAATCCTTCATTTGCATAGAGGCTCACCTTGACCCCCTTCCCACATATATAAGCAGACTGACTCACCTTTCCAGTCAGCCAGGAGAGACCCTCTTGTGCAGACCCCTGACCCCTGAACTGAAGAGTTCAGAGAGTAACCAGGTAAAACTGGAGGGGGGGGGCACAGCACAGTGGAGACAGTGAAGGATGCCAGAGGAGAGGTAAGGTGAGAGAGGGTGAAGGGAACTCTGGGTCCCAGGCACCCTAACCCTGAGAGTTGTAACCGTATGGCCTCTGTCAATGGCTGATGATACCAACGTTGTAGAAATGAGCAGTGTTAACACTAGTTGCCTAGCGCGCTAACACTTACCACAGTAAGACTGAAGATCCTAGAACCTGAGGGCTTAAACACTAGAAGATACCACCCAGGGCTGCCGGCTGCTGCCGCCAATCCCTGCTGAGGGAAGCCAAGGATTGCAATAGCCGTCAAGTTGCCACTAGCAACTAAAGTCCGGAGGAGTAAGTCTTCAACCTAAACACGGAAAACCCAAAAGCATTTTTTGCTTGAAGCTTCTGGGTTTGTCAGGCTAGACTCTAGGCCTTGGCCATTCAAGACCTGGATTTCCAAGAGCGGAACAGCTTTGTGTCGCCTACTCACAATTTCTATCCAGGTGGACAGAGCTGAAAGACTCAGCCACTGACTAGTTAGCAGCTGTCTGCCACTCATCTGCGGTGATGAAGAAAATTTTTCCTTCTTTTATGATTTTGATTCCTTAGACAAGCTCTCACTATGTGGACCTTGGTGGCCTTGTGCTCAGAGTTCAGCCTGCCTCTGCCTCCCAAGTGCCAGGATTAAAAGTATGTATCACCACACTGGCTTCTTTTGTTTTGTTTCTTAATTATGGGATATGTGTGTGGGTACGTGTGAATGCATAGGCCAGAAAAGAGTATCAGATCTTCTGATCTTCTGGAGTTGAGTTTAGGCAGTTGTGAGTTGTCTAATGTGGGTTCTAGGAACCAAACTTGGGTCCTCCGCAGGGGCAGTGTGTGCTCTTAACCCTGATGAGTAACACTGATACTATAATAAAATACAATGCACATGCCATCTCTGGGGCTGGACATTTTGTGATATTACAACCTGGAGATAAACTGTAGACAAACTATAAAAATGATTCTAAAGGAGGCCTTGAGGCTGAGAAGGTGCCAATGCCCCAAGTTTCTACATAAGAAAAATGAGGCGAGCTGGGGCCATTCCACAAAGATGACTGAGGATTGGCTGTGTTATCAGGGCTTTCTGTCAGGACAGACGAAAGAGGCAACTGTTTAGACTTTGTTTCTTTGCTCTGCTTGCATGTTCATTCTCAACGTTTGCTTTCCTGTGGCTTTGAGGGAGCATCCCCAACCTCTTTCCATCTGGAACAGCTCAACTGACAAGTCCCTGTACGCACTAAGGGTTAATGTATCACATTTTCTCTTTCAACAACATGGAAAAGGAGAACATGCAGGTGAAGAAGACAAACATCCAGCACCTTCAGTTCTACGTACAGCCGTGCACCACATGCTAACACTTACGTCCAGGATAAACCAACAGAGGACACTGGTCCCAGAAGGCAGTATCACCAGGGACACTATATTATCTTAGTGTGTGTGAGTATGCTCTATGGCGTCCAAATGACATGGGATCATTCTCACAGAACCCACTCATGCTAATAAGTGACGAACACCCACCCACAGGCTTAAAGTTATGACCCCCAACAAGAAACAGGCTAGCTGGCAACTTCTTATCAAATGGAGCATTCAATGAACACTGGCTTAAAGGTGTGTTCACTACTGGCCATTCGCCAGTGGCTGATTCATCCTTAAAAAACAAAACAAGCATCACTAACCAAGAGTGGGAAGCAGATTTGATTAACAAGGACAACCAGACAGCCCTTTTCCACATCTCCTTCTCTGGGAATATTCCGGCCCTCCTCACTATTGTCCTTAGTCAAACACTTACACCATGCAGGCCCTGGGTGAATTCAGAGTGTGTGTGTGTGTGTGTGTGTGTGTGTGTGTGTGTGTGTGTCGGGAGTGTGATTTACTTATTTGTGAGTGGAACAGGAGGTCAAGCAGGAGGTCAAGAGTATGAGAGTTGGTGCTGTCCTTCTACCATGTGGGTCCCAGGAATTGAACTCAGATCGTCAGGCTTGGCAGCAAGCTCCTTTACCTGCTGAGTCATCTCGCCAACCCAGATACTACCTTCTTGAGTTTTATCTCTTGTATTTGAGTGTTCCTTTTCCACCTCCGAATCTGTGTGTTAAAGTGTCTTACAGCTACAGACATCTGGGATAAAAGCTCAGAGGGAAATAACATGACTTAGAATTACCCAGACATATCCTTATTTCCCTGGTCATCCCATCCACCCAGTCAGGGCCCTGAAAACATACAGACAGTAAAGGTGATACAAATTCCTCCTTCTGGGAACTACTGCACAATTTTAGGCCTTCTTACATTTCTTTACTCCACCTTGGAGCTTCGGAGTAAACTGAGGCTGGAACTCTGACCTCAGAATAGCATGGGTGGGTAGGAGCAGGGAGCTAGAGGAAGTTGATGCCAGGACTTTCTGGAAAATTCCATACGTTTTTCAAACCAGAAATCTATAGAGTTATAGTAAACTAACACTTTACTCACAGTGGGCTCTTTGTCCCTAAGGCATTCCCCTCCCGGTGGATTGACTTTCATATTTTAATACAACCCCGCAGCCACGGGCACTTTACACAGTTCTTGCTCCTACGGCAGGGCTGTGTGACACAGAACTGGAGCCTGTTCTGGGAAGTGCACAGCAGGAAGACAGTACTTGCTCTGCCGGAAGAAGTTCCATCCAGTAGAGGGGCTGGGTGACTGTTCCCAGGCAAGTGAGAACAAACAGCTGTCTGTGTCTCCATACTCATTCATCTCAAAGAACCAGAGGGAGAGCTCGGCTGAGCCCAGGAGGGCAAAGACTATGGGAGGACATATTGGGTGTGGATGGGAACAGTGATGTGTTGGACAAAAAAGGGCTCAGCCCCTCTCCTGCACTGACTGAGCCAGCTGCGGGCAATCTGTTAGAGCTGAAGGAATAGCCTCAGGGGTTCAGGCTGATAGAGACACAAAACCAGACAGAAAGGAGGCTGAGGAGACCAGCCTGGGTGAAATCTTGAAGCCCCACCTGGTGCAGGGGGCGTGGCAGTTCTAGAGAACGGATCCATCTCTCCCTACCACTAGCAACTCTCGGCTTTCTGTTGTGGGGGAACTGCCACGGTGATACCCCCCCCCCAAATCTTCCAAATTATCTGGTCATGACTGACTGGGATAAAACGGCAGAAAGAAAATAGCCTGTCACAGACTTCTGAAGCGCTAAGTGGAAGGATGTTTCCCAGGTCTGGAAGTTCAAGGCTTACCTGTGCCACACATAGAGTTAATTCAAGATGAATGCAGGCAACTCAAAGTTAGAAGGGGTGGGGAGGGCTTAGGTCAGTGTTTGAGCATTTGTCTAGCACATGTGGGGGTCCTAGGTTCGATCTCTAGCACCAAAAGCGAAAAGAAAAAAAAGAACTAAATGAGTCTCTCTGGGACTGAGTGGTATGATGCTTGCTTTATACTAAATAAATCAGCATTTTCTCTTCTGAAACTTTTTGTTGCTGTTGTGTTTCTAATTGTTAATGAATTCATTAGTTCATTTATCTGTGTTCAGGTGATTAATAAATAAAGTTTATAATAAAGTTCCAAACATGGGTGAATTTGTACGAATACATCCACATGGCATTAGTTTAAGACAAAGGTGACCATGGTGTCTTCTATGTACTTTTCCAAAATTGAAACGGGTCTACACATGGAACCTTTTGCAATTATATGACACTGTACTGTGTAACAGCTATATATCAAGACTGGCTTCTCTGGTTTGTTTCCAAATGCTATCAAGGGGAGCAACACCCAACTCGGTCCTCCGGCAGCACAGCCAGAGTCACAGGTGCCAGGTAGGCCAACGTGTAAGGCCAGGATCCCTGCGGAGCATGCCTTTGGTGTGTTCACAGGTAACTTCACGTTCCTGCTCCTGATCACTATGGCGACGATTCCCCAAGGATAGAGAAACCTAGCAAGAATTCACACCGGGCTTAACCAAAACAAAATTAGGTGGAGAAAACATGGGTCTTGGGCAGTTTTCTTGCCCTCTTTTCAAAAGCAATACACGGTGGAGTTTGCAAACCATGACAGCACAGAGCATATACGCTAGACTCAAGCCAGAAGTGAACCGGGCATGTTGACACATGTGACTGTAGTTCCGGTTATCCCGGAGGCTGAGGCAGGAAGGTAACTTGAGTTCAAGTGAAGACCAGCTCAAAACCATGACTATCATTACCATAGATCAAGAGTGAAGCACTCTCTGAGGTCGTTCTTGATTCCTATTAATTTTCTGTTATGACTTTTATCTCCAAATGCATTCACATGAAATCTTGCGCCACTTGTCCACGGTAATAACAATAATATTCTTTCCCTCTTGCAGTACTGGGGAGCGGGCCCCTCACACGTTGGTGGCAAAGTACTCTGCCACCGAATATTTGCTTTTCCTCCATTAAAGAGTGGCTCCATGAAACAGTCCAAGACCCACAGTGGCCTTTTTTGAGAGCCTGTCCCAGCATGGCGCTTATGGGCATAGATACTAATGCAGAGCCTCACCAGGTCTCACCACACTACTTTGCAGCAAGGTGACATTGGACGTGGTGCTTATGTGAAAGCCCCCTCAGCTGCCACATACAAGGTGCAGCAGGGGGTTAGGTGCATCAATATTCAGGAAGAATTTGGAGGAGTCAGCTTAACACACAGTCTCCAGGTGCCTCTGCTATCAGCAGCTTCTTTCCCTCACAAAAGCCTTCTCTCCACCCGCCACCTGCCCTTGCTGGTGCCAGATGCCACTTCACTTTGACAGCCTGCAGGACAGGCCACTTGAGGGGCTCCACACCGGGAGGCCCCTGCCTCAGCAGTGCACTTACACACAAAGCATCTGTGTAGAACCATCTATTTTCAAGGTCACATTGAGCTGAATCACCAAAGGCAGGAAATGATATCTATTAGAGAATGAGATTTTAGGAGGCATGCTGACCGGGCAGGATGTCATTTTTCATCCCATTTCTAATACAGACCTGGGAGCTGCAAATGAAGGCGCCGATGATATGTCTGGGACAAAAGCCACACTGGTAGCTGGCATTTTACAGCAATGTCATCCTCCAGGTTAGAATGTACATGATTTTAAAAAAAACCAAGACGGCACGGCAGGGATAGAAATCCATGATTTTAAACTTAAATATGCTTAAAAACAGTTAAGGAGAGACCCCCAGGTCTACTTTAAACTCTGCCCACCACAGAAAAAAATGAATGGGGATCAATACAGGGCCCAGCAGAAGCCACAAGCAGGAGAGTCTGAGGCCAATTTGCAAAGGTGCAGGATCCCTAAAAGGCAGCTGCAGACTTCTCTTCCCACTCCGCCACACATCCTGGCACACCAGCTGTGACACCCACATTATTTTTGTTACTTCCATATGAATTACAAACGTCTCATTTGCATGTGCTATTTATGTGGTCAAACGCAAACAAACAAATCATTTGCCCATTAGGCAAGCTGCCAGCATGAACCCAAAGAAAGCCTTCATGATGGAATTCTTCAGTATCTCATAGGCCCCTGAAAGTCCTGCAGGGATTCCATAATTTGTGCAAGAAAAAAAAAATGTGGGGGGATTCAAAACAGAAAAGTCTATATACGAGGAGAATTCTGTCATCTCGCTCCCAGATGAGGAGAATTCTGGCGTTTAATCGAGCCTGGGCATGAGCAAGAGGCCCAAAGCCCAGCAGCTTCTCCTCTGATCTGATCTGAGCTAGTTGTCTGTGAACACGCCACTGACAGCCCACGTGGAAACGTCCATCTCACCTTCAAAAGCATCAGGAGAAAGGGAAGACTGGTAAACGTTCTGAATTGAAGAAAAAAAAATGGTTGTTTGTTTGTAAGTACTCTAGTTGGACGCTGCACTCATAACTTCACAGTGGGGCCTGTGAGGCCACCAGAGACACTGCTGTGTATCCATGACAACAGAAAATTTCCTCATCTACCGTAACCTCTCTGAAAGCTTGACGCTGGCATCATGGAGCATAATCTATATGTTGCAGATGAGTCCTGCTACCTTATCTAAGAGCCCTCACCTGCGCAGGAGGTAGGAATTACTGCCTAGTTTCTCAGAGGAGTCAGCTCCCATAAGGGTAAGCACATGGGTACCAGCAGGATGGCTCAGGTGGTAAAAGCACTTGTTGCAAGCCCAAAGATCTGAGTTCAAATCCCCAAGACCCACATGGAGGAGGTAGAAACCAGCTCCCACAAAAGATGGCACGCACACACCATCTTAGAATGCTTGGTTTGAAAGCTGCTGCTTGAGCTGCTGGCCTGAATTTCAGTTTTTCTTTCTTTCTTCTTTTTTTAATCATTAAATAAATTTTGGCATGGGATGATAAGAGAATTTTCAACAATTACTGAAATGGTTCCAAACATTCATCTGCTATCCTGTACTATGTGTTTATGTGAAGCAGTGTTCTCACCGCCGACAATTATAAAATCAAAATATTGATCCACTCTGAAAATCAGCGAAGATGCTTGATTTCCCAAGTCAAATATTCAGGAAGGTTTAATCCTTTTTGAAAAAAACAGAGCAGTGCAATAATCTCATTAGAGTACAAATTGCCTTTCAACTTTAACACGCATGTATAACCTAAGAATTGCTCCAACATAAGCTGGCTACTCACTCTCAGTGTCTGAGTGATACAGTCGTGTATATAGCTACCTGCCCTGGGTCACACAAGCACTTCATGGACAAAGTTTAAGGAGCCCTAGCCTGCCCCATACCAGGCATGTGGTAGCCATGGCTTAGACAAGGCTGGCTGACGCTCCCCCTGGGCTCTCGCCTGCTGGGTCTGGCTCAGTGCCTGGGTGTGGGAGAGATTGTTTACAAAAAACGAATGCACAGGTAAAGGGTGTATCTCAGAACGGTGTATCTAAAGGATGCTGCCACACAGCGCAGAGCAGAGCAGAGCAGCCCATGCTGATATAAAATAGGAGTATGCATTTTACCAATGCAGAAAAAAATTTTATTTTGATTAACCACCAAGTTCACAGTCTTTTTTCAATTTTTAAAGAATTATTGTTTTGCAATATCTCACATACACACTCATTACCTTCTGTTATGGCCTCCACTTCTCCCCTACAGTTCCCATCTTAGTAAAAGTCTTTCCCATAAGCACCTGCTTGCTGGCTCACCCTGGATTTTCCACTGTTATTAAGGTAGCAGGCGGCCGACAATGCCCAGTCCTTGCCCCCAGTGGACTTGTGTGTCCCATGAACTAATGGACCTCTAGTGCTCTGGAGCTGACCTGCTCTGAGCTGACCTGCTACTGGGGAGAAGTTAATTACCACGCAATGGGCATCTGTTTGTGAGGAACCTCTTGCCTCCAGTGCCTTCCACAAAGTTCGTTCTCCGTTCCCCAAGTCTTCCCTCTAGAGGAGCCTTCCTCAACGTACCACCTCTATCCCCGCCTGTTCTATTCCTCATTCCCGTGCCAATGTGCTTAGTTTTCCTTACACCATTGGAAACCACGCCACGGTATTCTTTGTTTACCTGACTATGGGGCAGCTCAACCCAACCAATAGCTATTGGAGCCATGGAAGCAGGAGCTTCATCTAGCTTGTTCCCTGCTGCCGGAATAGTGGCTCACGTCTGTCACCCAAGTTGAAGCAGAGAGGCCAAAACAGGTGGATCACAAGTTCCAACCACCCTGGGCACACAGTAAGACTGAGACCAGCCTGAGCTATATAAGCAAAACCATGCCTCTCTATATATACAGTGCCTGTATACACATACATACATATACATATGTACACATATGCATTGCTCTGTGTGTGTGTGTGTGTATGTCTGTATCGTCACTTTTATTACTAGTAACTAAAACATGGCTCACACTTCCTAATATGTGCCTGCTGGATGAATACACAGAGGAATAAACTCCTTGGCTCATACCACTGACTTATGAGTAATATTTGAGGCATCACTGACAATTTTATTTGAAGCCCAGTCAAACACACATGCTGTAGGGCTGGGTGTGGTGGTGCACACCTTTAATTCCAGCAGAGGCAGGCAGATCTCAGTTTTGAGGCCAGCCTGGTCTACAGAGTGAGTTCTAGGACAGGCAATAAGACTAAAGAGAAACCCTGTCTTGAAAAAACCAAAAAACCAAACAAAAACTAAAATAAAAAATAAAAAGCAGAATGAGTTCCACAACAGCCAGGGCAGAGACACCCTGTCTCAAACCAAACAAAACAAAATGCCGTGCCGTTTCTGCATACAGTCTATCAGTGAAAGACCTAACTCATGCATGCGTGTGCATGTGTGTGTATGCATGTGCGGACAGTCAGAGAATGACTTAATACGCTGAGAACAAACTCTTCTCCGACCTCTCCCACACGTGGTACTCAGTCCTATACAGTAAAGTCCACAAGCTCTGCTCTAGGCTGCTCCAGGATTCCAAATGCTTTGCTAATGATGCAGATTCGGCTGAGAAAAGAACCTGTGGGTTACAAAGCTCCAAGACTTAGGTTTTCCTGGCTTTGATGAGCAATTGTTCCTTTTCCCAGAATTTCATACCTCTGCATCTCGAGCAAGTGCCTCTGAGCACCAGAAACATATGTTCCACAGCCCCAGGGGTCAACCAGCCTCCACTGCTGATATGGAGGGCTGCAATGACCCCTCTACCTGCTTATCATGCGCTTCTGAGCACACACAGAGCAGGAGACGGCTAGGGAGGACTGTGTCAGGTGGGGTGCCTGCTGCCATCCGGACAGGTGGACAAGAGACAGTGAGAACAACCAGCCCCAGCAACCTCAAGCCTCAGAGGCTGGAAAACCAGGTAAGAACTAGTATTTGAAGGAATACACTTCAGTTGTTGGGAAAATTAATTTACAACAAATTATTTCTGGGTGGGGAAACATGAATAACTTGTGGAGATGGAGGTCTTATGGAGTAGGAATCATTAGATAAAGAGACCAGGCCATTCTCAAATGCTCAAGATTGAGCTTCCTTGGCTCACGTTTCAGTATCTGGGGCCAAAAGGTATGAATGACCGCATAGGTTTCACCTAAGCATCAGGCCCTACTACAAGTTTGAGGTCAAGAAACTATACAAAGGGAGCTGGAGAGATGGCTCAGCGGTTAAGAGCACTGACTGCTCTTCCAGAGGACCTGAGTTCAATTCCCAACACCCACATAGCAGCTCACAACTGTCTATAACCAGTGTTCCAGGGCATCTGACGCCTCACACAGTCACACATGCAGTCAAAACACCAACGCACATAAAATAAATAAACAAACTAGAAGGAGCACACTTTTAAAAAGAAGAAAATGTAGAAAAACAACAATATATGTTCCAACAGGACACAAAATAAAAAAATGTATTCTCATACACTTGAATCTCCAGGCTTGGAACACATTGTCAGCAAGTTTTCAAAAACAATAAAAAGATAACTCAGGGCTGGAGAGACGGCTCAGGGAGAAAAGCGTTTGCTGCACCAGCATGAAGCTTGGGTGAGGATTGCCAATGCCCACACACAGTGCCAAGTGTGGCCGTCAGAGTGTGGTGTGTGCCTGCAACCTCAGAGCTGAGGATGAAGACGGGCAGCTTCTCAGAGCTCCCTGGTCACTCGACCTCGGTAATTAGGGGGCTTGAGGTTCAGTGAGAGAACAGGAGTGACAGAATCACACTTAGGTCAGCCTCTGGCTTCCACATCCACTGACACAGGCAAGGGCTTCCAACCATCATATACATACACACACACACACACACTTATAAGGAGTCACCTTCATCACTTTTTATGCATAAGAACCCTCTCTAGATATCCATAAAAAGAGAAAAAAAAAGTCCAAATCAAAATGTTTTGATTCTTCTACATTTGTGGGAAAGGAACAGCAGTCCAAAGACAATTAATATTCTTTAAAGATTTATTTTTATTTTATGTGCATGAATATTTTGCTTATGTATATGCATTTGCATATCATATATGTGTGTCTGGTACCCACAGAGGCCAGAAGAGGGTTTCCAATTCCCTAGAATTACAGGTGTTAGCTGCCACGTCAGGGCTGGCAACAAAACCTGGGTTCTATGGAACAGCAATAAGTGTTTGGAATCTCCAGCTGTGTGTGTGTGGGGGGGTGGCATTCTAGACCCTGGCTTCAGAACACCAAGCACCGGGCAACTAAGAAAGCCCGCCAAGGGAGTGGGGGGGAGGGGAAGGTGACTCCTCTCCCAGAGGTGCCAGGGACAATCTGTACTCTGTCTCCTGCCTTCAGGAAAGTCACCTGGGAGTGGGCTGCTTTGCACCGCTCTGTTTATTAAGTCTGGATTTATTAATTCAGTTTGATTTGGCTTATTGCATCAGAGGCGGAGGAACCCAGCAACCAGGCATCCAATACTTAATCAATAAGTATTGATAAGTACATTTTTAAAATTTATTTATTATGTATACAGTGTTCTGTCTTCATACATGTCTGCAGGAGGGCATCAAATTCCATTACAGAGTGTTGTGAGCCGCCATGTGGCTGCTGTAAACCAAACTCAAGATCTCTGGAAGAGCAGCCTGTGCTCTTAACCGCTGAGCCATCTCTCCAGTCCCTGAATACTTTTTAAAAGCTGAAACTTCATTCTTTTCACCAATATGCAAAACTATGTCTTCACTCTACTATCATTCAAAAGTAAAAGGCTGTTTGGAATAAATCAAAAGTGAACTAAAAATAGTCTGCTCTGAAAGATTCCCATTTTCCTCAGAAAAAATTCCAGGTAATCCCAAAACCTGGCCAGAGAAAACCAATATGAATAATCAAAGACATATAAACAATGTTTGTTGCAAGGCAACAGCATAGGAGGGGCCAGCACAGGATGCCCAGCGGCAGGAAGGCTGAGGGTGAGGGTTGAGAGGCTTCAGCAAACAGACTTTTAACACACACAGAGTTGGATGGGATATCAAAGGCTCTGGGAAGCTCTGCAGTAAATAAATTGATTTAATTTTATTTTACCTTAAAACCATTTTTGCCTCTACAACAGCACATGGAAAGCTGGACAAATCCTAGGTAACACTACGCAGATAATATGGGAAAATATATTCCTCGTCTTTGCTTTATGAAGAAGAAAAAACTTACATACAGAACTACTTTTTAAACGATGACCCAAGTAACCCCTTCGTGTAATCATTTTGGAATTTTCTAAATTTGAAATTAAACGCAAACAGCTGAATGTTTTATTAGTGCTGTGGTCATTTCCATAGGGGTGTTTCAAAAACGAGACCATGGGTGTGCCCCTTTGCTGGCTCCCTCGAAGAGGACACAATGGAAGGGAACATCTGCCAAAAGCAAGGAGAAACAAGGTGGAGAGAGGAAGGGAGGAGAAGCCAGCAAGGCCAAGCAGGAAGAAAAATCTCACTGCCTTCCTGTGCAGCCAGCCTGCGTCTCTGGGGTTCCAAGCCCCTAACTACCTTCAACTTAGAACTAAGTAATAACCGTAGAAGGAGTAACATAAAAAGAAAAGTCTTGGGCTGGGGAGATGGCTCAGTTAATGAAGTGCCTTCCACGCCAGTGTGAAGAACTGCGCTCCACCCTGAGAACCCACATTTAAAAACAGCTGGGGGAGGGCCAGTGAAATGGCTTGGCAGATAAAGAACTTGCCAGAGACCAGTGATCCACGCCTGCTTCCAGATCCCATGCAGTCGCAGGAGAACTGACTCCCACAACTGGCTCTCTGACCTCCACACATGCTTCGTGGCACCCTCACCCACACGCAGGCACTAAATAAATATTTTTATCTGGGTGTGGTAGCACCCAGTTGTGATTCCCATGCTAGGGAGGGAGCCCTTGGGCTCACTAGCCATCCTGCCTAGCAGATCTGGTAAACTACAAGACAGTCAGAAAATTTTTCTCAAAGAACAAAGAGGATGGTAAAGCTAACTTCTGGCCTTGATATGCATACACACCTGTACACACATACACATATACACCTGTACACACATACACATATACACCTGTACACACACACCTGTACACATGTACACATTCTGTGCACATACACTTGCACACACATGAACTTGTATACTTGCGTATACATGTGTGTACGTATACACCTGCACACATATGTGCACGTACACCTTACACACATGTGTACATACACCTATACACACGTGTACATACACCTGTACACATGCATCTGTACACCCATATGTACACATACACCTGTAAGCATGCACCTGCTTACACATACATGCACACACACCTGTACACACATAAGTGCACACATACCTGCACATACACCTGTACACACATAATGTGCCCATACACCTGCACACACCACATGTACATCCATACTAAAAAGAGAGGAAGTGGGGAGATTTTGCAGAAATGGGGCTTTATTTTCAGACTGAGAACACTCAAGTCAAGAGCTGGAGAAGATCCCAAACAGCCCTTTCTCTAAAGATTAAGAAAAGAAAAAGGAATGCCCACAGTTAGAGTAATGAAATTCCCATCCTGGGCTACAGAGCTGGCCTGGCATCACGTGACATGAAAAATTCAGAGTTCACATTGTTTTCCACAAAACAGATGAAAAGTCAAACTCAAGAGAACAGAAAATGATCTGATCCTGTGTGCAAGACAATCCTTTACGTCATGGCTCCCATCTAAAGTGACAAGAGCCCCAAGCCTAATGTCAAATGAAAGACGTCTTTGAATAGCATATTCGGTATGATTCCATTTACATAAGACTTCAAAAAAAAAAGGTCAAAACTAAAAATAAACCACTTGGGGGATCCTGGTTCAACGTAAAACCATTTTACTGAGAACAACAAAGGAAAGATGACCGCCAAAGTCAGGAAAACAAGGTTGGAGGGGAGGGGGGTGCAACTTAGTGTCCACCCCTCTTTTCTGAAGACTGGCTCTGCTTCTTCGGTCGACACAGGGCGACACAGGTGTATGTTTGTCTGGGCTCCATGGGTACATATCTGTGCTATTCTTCAGCTGCGCACAGCTCACACACTTTCAGAGATAATGTCATTGGTTTATTTTAGTAACTCTCCTTAAGTCTTCAGAAGAAAACAAATTTAAAATATACAGTGGATGGGTCAGGAGAATTCAATTACTAGAGATTTGTCAACCCCAGTGAGGTCGAGAATGGCCCAGGAATTTAGTTAAGTCTTCACAATTAAGACAGGAAATTCTATTAAGTCTCCCCTGGTCCAAACACCAGGAGGGTGCCAGGCACTGCTCCCCAGTATTGTAGTGGTGGTAGGTAGTCTCTATCTGGTTTTGCATTTTTTTCAGATTGTAGTGGCATTTCATTTGTATTTTAATAAATAAAGCAAGCTTGCTTGAAGATCAGGAAAGTAAACCAGCCACACTGGCCGGCCTTACAGACCAGGCAGCAATGACACACACCTTTAATCACAGTAGCCACACTGGCTTGCCACAGAAACCAGGCAGTAGTGGTGCACACCCCTAATCCCAGCACTAGAGAGGATTATAAAATTGGAGGAGACAGCTCTTGGTCTCATTTTGAGGTTTCCTGGAGGCAGGATCACCATTTTCAGACTGAGGGAGAGGTAAGAGCCAATGGCTGACTGCTTTGCTTTTCTGATCTTCAGACTGAACCCCAATATCTGCCTCTGAGTTTTTATTTATCATGCTTCGTCAGATATTTGGAAAGGCAACACACAATTAAAGGGGAACCTCTTCACAGTGACTCTGGCAAAAAACACGGACTCTCCAACAAACAGCTTCAACTGTCTGGGCCAGCACGAGGCAGCGGGTGCAGCCTCTGTCCAAGCACAAAGGATTCCACACAAGCCCCCTAACATTTTCCCAAAGCCCCTAAATCTCAAGTCAGCTTTTTCCCACATCTGAGCTGCAAACCTGATGGAAGTCTTCATTTCTTATCTCGGGTATCAGTGAAGAGGAAACTCCCCAAGTCACTAAGATGGGGTAGCTTAGCAACACCTCCAATATCCACAGGGTAAACTGTCTCAGGCCGTGTTGCAAGCCTTCATTCAATACCCATACACCAAGGTGCATAAAATGCTTTACTTTAATGTCCAATCCTGGAATTTTAAAATCATTTTTATATGTTGAAACTATAAGGTACTATGGGCAGAGATGCTACTTACATATTTGAGCTATGATTTATTAGGATGCCGAGAAATGTCACACAGTCAGGTAGACAAGGATCCAGTCTTGATTTGAAATGTTTTTCTGACAATCAATTACAAGACTAGTCATAGCTCCTTATAATTGGATGATTTTTCTGTACAACACGGAACTGTGATGTGCCCACAGGATATTCTGAACACTGTCAACTCGAAATTCAATATATAGCTGTGACCTTCTTTGTCCGGTATAAAAGTTTGACATTTCTCCTCGGACTAATCAATAGGAGTTCTTTTCAAAGTAAACTCTGTAATAATAGAACTTGATTGGTCAAATGAAATATCTATAACAACAAATAAAATTTCTACCAAGGGCAGTTCCCTTTTAAATAAAGTTTCAACTGATGGTGGACTTAATAAACTCTTTTGTCCAATGATTATTGACTACTGAGCAAGGACAAAGACTTCTGGGAACAACAGAAGCTTGGAAGAAGTGGATCAGAGGGGGCAAAAGACAGTAGAGTATGATGACAGTGTAATCTAAGCACTCAGGAGACTGAGGCAGGAGGATTGCTTTGAGTTCAAAATGTATAGCCTGGGCTATACATTGAGGTCCAAACTTTTCTGATTGCTGGTCGTAGCTGGGTATGAAGAAGGCTTAGCTGTTTTAGAAGCAACAGTAACAAATCTTTACCAAAACCTAGGGAACCTTCTCTCCCTGTATCTTCTTATGCCACATAGCATCTAAGACACATGGATCTATTCCTAAGAGAACACCTACACACGAACCACATCTGATTCAAATCCTCCTCCTGTCTTCCTCTAAATGTACTCTCCAGAAGAAAGAAAACATCAATGAAAGTGTCATATCCATCCATATGACATTGTTTTGTGATACAAGACCCAAGCTGGGGGTTCCAGTGAGTGCAGAGGCTAAAACACGGCTGGAGGAGATGAAAAGTCATGGTGGCACCACAGATGTGCAAGGTCAGAGAAAACATGTTTGCTGGTGAAGTAGCGTGAAGTGGACAAGGGCAAGAAGAACCAATGAAGTTGGGCGTAATGGCTCACGTCTATAATCCCAGCACCTATGAGACTGAGGCAGAAGGATGGCCATAAATTTCAGGTTCGCTTAGGTACATGGTGAGTTCCAAGCCAGTCTGAGTTACAGAGCAGTATCTGTCTCAAAAAATACATTTTTTCCCCCTGAATGAAATGAAGAACGGAGCTGTCTTAGACTAAACTGTGAAGGCCGTGGGAAGAGCTGGTGTATTGGTGTGAATGAGGCATTTGGTTATAAAAGTGCTAACCTTGAGAGGCACTTCAATAGCTCCATGATGAAGGAAGCAGCCACTGTAGGTACGTGAGAAGTCAAAGTAAAGACGTATAGAGGCCTGAACCTGATAAGAGTGCTCCGGTCCATCAGACAGCCCAAGGTGAACGCATACAGGGGCTGCTCACTTTGAAGAGACCGTCTCTAGGATGCGGCGGAGAAAGCAACCAATTCCTGGATGATTGATGAGGAAGTAACACAAACACCAACAACCATGGGAAGGAGCAGGTTATCCATGGTGCATGTACACGTGTATATGTTATGTGTGTGCACACATTCTGTGCACACATGTAGTGTACACTGCTTTTAAATGAAGCTTTCCACCACAATAATTAAGGAACATGCTTGATTAAGGAACATGTTCTGATTACCCTTCACTAAGAACAGGCAGCTATTACTGTAACGGTAAATGCTGGCAGTGCTAAATAGCCAGCGTCTGGGGTTCTGTTCATGAATTAGGAGACGCGAGAATGTCAGACCTGGGAATTAGTAATTAATGAAGAAGATACTTTGGAAGAAGAGAAGCAAATGGGTGAGAACCCTGTGCCGCTGCACAAATGGCTGTGCTTATTAAACACATCAATCATTCTTATCCTAACCCAAACTGACTGACACCACACCACGAGAGGCTGCCGTCCTTACAGCCTGCATAAACCAATTATTGTGTGACAAAGGTGCAGGACCGGGAGCAGAAGAATCAGTCTTCATGCCAAGTTGCTATTAATTCTGAGAAGAAAACATTTATCTTTTGTTAACAGATATGGAAGCTGAAAGATTTGGTTCCTGTAGAGTATTCATGATGTCCCCGCAAGTTTGTGTGTCTCCATCACTCAGGTAGTTATGTGAACACATTCCTAGAGTTTGTTTTACAAAATGTTCCTTCCACACAAGTCACAGGAAGCCAGGCAGTGGTGGCACATGCCTCTAATTCTAGCACTCAGGAGGCAGAGGAAGGTGGATCTCTGAGCTCAAGGCCAGTCTAGTCTACAGTGTAAGTTCGAGGACAGCGAGGGTTATACAAAGAAACCCTGTCTGAGGGGAGGAGGGAGACCAGGGAAGAGAATGAGAATTTCCAGAGACAGACAGCTCAGGACATGGGGACATCACTCAGCCAGCCATGTCACTACAAAAAGCTACAGGAGCCATGGTGCATTACATTTCACTGGCTAATTAGCTTTCATGACCGAGAAGGGAAGAGGAAATTCAGAATCTATTATCTTCTGCTACATCTTGTACACTAGAAGCAGACTGTATAGCAGCTATGGGCCTTCCTATAGACACCTGCTCTCTGTGGTCTGTGTCACTGGAACAGCAGAACACCGGGCAAGAAAGGTAAACACCAGCTTTGTGGACGGACAGGAGTATCAAACAGCATTTCAAGATTAGATTTTGAAAATTGTATTATGTTTAAAAGGACATTTGCAGCAAAAACATATAGTCAGGGTCATAGCAAATCTTGAACTTCACCTTCAGAATGACCTGGGTCACACTAACCACTCAGCATGATTTTGGAAAGACTGGCAGATAATAGAAATGTGAAGGAATGTTAAGAAAGATCGGGGATACTAAAGATGACATAAAAACTAACTGCAAGATTACAAGTCAGAGCTGGAGAGACGGCTCAGCAGTAAAGGTGCTGGCCCCCACACCAACCGCCAGAGTTTAATCCTTGGGAACTGCATGGGAGGAAGAGAAAGGCAACTCCCTAGAGTTACCCCCGACCACTACACGTGTAATCATCATGTGTACACGCAACACAGACATGTTAAATAAACATGATAAAAAAGGTTGTGAACAACTGGGACTTTGTGAGCATTCTAGAAAGATCTTCACAAGCAGTGACTCAAAAAATTTCTTTAAAAGACAAAACAGTTCTTTAAGAAAAAAATAGTAAATCACTATCATCACCACCACCACCACCACCATCACCACCACCATCACCATCACCACCACCACCACCACCACCACCACCATCATCATCACTGGTTTTTAGAGACAAGATCTTCTGATGCCCCACCAGACTGGCCTCAAATTCATGATCTTTCCACTTTGACCTTTTAACAGCTGGGAGTACAGGCATGCTCCACCACATCTGGCCCATAATTAATTTTCTACTGTTAACTGTTTTGTAACGACTAGACTTAAGAATGCTGTATTTGTTTTCTAGTTCCTGTGTTGGAATACCAAATAAGGAACAGGTTAAGGGAAGAAGGCTTCAATTTGGCTCAGAGTTTAAGAAAAAGTACAGGCATCATAATGGGGAAGGCATGGCAGCAGGGACAGAGCCTGCTGGTCAAACGCCATTAGAATTAGAAAGCAGAGGATGAATAAGAAGTGAGGTTAGGTTTACCAAGCCCCAAATCCTACCTCTAACAACCTACTTCTTCCAAAGAGGCTCCACCTCCTTCCAAAACAACGCTCCCACCTAGGGACCAAGTGTTCTAACATATGAGCCTGTCTTAGTCAAGTGTTCTATTGCTGTGACGAGACACCATGAGCAAGAAAACTCTTATGAAAGAAACCATTTAATGGGGTGGGGCCTGCTTACAGCTTCGGAGGCTTAGTCTGTTATCATCCTGGTAGGGAGCCTGGCAGCATGCACGGTAGTATGCACTGCGCCAGAGCAGTCGCTGAGAGCTACATCCTGATCTCCAGGTAGCAGACAGGGAGACATCTCCAATCCTAGCCCTCAGTGACATGCTTCCTCTAGCAAGGCCACGCCTCCTAATCCTTCTCAAATAGTTCCACTCCCTGGTGACTAGAGCCTATGGGGCCACTCTTCTTCAAACCACCACAGAGTCCCTGGGGAAGAGCTCATATTTAAAGCACAACATCCATTTGGGGATAAAACTGAATCCAGGTCTTGGTCTTACTCAATGAGGTCTCACATTGAGGCTTGCCTGCACATGAATCCACCACCATGAGGACCAACAGCCATCAAGGACACACAGGTGAAAGAGACTATAAGGTAACTGCTGCATGAGACTCTAACGAGGCCTAAGTTAAAGAAAGAGAGGAAAAGGAGGACGGCCCCAACTTGGAATGAGTGAAGATTGCATGTGTGACATCTATTGGCCTTTTGTCCTATGAGGGTCGGAATGGATAGCCTGCTCCCCATTTATGGTCAAGTGCAATGGATGCCAGGAACCAGGGCAAGAGTCACAATTTATTTTGAAACTTTCATCCACGGTCACTAAGCCACTTTGGAGCATTTACTTGGGAAGTCGACAAGTTGTCTGTGAGCTACCTTACAGACCGCACACATTGTGCCTGAGCTCCCAGTTTCCTGATGCGGCCAGGGAACAAGGAAATGACAAACACATTCCCCAGGTGAGGGATCAGCTTTATGTAATAGACTCAGGGAGTATTACTGTCTTCCATGGAGACAGTAAATACTTGAACTTCCTGGAGACCCGGTTAGGAAAAGAACTTCGTGCTGTCAGGGAAAACAAGGCTCAGAGGCTATCTTGCTTTTCCTCAAACTGTCTGACCTCACTGGTCACTCAACAGCCAATGTCACTGCCAAACTGGCTAGGAGGAGTGCGAAGCAGAACAGAACCTAAGACCTGCCAAGCTTCCAGAACCTTCCTCAAGACCAGAGACTGGGGAAGTAAATAAGCTTCTATAAGCGGGGTGGCAGTGGGTGCTGATCCTGCTGCTAGGGCTGGGGTCCCTCCCTGACTTAGGGCTCAGTGGGGTTTACATACTCCTAACCAGCCCCTCTCTGGCCTGGGGTCACCTGGTCTTTAGTGACAATCCACAGCGTTCATAAAGCTGACATCTCCATTTATAGACGACGGCCCAAATGAAGACAGCTCTTGACTGGTGTGAAATCTGTTAGACTCAAACCTAAACATTACTTCTCCGGATTCTAAGTCCTGTGTTTTCCCAGCTAGTTGACATACAAGTTTATTTTCAATTGAGATGGGGCTTTCCTAAAAATACCAACGAGACATACACATGGACACAGTTGTGGGAGACATGGCACTCTTGAGGTGTCCTCGAGTGCAGTGATAGGCACACGCCAATCCTGAGACCACAGGGCCAGACATTCCCATGACACGGTGCTATTTCTGGTGCTGGGGTTTTGCTTTTGGCTCATTGGTTACTGACTTATTCTGAGACCAAAAGCAGACTTATCATCTGGGGCGTGACTTCTTCTACTACCTTAGATAGATTCTTCACTTTCTTTCAGGTTCTGAGGAAGGCTTCTCTCTTCCAAAGAGCAATTAAAGACAACTTATATGCATGATACAGCCTTAATGGAGAAACGCAAGGCATGGCCAAGAGTCGATTCTAAGTGGAGTTACAAAGCATCTTCTGAACACATGTGCTCACCAACAAGAACTATGTAGGAGATCTCTGGGAGAAGTAAGGTCCCTTTTAAATAAAGATTTATTTTGATTTTTTATGTGTGCACCTAAGTGTAAATATGTATACCACATGCATGCGGAAGTCCACAGGGGTAAGAAGAGGGCACTAGATTCCCTGAAACTGGAGTTACAGGTGGTTGTGAGCCGCCACTTACACCATGGCCATGGCTCCAGCCTCAAATAAGGTCCTCCTAGATGGCTACATTGTGCCAAGACCGGGGACAATACACTGCACCATGGAGTCTTTGTTTTGATAATGCCAATACGATAAAGCTGGGCAGTGGAGGACAAGAAACAATGTGTATGCTCGTGAGATGTCAAGACACAGCCTCAAAATAACTACACTACTTGTTCTGATGATAACAGCCACACCCTGTCGCTGGAAACAACAAATGCAGGAAAGCGCAAAGGCAAAATAAGAAGCCTTCAGAATCCTACTGCCTGCAGATGCACGCTACGGATGATACAATGGTGAGTACTTCTAGATTTCTTTCTCCCCCACGGTGCTTCTCCAGCTGGTCTCCAGGCTCAAGCATCAACTACAACCTCTCTTCAATAATACACCTGCCCAATGCAGACCTTCTGGATACGACACTATAGGAGTGAGACACAGTCATGGTTTTTGTTTGTTTTGTTTTTGATTTTTAATGTGCATTTTTTTTTCCTGAATGTATGTCTGTGGGAGGGTGTCAGTTCTCAGAGTTACAGACAGTTGTGAGTGGCCATGTGGATGCTGGGAATTGAACCAGTGTTCTCTGGAAGAGCAGTCAGTGCTCTTATCCAATGAGCCATTTCTCCAGCCCAACGGCCATGTATTTTTAACAAGTCCTCAAGGTTATATTATGGCATGTTATATTCTGTGCACACATGTACACATGCAGATACACGTGCATACAACTCCTGTCTCTCCAAAATGGGAATGTGGAGCACAAACTGTTTAAAATTTAGCCACTTGGCACCAAGTTCCTATTTTGAAAGCCACCTAAATATTGCATAAACACTTTACCGTGCGCCTGAATGCCTTGCACACGGGTCAGCAGCATTGCAAATGGTTCATATAGCAAATGCAATTAAACACCAAGAGCCAGCCAGACCAAAACACTGGTGACTGAATATACACGTCATTTAGTAGTGCTAGGGGCCAATGAAACCCATTTTAGCCATATCTGAGCAGTCCCATAAGGTGTTGGGATTATTTTTAAAAATAAGGAACATTTGCATTGGCTTCTCTGCATTCTTGCCCATGATCTATTTTTGGTTCCTTAGAAACCTGACTTGCTGTCCAACATCCCATCACTGAACAAACACTTCTTGGCTCATCAATGTGACACATGGGAACTGTCACCTAAACACTTTGGCTGTGTACCACCCCCCA
The DNA here is from genome assembly GCF_982192425.1 of Myodes glareolus. Classification (NCBI taxonomy): domain Eukaryota; kingdom Metazoa; phylum Chordata; class Mammalia; order Rodentia; family Cricetidae; genus Myodes; species Myodes glareolus. The sequence continues at coordinate 63,197,761 of NC_142039.1, forward strand.
AGCACAACAGAGCATCACAGCACAGCCCTCGGATGGAACTTCCACACAGGCAGGACTCACAGAAGGAGACCCAGACTTAGGAAGGAGGGTGCCCAAGAACAGAAGGGAAGAAAATGGGGTAGGAGGAACAGTGGCAAGAATTCAGTGAGATGTAGTAGTTGGCTTGGCCAAATTATTTTTCTAGTTCTAGAATACCATGTCGTCTAAACATTTTACAAACTCCAGCAAAACCACAATTCGGTAAAGCTGAAGAAAGGGTCAAGCTTTGGTTTTCTTTTCCTCAAGGTCACCAAACAGCTCATCTCTACTGGAAGAAAGAAAACTCAAGGGTGTCCCTGCTGGTCTACAAGAAAACAGAAAAAACAAGCCAAGCTTTGTGATCTTGGCCTTGGCATTAAGCCTTTCTGGGCCTCAGTTTCCTCTTTCATTACAGAGTGGAATGAGTAAAGGGCTCACACCTGTATTTAGAGCCAGCGGATTTCAAGTTCAAGGCAAACAGGACCACAGCATAAGAGCCCAGTTTTAGTCAGTATCATACAGTAATGTAACACAAGGTGAGAGAATGAGGAGGAAATGCCAGGCACGGTGGCATAGATTATAAATCTTATCACTTGGCAAGTCTGGGACTTGGGCTGCATATCAAGACTTTGTTTTTCTGTGTTTTTTGTTTGTTTTTAAAGCTTGACATGATTAGCTGCTGGGACTTTAAGAGTCACCTAGATGGGACCTGCCACTAAGCAATTTTTCCTCTTAACAAAAAGACATTCCAACTGTACCCATCTGCATCAGCAACTCAAAAGAAGCACAAGACAGCATGGCAGACACAGAAGCGAAGGTCTTCCAGGTTAACCCTCGGATGGAGCCTAGTACCAGCGCTCAGAGCTGATCACACCACTTTCCAGCTGAAGACACGGGCAAATCCCAAACCCCGCTGAGCCTAGTTTCCCCTTCTGGGGGGGGGGTTCCTAGGGGGTTAAATGCCTGCATGAAGTGCTTGGAGCTGGAGCACATCTATACATGCATGAGTCCGAGGAAGCATCTGCTATGAGCATTAATAATATTATTGGGAATACCAGAGATCCCCACCTAAGACACAGAGGACAAAGGGAGGCCAAAGCCTGGGGAAGAACTCTTGCTTAGCATGTATTAGGTCCTGGCTTTCGTCCCTAGCACCACACAAATGCCTGCAAACATCATTAGTATATCCCAGAAACCACAAAATACACCTACAGGACCAGGACCTGACATCATCAGAAAGTGGTTTAGGCTAAACGAGCACTGGGCCAGCAAGACGGTTCAGAGGGTTTAAAAATGCTGACTGTGCAAACCCGATGACCTGATTTGGGGAAAGGAAAGAACTGAATCTTTCCGATTGCCTCCTGATTTCCACATGCACAATGTAACATGTGTGCACATGCAACACACACACACACACACACACACACACACACACACTAAAAAGTTGTGGGGAACAGATGCTGGGGCTCACAACTGTGCTCTTATGGTAAGATGGAGGCAGAGGTAGGAGAATGGCCAGGAAACTCTTGGGCCAGCTAGCCTAGAGTCCACAACGAAGTGGAAACAAAAGACCATGTTCAACGAGGAGAGAATTGACTACTGAAGGTTTTCCTCTGACCTCCACACTAGTAATGCATGCTGGCACACACGTGAGCTCACGTGCACGCACTCACACACACCTTGTATTAAGTGTGTATTAAGTGAGTATTAAGAAAATTAAACCAAGCGAGAATTAAGTATGCAATCCTAGCAGTGAGTGACGACCACAGCAGTCTCTTCCTAGGGCCAAGAGCCAGGGACCAAGGACTCAATGTAGCTCAAATAAAAGTCACAGCATTATGGGTCATAACAGAGCCTGGGTTCAAACCAGTGCCTCCAACCAAGCTATGCTGTTTCTAGGAAGTTATTTAAGCACGCCTGCCCTGTCAGCACTCAGGAGACAGAAGCAGGAGAATAAGAATGTCAATCCTTCACCACACAGTGAGATGGAGGCCAACCTGGGATACGTAGACCCAGTCTCCAAAATGAAAAACAATTGTTTTGGACAAAATGCACAGTAACTGATGAAAACAAAACAAAAACAAACAAACAAACAAAACCTCAACCAACACTAACAGAAGAAATAAAAAGCTAAGGCCACTCAACCTAAAGTGTCCAGTACGATATTTGAATAAAGAAAATAATCCAGCGGAAGCAGGAACAGAAATGAAAACAGTCCAACAACTGGAATGTTTACAGGTTTACAGTTTATTGGGAAGCTCCAGCGCACAGTCTGAACGGGAAAGTCCTCTGCAGGTGTGGGTCTCAGGTACTGGTGAACCGGAAGCCCCCGGCGCAGAAGCAAGGGGCGTCCTTCCCTTCGCCCATCTTTACCTGCTACATAAAGCATTAGAAAAGCTTGCCTTCTGTTGGAGAATTCTGACTAGCTCGCCCTGAGCTGGCTTAGCAGTAACCATCACAGGTGGCTTCAGAGCCATGGCACCTCCCAGGGTCCATCAAGTGCCTTTCGGACATAGCCTTCGGCCCTGTTCTAAGGAAGGACAATGCAGTGTAACCATGGCAACACAGCATTGGAGTTTTATTTTCTCTGGGAAGCCAAGAGCTGACTTTTGTAATTCAATTTCATCTATACTGTGCCATTCAGGGTTGAGATTTATTTATTTATTTACTTACTCAGAGTACGGGGGAAAAAAATAAGCATTTAAGTGAGAAGAATAAAAGGGTTTTTTTTTTTTTTTTGAAAATCCAGGGAAGATTTTCTGCATCATGACAAAGAAAGCTATATTTGATCTTTTACACTACTGAGTTCTGGCCACAGGGAATTGACCTGAAATGACCTTGTGAGGTGGGGGCAAAGGATGGGGTGGGCATGCAATACTCACTTGCCTTTGGGCAAGAGCGAGGCCTCAGAGCTTGCACAGGAGAAGAGGCTGAATGCCATTCATTTCTTTATTTTTCCTCTTCCCTCCTCACGCCCCCTGAGACAGGGTTTCTCTGTGCAACAAACAGCCTTGGCTGTATTGGAATTCACTTTGTAGACCAAACTGGCCTCGAACTCACAAAGATCCACCTGCTTCTGCCTCCTGAGCAGGTGTGCATCCAGGAGACCACTTCCTAAATATAACCCCAGTAGCACAGACACTGAGAGAAACAATTAACAAATGGGACCTCCTGAAACTAAAAAGCTTCTATAAAGCAAAGGACACAGTCAGTAAGACAAAACAACAGCCTACAGAATGGGAAAAGATCTTCACTAACCCCACATCAGACAGAGGTCTGATCTCCAAAATATACAAAGAACTCAAGAAACTGGTCATCAAAAGAACAAATAACACAATAAAAAAAATGGAGTACAGACCTAAACAAAGAACTCTCAACAGAGGAATCTAAAATGGCTGAAAGACACTTCAGGATCAGAGAAATGCAAATCCAAACAACTCTGAGATTCTATCTTATACCTATAAGAATGGCCAAGACCAAAAACACTGATGACAACTTATGCTGGAGAGGTTGTGGGGAAAAGGGAACACTCCTGCATTGCTGGTGGGAGTACAAGCTGCTTCAGCCCCTTTGGTTATCTGTGTGACAATTTCTCAGAAAATCAGGAAACAACCTTGTTCAAGACCCAGTAATACCACTTTTGGGTATATACACAAAAGATGCTCAATCGTGCCACAAGGACATGTACTCAACTATGTTCACAGCAGCACTGTTTGTCATAGCCAGAACCTGGAAACAACCAAAATGCTCCTCGACCGAAGAATGGATAAGGAAAATGTGGTACATTTACACAATGGAGTACTACACAGCAGAGAAAATAATGACATCTTGAAATTTGCAGGCAAATGGATGGAGCTACAAAACATCATATTGAGTGAGGTAACCTAGACTCAAAAAGACAAATATCATATGAACTCACTCATAAGTGGTTTTTAGACATAAAGCAGAGAAAATCAGCCTACAAATCATAGTCCCAGAGAACCTAGACAACAATGAGGACCCTAAGAGAGACACACATGGATCTAATCTACATGGGAAGTAAATGACAAGATCTCCTGAGTAAATTGGGAGCATGGGGGCCATGAGAGAGGACTGAAGGGGAGGGGAGAAGCAGGGAGGGGAGCAGAGAAAAATGTAGAGCTCAATAAAATCAACAACAACAACAACAAAAAGCTAGTTCTAGGATAACTAGAAAAAAAAAAAAGGCGTGCCTCATCACAGCCAGGTGCCATCCCATTTCTAAACAGGAACCCGGCTTTGGTAGAATTTGCACTTGAACTTACACACTTTGTGCGTGCTAGGCAAGCTCTATCACCAAGCTAGGTGGGTCCAATTCTCTGTGTCCTCTGTGCTTCTGAAACTAGAAAGACAACAGAAGCGACTGCTCCATCAGACAGCATTCTTTCTCACAAGCCGACTCCCATTATCACGCCGAAGAGACAATGACACTTTAGTGCTGACTGCACATCAATACGACCACTCTCCTATCCAATGTGCAGCTCCACTTTTATCAGCCATTTCCATGGATAACGACTGGACTATGGCAGTCCTGGAAGGAGTGACGCTGTTCTAGAGCAAGGCAATATTTGTGTGCATCTCTTCGGTGATCCCACGACTGATACAGCTGAAATTTCCCCCAGAACTCTGGGAAAGGCTGGGACCTGGTGTCAACCACAGGAGGAACATGTGTCCCAGAAAAAGAGTTCACATTTTAACAACTGACCAGGCTACCCCTGCAAACAGGACAAACGGGCCAAGATAATGACGGCCCAGTGGTGGGTGGGGCCACATCTGGACCAGCAACTATTTCGTTATACATACCTCTTGCCCTCTACTGAAACCTAGCCCCGAAGACACCCCAAACCGCACTTGGGAGTCATTAGTTTCCCAATGTGGACACACTGAATCAACCTCCTTGATCTGCAGACTGGGGACAAGTTGCTCTGTCTGCCTTGTGAGGACTGCCAGGGTCCAGTCTCAGACCCTAAAACTTCACTATTGACAGGAGACTCACCAGGCTTCCTTGCCTCCTTGCAATCAGGACCCCTTAAGTGTATGGACTTAAACCTGGGAGCAAACTCCTTGATAGTTGGGCCACAGCAGGCCACCTCACTAAGGCCTGCAGCAATTATACGTGTGGATCCAAGATCATCGGTCAATAAATCAAGTTGATTCGGGGCTTTTTTGATGTCTTAATCACTGACCTGAATAAGAGGTTAAATTGTTCGTGGTGATTCTCTTTGAACGGGGTGATATTGAAGCTATTTTTTGGTTATTCCATAGGTATCAAATTCTCCATCATAAATCTTTTGGTGATTTTGAAAACTTTTTCTTTCTTTCTTTCTTTTTTCACATCAGCTGCTGTCCTAAGGAAATGTCACAGCCAGTCTGAAGCTCAAGCCCTGGTCAGTTCAGTGGCTCCACCCCCCACCCCCATGCAGTCAGGTCAGTGAGGGAAGATTAATACCAGGGTCCCCTGGAGCAGCTCTGACTCTGCTGGGGATGGGCATCACTGTCCTGCAAGGGGATTCTGGAAGCAGCCTCCTTTGGCCCCTCCTGCTGGCCACCTCAATTCAGGGAAAGCAATTCTGCACTCAGCTGCCTCCTCCTGGGCTCAGAAATCCAGGGCCTTGTATGTGCAGCACTTATTTAGACATCCTAAACTGGTCAGCCATCTCTCTCTAACTTTGGCCAGCCTGCATCTTCATTGTCTCTGATTCCTTTCCCCCTGAAGCTTCCTGGGGATTTCCCTTGTTTACTTTAGACTTATCCCAGATTCGTCAAGACAGCCATGATTGTCCTCAAATCCCCTTACAGATGCCGGAGGGTTACACTCCTGCCACAGGGATACTCCAGCATCACTCCTGGAACTCGGAGGGACCCTCTCCAAACCACTGTCTGTTCTGTTCTCTAGCTCACATAAGTCCCCCCAAATATTCACACACACACACACACACACACACACACACACACACACACACACACACACGCCCTGTCTCTTTCCTCTAATAAGAAATGCATTATGCCTCATCCATCTGTCTTTCAAATTTCACACTTCCTATGGCTCCTGTGTACATTAATAAGTGAAAGTGCCCTTTCTCCTGTCAATTAGTTAAAAAAAAAAAAAATCAACTGGCCGGGCAATTGATCTTAGCACCGAGGGGGCAGAGGCAGGAGAATCTCTGAGTTCCAAGTCAGCCTGCTCTGCAGAGTGAGTTCTAGGATGGCAAGGGCTACACAGAGAAACTCTATCTCAAAAAACAAACAAACAAACAAACTCAATTATCAAACCTGCAGAAGAAAAGTGTGACCTTCCCTGAAGCTTCCAATACACAACCCTAGCAGGTGTGCAAATCAATATACCCCGTAGAAATCAAAGGGTGGGGTCTGGCAAGATGGCTCAGCAGGCACTTGCTACCAAGCCTGAAGACCTGAGTTCAAGCCCTGGGAGCCACATGGTAGAAGGAAAGAGGCAATTCCTACAAAGTTGTCTCTTAACCTCACATATGCCTCATGGCCCAGAACCCCCCCCCCCCCGCCAATAAATAAACTTAAAAATAATCAAAGCAAAAGAACAGTGGCATATATATATCTCAAGAGATTAAGAAGCAGAAGGAATAATGTAAGTTCAAGGCCAGCCTGCCTACATAGAGAGACCCTGCCCCCCAAACAAAAAACAACAGCAACAACAAAAAAAACCAAAACAACAAAAACAAACAGGCAAAGAAATTCCAATTCTCTCAAATTCAGCTTCCTTCTGCATGTGAGAGAAGTGGGTATATGTGTGTGTGCTCTTATTCACAGCCATATAAGACTGCTGTCTAATCAACAAAAAAATACTTACATTATTCAGGTATATAACCCAAAGCCAATTTATTCTACACTGATTACAACAAAATGAAGCTTTTAGGACGACAATTTAATCAATTGCAGTCAAATTAGAATGTAAGATAAAATATGAACATTTTATCAGCATGAAAGAGACCCTTAAGAGGTAAGCACAGTGGCTCGTGCTTACAATCAGAGCATTTGAGAGGCCAAGGCAGAAAAACTGCTGGCCACCCTGGGCTAAACTGTAGGACCCCCATCTCAAAAAAACTAAGGAAGAGGGGAGGGAGGGACCTCACAATTACAGTATCTCCTACGGCTTTTATCTTATATTAAGTGCACAGGGGATGTTTGGGTTTTGGGGGAGGGGTTCTGAGAGAAAAAAAACACATGTGTGCACACATGTATGATGTGGAATTCCCTTCTGTATACTATGAATATGTTTTATTGCTCTTGGTTAATAATATAGAAAATGCTTTCAGCCAATGGCTTAACAGAATATAGCCAGGCTGGAAAAGATATATAGAGAGAGTAAGTGGAGTCAAGGGCAAACTGGCCGCTGCAGGAGACAGATGCCAGATGCTGGATGGAACCTTACCAATAGGCCACAACCATGTGGTGCTACACAGATTAATAGCAATGGGTTAATTTAAGATGCAAGAGCTAGCTAGAAATATGCTTAAGCTATTGGCCAAACAGTATTGTAACTAATACAGTTTCTGTGTGAGTATTTCGGGTCTGGGCGGCTGGGAAATGAACAAGCAGTCTCTGCCGACACATGTACACATGCATGCAAGCAGGCACTCACAAATGCACTCATGAACCCCTCAGATCTCACGCATGATAGTTCCAAGCAATTCTGCAAGAAGGAAAAAGGAGGAGGGTAAGGGGAGTTGCAGGTTTGGGGCCAGGCTGGTGCCAAGTACCCCTACACACCATTTCACCAAACCATAGCCATCCTGTAATATAGCTGTTATTACCCCATTTTACAGATGAGATTCAGCGGGCTAGAACGTAGCTCAGGGGTAGAGCACTTGTGTAGCATGTATGAAACTCTAGGTTCGACCCCCAGTATCACACAAATATAACAAATAAAAGGAGGAGTCTCATGAGGCTCAGACATAAGCACCATGAGACAGACCAATATGACAAACCCAAACGCTGGATCCCTGTAACATCAGTAAGCCATAAAAATCCTCTTCTTAAGAAGCATAGCATTCATTTGACATTCGTGGGGGTACAGTGAGGTTTGCATGGAGATGGATGTGTCATATGTAAAGGTGAGCGTAGCCCCTCAGAATGAAAAGAGTAGTGGTACCCAGAAAATTGTTAGGTAAAATGGGGGACTAGCTGCCAACCATCCAGTGTGGACAACAGCCACTGAAAGGTCTGGTAGTTACAAGAGTAGTCGCCACCAGTAAGTTCAGAAATTCGGGGGACAGCACATTGTGACCACAGAACAGATTGGTGAATGGGGACAACCTTGGAAGTGACTTCAAATGTGGTCCTCTACTTCCTGTAACTTCTGAGCCAAGCTCGCTGAACCTTCTGTCCTGAGGACACAGGGACTCTGAAGGTGCTGCCTGGACAGGGTGATCTCTCCATGCAGATACAGGAGGCGAAGGTGTCTCAGAAACAGCCCTGGGAGATTCGGCTTGAGAAGCTGGATTCGAGAACAGCGGATGGGCACCGGCACTTCAAACACTGCTGCCATCCAACTCTAACTACGGAGATGAGACACCATCTCAGAGTGCAGGGACTGACACACAGTTACATACTCAACAAAGACACCCAAGAATGGCATGAATGAATAAAGGGAGGAACAGAGGTAAAGAAACAAGAATCCAAAATGCTCTGACTAGACTGAGAAAGGAAGGCCTTCTTCCTGGAGCTTGCAGGGTGGAGACAGAGAACGGGAGGACAGACATCAGTTGGCTTCAAAAGTCTGGAACTCCAGCTACAAGAGATCCAACACACAGCACCCTCTTCTGACCTCCAGGGCCAAAGTCTCAACAATCTCTCTCTCTCTCTCTCTCTCTCTCTCTCTCTCTCTCTCTCTCTCTCCCTCTCTCCTTCTCTCTCTTTCTCTCTCTCTCTCTCTCTCACACACACACACACTCACAGATAAAAATAAAGAAAAATCATGAAAAAACGTCACAAATAAAGGAGCACCCCCATCGGCTCTGTTACAATGTATATAGCGGTCAGCCGAGCTTCTAGTATATAATATGGCAGGCTTGAGGGGTGTGCTTCTGTGCTTCTGACTTGGACCTAAAACTAACTTCATACAAAAAATGAAGATGCACTGCTGTTTGAAGAACCTTTCCCTTCACGAATTTGGCAGCCACGTGCACTGAAATGTCAGCAATTAATGTCTTGGCCTTCTGAGCAACTATGGATTCAACACGGTGCTTTACAGAAAAAATCTCTCTCACCTCCACTCTCTCAGCAGACACAGCTTTCCTTCAGTCAGCTTAGGACAGAAGGCCTTAGGAATTGAGGTTTCTTCATTAACTGCACCTGCACCCACCCAGTCAAAAAGGGGTGGGGGATGGTGATGACTATTCTCTACAAGTGGAATGTACACAATTAATTTTTATTTACGCATTCCATAAAACCAGGTCAATGCAGCCAACCCATCTCATCAAATGTTATAGCCCACCATGACAAAACTCCCATGACGACAAGGACATGGGTCATTTAGCTCTAATATAAATGCAATCGTAAAGCAATCAAATGGGCACACATTTCTTCAAGGCTCCCATTAATTCGTTCTAATTAAGAAAAGAGACACAATTTAAATCTTAGAAAAACTCTTAAGATACACCAGGATGCCAGGCCGCCCTCTCTGCTGCCTGGTTCCCAGGCATCTGCTACAAATATTAGCAACATTGTAACAACAGAAGATGTCTGCAGACAGCACTTCCTGCGAGGAAGACATAAAGCATTCTGGGCGTATCTTCTGAACAGATGTTTCAATCTCTGAAATCCAGGATTCAGCAAAGCAGCCAGGATGAAACACAATAGAGAAATATGTTGCCTTTGATATGTTTGTATTTGTAACAGCCCCTCAAGGCCATTCTATTCGAGCCGGATTACTCCTTCAACAAGGGCTGTCACTAAACAGATCTTTTAAGAGTCTGAGAGTACAGTCGTTTGAAATGGAAACGAGTCCCGCAGAGGCTGTGCAGGAGTGCGCCCTCCCACACTCACAGGTAGAACGATAACAATTCCTCAGCTGAATTTTCTGCCTGTGTGCACGATGTCCTAAGTCATCACCACTAATCACTGGCCAACTGGGCAGGGACTGGAAGCACTCACTGTCGCCCAAGCATGACCAGGGCTCTGTTGATAAGGAGACAATGACTTCCTGACTAGGACCTGGACTCTGAGCACTGCAGGGAGGATGCTTCACTGCAGGGAAGACATAAACTTCTATATGTTCCTTACAAGGCCCAACAACAAATCAATGTGTGACTGGACCAACCCAGTTTGGGGAACCAATGAGTTTAGGGCTTACTTACAGAGTCTAGGGAACCTCTCAGGCAGCCACGCCACTCAGCATGGATGCTTACTTCCTCATCCATAGCTACAGAGAGGGCGTTCCCTTTTAGTTCCGTGTTAGGGTAACCCTCCACAGTCCATGCACCTTAACATCTTCAGAGACCACATGACCACATGCAATTATGGCAGAATTACATACAAAGGGCCAAGAAGTGCAGGAGGGAGTGGCCAGAGTCTCAGGTGAGGTGGTCCAGTGATGCGTCTCCGCCTCCTTCTGAGAGAGAATGCCAGGGCATTAACAAACCTATTGCAGGGATCTCCTGATGAAGACAACGGCTACTCTACTGAGAAGATTGGGTTCCACATCTCTCCACCTCCATCTTTCTCCCATCCTTATGTTCTTTCCTCCCTACTATGTGTGTGTTTCCTAAGCGTCAGAGGACAAAGATGACTGACTATTCCCTTCCAGGCGTCGGACATCTTCCAGGCCTTGCCACATCAACAACGGTCATTTGATCTCAGGAGTTGGGCTTGTTAGGAGTCTCTGGAGAGACTCACTGTGAGAAGCAGCTTCCCAAGCCAAGGTTAACAGCAATAAACAAACATTGAGAAGATAATTTGACAGACACATCACATTCATTTAACACAACAATAGCAGTTGCTTCCTCACTGGGATCTATGGCCTTCTTGAGCCATGAGTTTTACACTGAGTTCAGAGTAACAGATGTGACTTTTCCCCTTTGGAGTGGGCCCTATATTTAAGCAGAAAATGAGCTACATCCCTAACACTCTATGCCACTATTGTAGCAGCTGGCAGGCCCAGACTGATTTTCCCAGGCTCTACAACCAAAGCATGAGAAGCTGTCAGCAATTCTCATCCGTGCTCATTTACAGATCAGAGCTGAGGGCTGACTTAAGGGAGCACGGGGAACTCAGCCTCACCTGAGAGTCTCACCCCCCAGCATGGATGATGACTTCCATCATTAACTCTTCAGTCTATATAACCCCCAATCTCATGAGCCAAGAGCTATTAGGGCATGATTATATGCAAATGGTATAAGTGGGAGGGGCTAGAATCTCAGGTGACAGTCCAAGGACTCTCCCCAGCCTTCCAGATAGGAGGGAACACCAACAGTCAGCAAGCCCAATTTTAGGGGGTCATTTGTATATACATAGTCACTGATGCTCTGGTGGTGGCATTCTCAGAGGGTAGCATTCTACCAATCTCTTTAAGGCAAATAAGTGAAAAAGATTCACACATAATTTTTCTCCGGCAAGCTGTCACCTGAAAAGTTTACACGAGGCTTTGATTTCAGAGAGTTTAAAAATGGGGGTGAGTTGTAGTTGGGGGGATGGTGCAGTGGTTGTGAATAGATGGGAACTAATATGACCCACAAATGGAGAATGTGCAGAGACTGAGGACACTTGGAACCCTCAGTCCTAAAGGGGACATCGTCATCAAATCCCTCCTCTCAGGACTCAGGGAGCTACATGGAAAGACTGTAAGAGCCAGAGAGGAGGAGAATACCAAGGGCAGACACAACAGGGCCTACACATGCAGGAACTCACAGAGACTGTGGCAGCGTGCACAGGGCCCACACAGGTTCAAATAGCATGGGATCTCAGCACCGAGAAGGGGAAGTGGGCACAAGCTCCCATCCCCAACCAAGAAGCTATTTCGAATTCACAACCTCTCACAAAGAAAAAACTGGTTTCTCATTAAAAAGCTAGAGTCTCACTGGATATTCAAACCACACCTAAGGGCAGGCCCCATGCCCAGCAGCTGATGGTCAACACAAAATGAACTCAAAGGTATTTCTGGACATTTTTTGTCTTGTATTCTTTGTTTGGTTCCCCACCCACACCCCATGTATCTTTTTCTTGTATATTATGGTTTCCAATTTTGAGTTTTTATGTGGGTTTTTTTTTTTTTTTTGGTGTGTGTCTGTCTTACTAGTTTTGTATGCTCTTAGTTTTTTTCCCCCTTTGGTTTGCTTATCAGTTTCTTTTGTTTTATCCCTACTTGTCTTTTTTATTTGCTTGTTTGTTTTGTTGAGAAAGAGGCCAGGTGGTGGTGGTGTTGGCACACCTTTAATCCCAGCACTTGGGAGACAGAGGTAAGCAAATCTCTGTGAGTTTGAGGCCAGCTTGGGCTACAGAGCTAGTTCCAGGACAGCCAAGGCTACACAATGAAGTCCTGTCTTGAAAAATCAAGGAACTGAAAGAGTGAGAAGGTAGGGAGGGGGAAACTATCATCAAAATATAGTTTATGAAAATAACTTTATTTTCAATTAAAAAAAATGAGGGTGTTTGCTGTGCTCCTAAAGGAGTGAGGTTTAATTCTCTCAGCTACCTGTAACTCCAGCTCCGGGGGATCCAACGCCCTCTTCTGGCCTCTGCGGGCACCTGCACTCATGTGCACATATTCACTGATACATATAACTATATCTACAGCTATAGCTATATCTATCTACCCATATATCTAGATGTAATAACGATAAAAATCAAATCTTAAAGAAGTTGGGGTGAATTTTCTGGGGTATCATATCGGCGTTCAGGGTGAGACTTGACTTTTGAAAAGAAATCACCACAGTAGCAGAGGTGCAGGAGAGATGGCTGGGAAGTCCACACACACACACACACACACACACACACACACTTTAAAAAATAAAATTAAAGTAGTAAAAAAAATGCATTACAACAGAAAGGAAGGAAGGCAAAATCCAGCATGGGTACGTTTTCTGAAAAGAGCCATTAAAAGCTAGGCAAGAGAGTTTACACCTGCCAGCACTCCAGAAGAGGAAGCCAGAGGATCAGACGCTTGAGGCGAGGCTCCACTAATAGCAAGTTCAAGGCTAGCAAGGACTACTTGAGACCCTGTCTCCAAAGAGCAAGAAGAACAGAACAACAAAGGAAAGCATCGCTTAAAGCGCTGCCATCACGGAGCCAGAGCTGAGCCTCTCAGGATGGCGTGTGCAGACGGCTCGGGAATGTGGTAAAACACCACATTTCAGAGCAGCGCACCTGGTGTGGGGCCCGAGCGCCTGCATGGCCTAAGAGCTCCCAAAGTGGGCCAGTTCTGCGGGTCTGTGAGACCCCCGAGTGAAGCGGGATTAGAGGATAGCTCTCAAAGTGGGCCAGTTCTGCGGGTCTGTGAGACCCCCGAGTGAAGCGGGATTAGAGGATGGAAAGCATTTGTTGTGGACCAAATGTGACTGTCCACCTGACTTTACACTGGGAGGAAACACTGCTGCCAATGAACCCGCGGACCAACCTCGGAGGGGCCAAAGCTCACTCACACAGTCTTCCTCCTCCCAATTCCTGTTTCCCACTTTCAAGATGCAACTGCAGAATTGAGACGAGCTCCTTGCTCCCATTCCCAGACTCAGTGGATGGTTTTTCCAGAACAGATTCACAGCGGGCTGTGTGAACAGGGCTTTGCATGTGGGCACATAATTAACTTGACGGCAACTAACAATTATTTACATTTAAGTCTCTCTCTCCAGCAAGAATTTCTGCAGTTTTTAATGACAAACTTTTTAAGGAGCTGTGGCTTAGCATATGTAATTGTGCAGTAAGCTTTAAACTAGCGTCTCGAGGGTGGAATCCATTAGGCAACTCAAGTACGTGATCCTCATAAATCTATTAAAAAGCTGGTTCACTCCTGCTGCATTTCGGGGAGCCTGATCTGCCAACTCTTGTCTAATCAGAGTGAAGAAAGTGAGAACGATATTCAAGCCACGTATGTGAGGGAGTCTAACCAAGATCAAGGAGATCGCAAGTTAATTTAAATAAACATTTGCTCAATAAGAAGGTTGAGCAAACAGGTGGGAGAAAGTGCTAAAAGTACAATTTCATTCATTAAAAAAAAAGATAAAAATCAGAGGCTGAGGAAATGACCCAGTGGCTAAGCACAAAAACCTGAGTTCTGCTCCCCAGCACCCACACATAAAATGTCAAGTGTGACGCATGGTCTCCTGCACTCCTAATGCTGTGGTTGGGGTCTGGGACAAGAGCGGCTTCAGCTTGGCTGGTTACCAGCCCTTCAGCGAGAGACTGGCCCACGGGATTAAGGCAGACTCCAATAGAGACGGCCACTCCATGGCCTCTGCACCTCTGCACATTTGTACACATACACACACAGCACACAGAAACCCAAACCAAGCAAGGGTGGCTGGCACGGCATAGGGGGCAAAGCACCGACGACCTGAGATAGATCCCAGAACCCACACAGAGCTAGGAAACGAGTCGGTTCCACACAGTTGTCCTTTGACCTCCATACATGCGCCAGGGCATGGAAGCGCTCGTGTGTGCCCTCAGAAGGCACCACAAGCCTGTCGCAGAGTAGAGGCACCCTGAGGTTCACAAATTCCTGATGTAAAAAAAAAGGAATCGTTTTCCCCCTCTCAGAATGGAAAAGACAAGCCGCCAAATGGCTCAACTGCATGTGTGCACATCAGGGGCAGACGACAAGGAGCAATACACCCCTCCACAATGAAGGCTTTTCCTCCAGTAAAATCAGGTACCGTGTGGATGGATGCTGAGAGAGACAGTCCCAAGGCTGACACAGGACTGGCCATGGTTCATCTTTGATTCTTGTGTAGCATATCAGGGCATGGCAGGAACAGGTAAGAGTGTGGGCTCTTTGAAAATAAAACCCACATTGGGTATTTTCCAACTGACAGTAACTCTGGGCTTTCCTTTTCCTTTTCCTTGAGACAGGGTTTCACACTATATCCTAGGCTGTCCTAGACCACGAACTCAATATTTAGCCCATGCTAGCCTCAAACTCTTAACAATCCTCTGCCTCCGTCTCCTAAGTGTGGGGCTTACAGACATGAGCCACCAAGCCTCGCTTTTTGCTCTGACATTAGAATCAATGTGAGTACACAAGCCACATACACAACACATGAGGGATGAGAGGAGAATACACACACCCAGCAGATGTTCAAGTTTACTACCTCCATACACACACACACACACACACACACACACACACACACACACACACCATAATATATACCACAGCTCATTAAAAACCTGTGTTAATCTCCTCTGGGTCAAAAAAGTACTCTGCATAGAAAAACTGATCATGCCCAGGATAGCTGTAAGCATAAATCTTTATGGAAAAAGTCACCAGAGTGTACCACTACTCACTGGTAAGCTAGTTATTAGGAGATAGATTATATACTAACAGCTTTGGGAAGCCTCTGCTTTGTATTTCTTGTGGTAAACAAAGAGGCCTTCCTGCATGAGTTAAAGCCAATGATAACATTTTAATTTCATCCATGGAGAGACTACAGCCATAATAATCACTACTCACACACTCCGGCACTTTAATAGAAACAACTCTGACGTCTAGAGACCTCAGCTGGAGGCAGGGGACTCTAAATATACCTTGGATTCTAGTGCATGCCTCCTAAGGAAGGTAGGGTGATGGGGAGTGTTATTTTAAGGTGTGTTACTTTGTTTATGCTGTGGAACATTTGTTTAACCATGTAAAGACGTGTTGCTTTTGTTTACACTGCATTGTTTAACTCTGTGAAGCTGTGCTACTTTGCCTGTTGAAAGTAACCGATGGTCTAATAAAGAGCTGATGGCCAATAGTGAGCCAAGAGCAAGGACAGGTGGGGCTGGCAGGCAGAGAGAACAAATAGAAGGAGAAAAGAGGAAGAAAAGGAGCAAGAGAACAAGGGGAGGAGAACCTCAGGGGCCACACCCAGCCATGGAGGAAGAGTGAAAGTAAGATATTCAGAAGAAAAGGAAAAAAGCCCAGAGGCAAAAGATAGTTGGGATGATTTAAGAAAAGCTGGCAAGAAATAACCCCAAGCTAAGGCCAGGCCTTCATAACTAAGAATAAGCCTCCGTGTGTGATTTATCTGGGAGCTGGGTGATGGGTCCCCCCAAAAAGCTAAAAGAGTAAAGAGTAACAAGCAACCAACTTTACAGTAGGGTAAGCAAAGAAAACGCGCTTCGAAGCACAACCACGGACTGACCACCTGGACGCCAGTGCTCTAATCTCCCAGATTTGTGGGAATCTTGACAAAAGCAAATGAACTTTCCTCCTTGGAAAGTTCACACACACACAAACATGTCACTTTGCAACTGTAAAAAGCGAGCCTTTCATGCCAAAAGAGGGACAAGTTTGAGCGCCGAAATGAGACTGAGCTGAAAGGCTGAAGTTCACAGCCGTAGGACTTTGACACTGATAATTACAACGGCTTTTATAGTCCACTGTCATGGTATATTTCCTGCAAAATGCCTTCACAGATCTACTCTGGCCAGCTCTCCTCCAAGTCTTGCACTAAAACAAATCATTAATTACAATCCGTTTACTGGCCATTCATAACTCAAGAGTCTATGAAGAATGAAAAAGGGGTGACCCCAACAGTTCCTGGGGATAGTCTGGAGGGGGGACAGTCTGCAGCTACAATACTAATTGTTTCCCTTCATCTTCCTTTGAAATCCTTTTTCAAATGTAAATTACATCTGGCAGAGGCCCCCAGAGTGGCGTACAGGCTCTTCTCTCTTGAGCTCAGGAAACATAAAATTGAAAATCTTTGCTTCCTCACTTCAAATACAAGAAAAGCCAAGAGCACGCTGACTCAGTTCCTACAAGTGAGAGGGGATTTGAATGAATCGGAAGGCAAACGTTTGTGTTTGGTTAGAGAGACAGAAGATTAAAAATAACAACCACCAAAATGCGTGTGCTGTGATAAAGTGATCCGTTAACGACTCAGCAAATAAAGCGCTGTGATTATGGCTCTCACTGGCCAAATTTACTTTCTGATACTAACAGGCAGACAGCAGACCCTGCGTACAGTCCTTTCCTATGTGCCCCCTGCTGGAGGAGGGCCACAGAATTTTATACCTTTATTTATTAATATATACAAACACACACATGTGTTTGTGTGTGCGTGCACATATGTGTGCAGTTGCCTACAGAAGCCAGAGAGGGATTTAGATTTCCTGGAGCTGCAGTTATAGGTGGTTAACCATAAGCCACCTAATGTGTGTGCTGGGAGCTGAACTTAGGTCCTCTGGAAGAGCAGCAAGTGCTCTTAACTGCTGAGCATATCTCTAGCCCCGCCCCCACAGAATTTTAACAATGCTTTATTTATTCCATCGTTAGGAACCTGAAAAATTACAATGCAAAAACTACCTCAATCTTGGGAATCTGTCAATATTTGTTTTTTCCTTTTTGTATTTTTGAGACAAGGTCTCACCTGACAGCCCAGGCTGGCCTTGAACTCACAGCAATCCTGCCTTTATCTCCTGCTCAAATCAAGAAAAGAAGAAGAAGAAGGAGAAGGAGGAGAAGGAGAAGGAGAAGAAGGAGAAGGGAGAAAAAGAAGAACAAAAGAGAAACAAAAACCCAACAACAAAAAAACAAATGTAATACCAAAACACATAAAGATACTTAAAAATAACCCTAGCAACCCACAGAGAGAACACTGAATTTCTAAAACTTTTAAATTGCTCATCATTGGGGCTGAAGAGATGGCTCATTGGTTAAGGGTTTGTACTGTTCTTGCAGAGGACCCAAGTTCTGTTCCCATGTTGGACAGAACTCCAACTCCAGGGGATCCAAGTTTGGCCTCTGTGAACACTCACACTCACATGGACATAAAAAAAGAAGAAGAATTTTTGAAAGAAATGCTTGCCTGTAAATGACTGAACCCCAAGGAGTTTACCCCCCATCACATCTGGCCAAACATCCACTTCTTTATATGAGAACGGGGAAGACGACTCCAATAGTAAAGCTGCTCACCCTAGAGCCTCAAGCAGCGGACAGGCCAGGACTAGAACCAGGACTTGGTTGGTACCTGTTTTTATTCAAACTGAACAATGAATCTACAGTATAAGTCATTCACTGGGCAATCTGCTTGCTTTTGCTTTTCAACATTTAGCCCAATCACCGAAAAGGCAAAGTTTCCCGCGAACCCTTCTGCCCTCAGCCCAGGGCACGCATGTCTGGCCAAATTATACACGCAAGTAAAACCTTCCCTTTAATTTCCACAAATATACTTGAACCCATGTTTTTCTTGAACACATGCAACATGCATTCACTAAGTTATATGTAATGCATAAAGAATCCATCCTGGTCAAATGTTGTCTCATTTCAGTACACTGAGTGGTGTGATCATTATGGTTTGGCTGTTTGGCTCACAGAGCATGGACAACCATGAATTTATTTACTTGTGTGTATATGGAGGGGGGGTGTTAGAGTTGGTCGGTTTGCAGTAGTCTCATCCAGTAGTTAGACTGGCCTTGAACTCACAAAATCCTCCTGTATCAGCCTCCTGAATGCTGGGATCCCTCGGCTCAGTCACTGTTGATTAAACCAAAGGCACTGCATTGTAAGTACCTGTCAGTCCCCTCTTGCGACTCTGGCTCTTCCTAAAGTCCCCAGGTCAGCCTGGAGAACTCGGTGCCCTTTGCTTCCCCACACTAACCTAAAAGGTTAATTGACACCACTTTGCTGCTCATCAACCTCATTGCTGCCGACATCCTAGCAAACTTAATCATCTCATCAGCCACTCTTCCTTTATATTTAACGATAATGCTACTGATAGAGACTGCTGTCCTCATGAGCAGACTTACCTAATCTCCATACTTTCCAGATCCTAATTAACCACAGTGTGCTACGTTTCTTCACACTGCCTTAAGGGCAGGGGTCAGCAGAGCAAGCTAATTCAGGTTGCCAGTGCCGGGCTCTGCTCCAAGCACTTGAGCATTGAAACCCATCTAACCTTTGCACCCATGTGCACATCTTCACTGACAAATGAGGAAACTGAGGCTTGGTGAGGCCAGGCAACCTGCCCAGCGTCACACAGTAAAATGTTGATCTTGAGCGCACACAATCTGGTGCCAGTTTCTGCTTTCACCGCTGTTCCGGTGAAAGCTGTCACCTTTAAGACAGATCCACGGTGAAGACAAATAATAATAATAAATAATAATAATAAGTGTGTACATACTGCTTCAGAGCCTCACCCCTGTGCGGGAGGGTGGGGAGGGTGACAGGGAGGCCACCTCTTTACAAATTAAGTAGAAAAAATTGTTACCTGTTTTCTACTTTGTCCCTAGCCTTGAAAGAACAGCCAAGATGGAAATAAGAAATCTATAGCGTGGTTCCAATATGCAAAAACCATAGCATCCTAATGAAGAAGGCAAGCTACCCTGGTATAATAGAGGGAAAGCTATTTGTCAGTATTTGTCCCTGCAGTGTAGCCAGCACGTGTGCAGAATAGTCAATACGACCGCAGGGATAGTGCCCGAGGACCCCCCCCCCCCCCCCGCCCGCCTTCTTCTAGAAAACATTCTCAGGAGGCATTTCCAATGGCGAAATGTCTCTTAAAGCTGTCACCAAACTCTGCTACTGAGCCCTCTGTCCAGAAACCCAATCCAGACAGAGGACATAGAATGCTCTTCGTGTAACAGACACCGCCCTGGGCAGAACCCGTGGCTTCTGTAGTTACACTTCACCCTCTCCCATGGTGAAAGTCAACCAGAGCATCGTCACACTTATCCACTGATACTTGTCTCTCTCTGGTGACAGTCATTTCATCTGCTATGGCTTCAGGACCAACAAGCCAACCCAAGTCCTCCAGCTCCTGATGGGGCTTGTTTCCAAAACCTCTGAATATTTTTTTCCTCTGCTCTTGCATTCCTTTCTGCAGAAGTGCTTGTTCCAAAGCCTTTTAAGAACGTCCATATCTGGGGAGAGATGGCTCATCAGTTGAGCAAACATTACAGCTCTTTCAGAGGACTGGGGTTCGGTCCCGAGCACCCACAATGAGCGGCTCACAGCTGCCTGTAACTCTGGTCCCAGGAGGATTTGACACCTCTTCTGGTCACTGCAGGTATGTGCGCATAACCTATACACACAAACCCTTATACGTGCAAACGTTATTTTTAAAAATTCAAAGAATATCTATACTGGGAAGCCAGCAAGATGGCTCAGTGGGTAAAAGGGCCTGTTACTCAGTCCAACAGCCTGTGTTGATTCCTCCAGGTCTCACGTGGAGAAAGCAGAGAGCTAACTACAGCAAGCTGCCCTCTGACCTCCTCATGTTATATCCCCCTCCAAGAAAAGAGAAATTTAATATCAAAAAAGAAGAATGTCTATACTTACACAGTGCCCCAGGAAGCATGCATCCAACTATACATATCTACTTTTTAAAAAACCTGGATATTATGAGAGCTTTGAGTATGTGAAGTTGTTAAATAAAACACCTATAAATATCCAAATACATAATTGTTGCTTATAACATCAGTTCACAAGCTATAAATAGTAAAGTATTTTCTATAAATACAGAACAGCTGGTATTTGAATTTTGAATGGCTAGGACTACATTTGGGTACTCTAATAATACTTGTTTTTTTAAAAATCAACTATTCCATTCCTTTAGATTTATTCTGAATATATAATGTGATGATCCCAATTAATTGCTCTTGTGCAATTTATCCTCCTACTTTAATTTCAATTATTCCATCTTATTATCAAGGTTCTTTTTTAATCTCCCCAAACACTAAACTGGTTTTAACCTATTACTGATGCTTTTCAATATATTCAATATATAATTTTTAAAAATCCAGTTATATTATAACATTATGTAAACAATGCTAACATTTCTGTATCAGTTATAAGTAAATTTTTAAAATTATACCCAGGCACAGTAGTATATGCCTGTAACACCAGAATTTTGGATTTAGGAATTAAAGGTCATCATTGGCCTCATAGAAAGTTGAAAGCCAGCTTAGCCTTCATGTCACACTGTTTAAAACAAATACACAAAAAATTAAAATTTACTGTCTGTGAGCAGGCTTTCCCAGGCCTTTTTACAGATCACTATACAAACAAAATACGTACCCAGAGCGATGGCTCTGTGATTAACGGCTTGCCACTCTTTCAGAGGACCTGAGTTCAGTTTCCAGTACTCCCAAATGATGGCTCCCTATGCCCTGTAACTCCAGCTCTGCCCCCTCCTGGTCTGCATGGGCACGGTACTCATATGCACAAACACACATATACTCATGCACATAAATAAGAAAATGAAACTAAAAAATTACTATAACTGCACATTTTACCAGGTCTTTGTGTCACCTCCCAAGGTCACTGTATAAGGAGCAACAAGTATGCTACCATTCACTCAGTGCTGACTGGACACCTTGGTGGCAGGCACACAATGACAAGCCACACTGGCAGGCTGCCAAAGCCTCCGAAAAGGTTCCCATACTATCATTTATAGCCACACTCTTAACACAGTCGAGCATCTTCTGCCGATCGGGAGAACTCCATCAACTGTCCTGCATTATATCTGGAGATACCACCCAAAAGGTTTCATGAAATATTCAACAGCCACCAAAAATAAAATTCTCGGGATACCAGATGTTTCTCTGTATGAGCACATGAGAGTCGAGGGTTGGAAGGCAGGAGAGGAAAGAATGTATTCTTAGAAAAATAAACTGGCTAGAAACAGGCAGGCCGTGTAAACAACCCCAAACAAGCCCATCTCGATAAGGTCTGTTTAAGCGAAGAGAACAGCTCTTTCCAAGTGGGGAAGGTCACTTTTAACTGAATTTGCTAAAACCCTGTCTTAACCTAAAAACTCGTGTGAAAGTCAGAGACATCTGCAATCTGTGGCCCCACTGGATAAAAACCTCTCTGCTGCCACCAACCAAGTTGCTCACCAAAAGGGTAGGACGGCAGTTAGACACCTAAGTTACACATTCATTTTAAGTGGCATTTGTGGCTTTTCGACCTTCAAGGGGTGAGAGATGACAACCGGGTAGAATCTTGCAGAAAAGGTGTACTCAATGGCAGGGTAATGCCTTTTGAAGTTAAAAAGCAACTAACGAAACCAATAAAGCAGTCTTGAAGAGGGAGCCATGGGAAACCATTTCAGGTTTTGCTTTGCTAGGAAACACTGATGAACCTGCCTCTGGCTCCACGAGTGTGCAGACAGAGTGTAACTAGAAATAACAGAGTTGACGTCAGTATCAATATGCCTGGCTAAGCAAAGCTCCTCCCCCAATAAGCAACTCTTCTTCTTCCAATAGTTGAAGTGACTTTATAAATGAGATCAGGCTAGCCAACAAATAAATGGCCTTTTTAGAGAAATAGCCTTCAACTCAACGGTATTAGCTGAAGGAGCATCAGTTACAAATGGGGATCAAAACCCTAGGACTTGAGAATGCAAAGCACCTGTTCCACAACTGAGCTGCACATCGAGCTTCAAGCACCTGACCTCATGGGATATAAACCACAGCCCTAAAACACACACATGGCCGGAGCTGGACCCCAGGAGTAGACAGTGCTTGCCTCGTACAGATGAAGCCCTGGGCTCAATCCCTCCTGCTGCGCTGCCAAATACAGACACACTAAAAACACTATAGGCCCAGGCATGGTGGCACACGCCTTCAATCCCAGCACTCACGGGGCAGAAGCAAGAGAATCCTTGAGATTGGTCTGGTCTATACAGAGTTTCAACAGTTGCTACACAGTGAAACTCTGTCTTTTAAAAAAAAGTATAAAATTGACTTGTGGGTATATATATATATATGATATATGTGAACATATATGAGCTTCATATTTGGATATGGCTCCCACTCCTATTTTATTTTCTATACAAGCAAACATTCAAAGATGTGGAAAAAAATCCAAAATCTGAAATATATCTTTTGTGGAAACAGTGTGCACCTGGCAATTAAGAAAGTTCAATGGGTCCACTGGTAAGTTCTTCCTTCTTTTGTGGGACCTAGATACTGATCTGTCTTAGATGGTGAACTTAAGGCACTAAATTGGAGAACAGGTTTCAAATAGCCACCAAAAGTCATGTTTTTTTTCCTAGAAATACTGAGACTTTAGGAGAAGCAGCAAGTCTAGAGAGAAAGGCAGCAGGTGAGGGGGCAACCAGTGACTCTACCTGATGAGATGAGCAAGCCAGGACGAGGCGTCAAGGGCTGAGTCTGGGGATGGGTGGAGTAGGGCATTCCACAGCACGTAGACACACACCCAGCCCTGAGAACAACCATGCTTGGGAAGGGATGGACTGCAGGCCTGCTTCACTCTGTGTGTGCGCTCCAGGGAACCCTAAGGTAACTGCTCCATTCTGCCTGGTAAATTCCCATGATCCTCTCCTCCTCCTGTTCACTTTTTTCCGGGCTTCCATACATGGGAAGAAAAACACAGCCAGCCCTACAGCTGTCCACACTCGACTGG
The DNA here is from genome assembly GCF_982192425.1 of Myodes glareolus. Taxonomy (NCBI): domain Eukaryota; kingdom Metazoa; phylum Chordata; class Mammalia; order Rodentia; family Cricetidae; genus Myodes; species Myodes glareolus. Next base: position 63,221,336 of record NC_142039.1, read on the forward strand.
AATCGTATACGCCCGCTCGACTCCTGTTGAGGTCTTCCACTAGTCTTGGCTTCTTAATAACAATGTGATTAACCGGACGGGGCTTATTTTATCTGCCAGTCGCAAAGCTTCTTGTGTGGGTGCAGTTGATTTGATTATTTAAATTGCAGATCTCTCTGTCCCTTTACCTGCTACCCTGCTCAAGGCAGGAAGATGATTTTTATCCCACAGAGTCTAATTACATAACCAGGAAGTCTAGATAACAGGGAGCTTACTTCTTGTGATTGGAGCTGAGACCAAAGAGAAATGGGAAGGAGCTGGGCGTGCTGGTGGAATCTCAGCATTTGGGAGGTAGAGGCAGGAGGGTCAGGAGTTCAAGGCCGGCTTGATATACAAAGTGAGTTCCGGCACAGCTTGGGATACGTGAGATCCTGTCCAATAAAGGGGGGTGAGGAGGGAAAATGAAATAAAGAAAATGCTGTTTGAGGCTGGAATGAAGCTCAATGGAAAAGTGCATCCCGGACACGGAAGCTGCTGGGTTCAGTCCCTAGCACAAGAGAGAAGATGGCAAGAGAAAGCGTAAACGAGGACAAGAGAAAGTGAGCATGCTCAAGAGAGAATGAAAGAGAAAAATGCAA